>NC_042617.1:554904023-555240248 GCF_901001135.1 Rhinatrema bivittatum
TGGTTGAGTGCCTCTGGGGACTGGATGAGTGCTGCAGGAGATTGGATGAGTGCCGCTGGAGACTGGATGAGTGCCGCTGGATGAGTGCCGCTGGAGACTGGATGAGTGCCGCTGGATGAGTGCTGCTGGAGACTGGATGGGTGGATGTGTGATCGCTGGATGGATGGATAAGGGTGGGTAATGGCTCTTGCTCTGGGACGCTCCAAGGAGCGCACTAAGGGGCAGGCCCCTTAGGTTGCGCTCCTTCGGGTGCGCGACACCTGGTGCACGATGCCCCAGGGAGTGTCTGCAATTTAAGGGCCTGAAAACAGTGCTGGGCTAGACGGCTGGGTTGGGGGTGGGAGCAGTATTACTCACCACGTGGTCCTGCTGCTTCTCTTTATTTTGCAGGTTTCTGAGCCCTCGTCTCTTTTTTTCTCTTAATTTCCCGGTTCACTGTTCACTGCTGGCTCACAGAAGGGAGGGGTGAGCGGGCTCTTGCCCCGACTGAGCTGTGCCGACCGCATGAGCCCCTGCAGTGGAGGAGGACAGAGACTGTCCTCCTCAGAAACATAAGAACATAAGAAAATGCCATACTTGGTCAGACCAAGGGTCCATCAAGCCCAGCATCCTGTTTCCAACAGTGGCCAATCCAGGCCATAAGAACCTGGCAAGTACCCAAAAACTAAGTCTATTCCATGTTACCATTGCTAATGGCAGTGGCTATTCTCAAAGGGGCCGATTTTAACTACTTGCCCGAGCGCGTAGCATTTCACTGTCCGTCTCACCATCTTGACCAGGTGGATGGTAGTATACCCCTATCACTATAGTCACCCCCGACACACAAGGGATTTCTACTCATAAAGATTCAATTTTCTTTTTAGTCTCATGCAGGATGTTTATCCTGTTGGACTCTATGCCATCCCGGATATAAAGTGCCACACCTCCTCCCGGGTGCCCCTCTCTGTCATTGCGATATAATTTGTACCCCGGTATAGCACAGTCCCATTGGTTATCCTCTTTCCACCATGTCTCTGAGATACCAATTAAGTCTATGTCATCATTCACTGCTATACGTTCTAATTCTCCCATCTTACTTCTTAGACTTCTGGCATTGGCATACAAACATTTCAAAGTTTGTTTTTTGTTTGTATTTTCGTTCTGATTTTTAATTGATAGGGATAAGTTAGAATTTTTTAGCTCAGGTGAGTTTTTAGTTACAGGCACTTGGACTATTTTTCTAATTATTGGAACTTCACTGTTGGGATGCCCTAATTCTAATGCATCATTAGTATCCTTTGAAGATACCTCTCTCCAAACCATGCTCTGCTGAGCGACTGTCAGCTTTCCCCTTTGTTCTAGTTTAAAAGCTGTTCTATCTCCTTTTTAAAGGTTAGCGCCCGCAGTCTGGTTCCACCCTGGTTAAGGTGGAGCCCATCCCTTTGGAAGAGACTCCCCCTTCCCCAAAAGGTTCCCCAGTTCCTAACAAAACTGAATCCCTCTTCCTTGCACCATCATCTCATCCACGCATTGAGACTCCGGATCTCTTCCTGCCTCTGGTGACCTGCGCGTGGAACAGGGAACATTTCAGAGAATGCTACCCTGGAGGTTCTGGATTTAAGCTTTCTACCTAAGAGCCTAAATTTGGCTTCCAGAACCTCCCTCCCACATTTTCCTATGTCGTTGGTGCCCACATATACCATGACAGCCGGCTCCTCCCCAGCACTGTCTAAAATCCTATCTAGGTGACGCATGAGGTCCACCACCTTCGCACCAGGTAGGCATGTTACCAGGCGATCCTCACGCCTACCAGCCACCCAGCTATCTATATTCCTAATAATCGAATCACCAACTATGACGGCCGCCCTAGCTCTTCCCTTCTGGGCAGTAGGCCTTGGGGAGATATCCTCAGTGCGAAAGGACAATGCATCACCTGGAGAGCAGGTCCTTGCTACAGGATCCTTTCCTGCTGCACCTGTTGGTGCTCTCCCATCATGAGACCTTCTTCCTCCAAGGCAGCACCAGGGCTGCCAGTCTGAAGTTGGGACGACTACTATGTCCCTGAAGGTCTCATCTATATACCTCTCTGTCTGCCTCAGCTCCTCCAGGTCTGATTTGGCAGGATATAGCGTTTAGAAAATAACAACAATTCCTGTCTTGCCAATAAGCACCAGTTTCCCCTAAAGAAAGTTCTGTGGGTGGTAACAACATGCCACATACCTTGGCCTGCCTAATATATTAATACTTATAGCTAATTTACTTACCCTTGGTCCCAGCTTCAGGTGATATCTCTCTGTTTACCTCTGAAGCAGATAATGGTTGGAGGTTTGGAGAATGTGGGCAAGGAAGAAGCTTGCTTCCTGGCCTTGGTACTGGCAGAGCAGGCAGGCTTCTTATTTTATTAACAAGCCACCTATGAGGGACCGTATCAAAAGCTTTGCTGAAATCCAAGTAGATTACATCTAGCACTCTTTCTTGATCCAATTATCTAGTCACCAATTTAAAAAAAATCAATCAGATTTGTCTAACAGGAACTTTCTCTGGTGAATAGGGATGTGCATTCGTTCAGGACGAATTAGGCAATTTCAATGAAATTGACTAATTTGTCTTTGTTCAGTGACCATGAATCCTGAACAAATTTTTCCCAAAGTTTCAGGAAAAATTTGTTTCGGGTTAGTGCGCACTAATGGGAGTTAGTGCACTCTAACATTAAAATGTGCGCACTAATCCCCCCGAATTTCAAAGGTCCGAACCACGGGAAATATGATATTTCCCGTGGTGGGCCGAAAATGAAGCCTGAACTAAAAGGATAAGACTTTGCACATCCCTACTGGTGAATCCATGCTGACTTGGATCTAGCAACCTGCCAAATTGTAGGTAGTTCACTATCCTTTTCTTCAGCAGAGTCTCCATTAATTTTCCTACCACCAAGGTGAGGCTGACCGGCCTGTGGTTTCTAGCCTCCTCTCTGCTACCACTCCTGTTAAGTGGGACCACCACTGCTATTTTCCAATCCCATGGCACCATTCCCATTTCCAGGGATCTATTGAACAGATCCTTCAGCGGATGTGCCAGCACATCTCTGAGCTCTTTCAGTATCCTGGGGTGTATCTCATTTGATCCCATGGCCTTGTCAATTTTCAGTTTGCCTAGCTCCTCCCAAAATACATTCTCTTCTGTAAACATACTTTTGTCTGCTCTGTCCCCATCTATGGTCTTCTTAATCAGCAACAGGCCTTCTGCAGAGTCTTCTTTTGTGAATACCGAACTGAAGTATTTGTTTAAGATTTCTGCCATTTCTTCATTACTCTCCACATATTGTTCCTTGTCATGTCAATTTCACTATACCACTTCTGACCTCCCTTCTTTCACTGATATATCTGAAAAATGTTTTGTTTCCTTCCTTTACCTCTTCCACTTGTCCTTTTGCTTTCCTTAATTCTTTCTTCAACTCTTTCAAATTTAACAGATATTCTTCTCTGTGTTCCTGTTTTTTTTGGGGATCCTTTATATTTCTTGAATGCTGTTCTTTATGCCTTTATATTTTCAGCCACTTTCTTAGAGAACCAGTTTGGTTTCTTACTCCTCTTATTCTTATTTACTTTTGTAACATATAGAGTTGTTGCCTTTGTAATAGCTCCCTTTAACTTGTCCCACTGCTGTTCTACCTCACCCATTTTCTCCCAGTCTTCCTGTTCTTCCTCCAGGTATGTTCCCATTTCAACAAAGTCTATATTTTTGAAATTGAACCATACCATCTGATGATCACTGGTGCTCAGGTGAGCTCCTACCTGAACATTAGAGACATTATCACCATTAGTAAGCACTAGATCGAGTATCACACCCTCTCCCATATGTTTCATTACCATTTGTTTGAACAGAGCCCCTTGGTTGGCATCCATTATCTCTCTACTTCTCATAGATTTTGCATAAGGGATACTCCAATCCACATCCAGCAGATTAAAATCTTCAACGGTCAATACTTCATCCTTCTTTCCCATCTTTTGGATATCTTCTTTGAGTTCTTTGCCCAGTTCTTCTGCTTGAATTGTTGGCCTATAGATCTCACCAGTAACAATTAAAGTACCATCTTCTTCTTTTAGGACAGTCCACAAAGATTCTTCTCTACCCCACATCCCTTGCAATTCAGTTGCATGCATATTGTTTTTGACATAAAGAACTACTTCTCCCCTTATCTGTCCTCTCTGTCCTTTCTTAGCAAGTTATAGACGGGGATGACTGTATCCCAATCATGAGAATTAGTAAGCCATATCTCTGTAACCATAACAATGTCCAAGTCTGCCTCCACCATTAGAGCCTGCAGGCCTGGGATTTTGTTACCCAGACTATGAACATTTGTAGTCATAGCTTTCCATCTGCTCTTCCTAGTAAACCTTTCTGTATTTTTGACCTGATTGATTTTGTGACTTTCTCTTCCCTCTTCCTGGTTTGCTTAGGGGTGACATGCTAAGTTCCCTGGCTACCTCCTGTCACACCTATTCCTTAGTTTAAATGCCTGATAATGTATGATCTGAATTTTTCACTTAGCATCCTCTTTCCTACCATTGACAATGTAGGCCATCATTACCATATAATCTTTTATTGCTCCATATATGGCCCCAGCCAACAATGTATGCACATACACATTCCTTATTCCAGGTTTTGAGCCAGGCATTGAAGTTATCTCTATGGCAAGACCTTTCCTTTCCCTTTCCATGGACAGGTAATACTTCTGAAAAAGTAAGTCTTTGCCATGTGACTAATCTTTTTCCCTAGATTTTGGGAATCTTTCTGTACTTTGTGGGTATCATTTCTAGCAAGGTCATTGATCCCCAGATGGATTATAACATTGATAACAGATTTCTTACTTTCTTCTATAATTGTGTTGACCACCTGGTTTACACTTCTGTTAGCTGAGGATCCTGGAAGACATTTATCTATTATGTCCCCTTCAGAATGAGTTCTTAAGTTGATTCCTTTGATGAATGAATCTCTCAGCAGAAGCAGCTTTCTTTTAGGATGTTTGTTTAATCATGTTCAAAGGTTTCTGGGAGCATTGGGTAACTACTTCCATTTCAGACATCATTTCATATTCTGTTATTTTGACTTCTTCATTTTCCAATGCAGAAAATGCATATAAGGGTACCAGTGGGGAGAGTGTGTGTCTTTTTGTCACAGGCCTTATTCTGCCAGAGTCCACTATAATCCACTTTTTCCTGGGATTCTGAATCCTGGATATCTGACTTCTCTGTGGAACTGGGTGTAGATACTCAGGATGCTTCAAAGTTGGGGAAACTGAGTATCTCAGAATCACAGGTCTTGTTCTACCAGAGCCCACTCTAATCCAATTATTTCTGAAATTCTGAGTCCTGGATGTCAAGCTTCTCTTTGGGAGTAGGGGTGGAATCTCAGAATGTTTCAAAGTTGGGGGAACTGTGTGTCTCAAAGTCACATGTCTTGTTCTACCAGAACCCACTGTAATCATTTATACCTGGGTTTCTGAATCCTCTGTGAGAGTTGGGAGAGATATAGGGGCGGATTTTCAGAGCCCTGCTCGCGTAAATCCGCCCAAAACCGGGCGGATTTACGCGAGCAGGGCCCTGCGCGCCGGGAAGCCTATTTCACATAGGCCTCCCGGCGCGCGCAGAGCCCCGGGACTCGCGTAAGTCCCGGGGTTCTCGGAGGGGGGCGTGTCGGGGGGCGGGCCCGGTCATCGCGGCGTTCCGGGGGCGTGTCGGCAGCGTTTTGGGGGCGGGTACGGGGGCATGGCTACGGCCCGGGGGCGTGGCCGCGCCCTCCGTACCCGCCCCCAGGTCGCGGCCCGGCGCGCAGCAGGCCCGCTGGCGCGCGGGGATTTACGTCTCCCTCCGGGAGGCGTAAATCCCCCGACAAAGGTAAGGGGGGGGTGTAGACAGGGCCGGGTGGGTGGGTTAGGTAGGGGAAGGGAGGGTAAGGTGAGGGGAGGGCAAAGGAAAGTTCCCTCCGAGGCCTCTCCGATTTCGGAGCGGCCTTGGAGGGAACGGGGGGAGGCAGCGCGGCTCGGCGCGCGCAGGCTATACAAAATCGATAGCCTTGCGCGCGCCAATCCAGGATTTTAGTGGATACGCGCGGCTCCGCGCGTATCTACTAAAATCCAGCGTACTTTTGCTTGAGTCTGATGCGCAAGCAAAAGTAGGCTGATCGCGCTTCTTTTAAAATCTACCCCATACAGTATATTGCTAAAAGGGGGAGGCTATTTGAATCTTGCATAATATGTAATGCTTGCAAAATATCTAATACTTGAATAATATCTAATACAAATCTTTTGATGAACAGAATATGTTCATCAAAAAATTTGACATGGTAAAATAAAAATTTCTAGAATGCAGTGGTAGAAGAGTAATAAGTTGCTATTTTAAGACACACCTATATATTTTCAAACTTACTCGCATATTTTTACAACTACTAATTATCTGATACAAATAAAATTAAACAGGTTTATTATATAGAACTGACTAGGTGAGAGGTCTGGGTGAATTGAGGGGGGTTCAAGCTGTTCAGGTTGTTCTTGATGATGTGGAAACAAACTAGTACACTAAGGGCCAGATTTGTTATTATTTGTGATAATTGTGGGTGGATCCTTGGGCCGATGGCAGATGACCATGTCCATGGGGGAAGATCCCGAGAGGGGCCACCAGTTGGTTCAGAGTTGGGAGACAGACACACACTAGATCTTTTATGAAACTGTACAGTGAACCATCAGAGGTGGCAGTAGTGAGCTGGAAGAGCCCGGCTGGGCTGTGGTCCCTCAGGCACTGGAACAGTGATCCCAGGATGGCTGAGCTGTAGAGAAACTGAATATAGTGAGTAGGCAGAGTATGCAGAGTTCAGGAACAGAACCTTGATGGTAACACTCACACAATAGTCTCTTGAAGCAGCCCAGGGGCTGGAATGAAGTAGGCCCTCGAGGAGCGAGTACCTGGTTCCAGGGAAAGCTCTGAGAGAGAGATGGTAACTCATTGGTGTTGTAGGCAGCGGTGACTTCCTGGCAGAAGTTATATTCAGGAGCAGGTCCGGGAACGTGGGCCCTCGAGGAGCGAGTACCGGTTCCAGACTGTGACCTGAAAAGTAAGAGAGAGAGTGAGGCCCCCAAGGAGCAGGTATCCCTGGTAAAGTCTGAGGAGGTAGAGTAGCAAGGTATGCGGAGAGCGAATCCCATCCGCAGTGATACCTGGAGGAAACTAGGTAAACCGTTGCTAACTCGAATAGCTAGCAAAATCAAAGACCTTAAATATCCGGTGAGGATGACATCATCTCAGTGGGACATCTCTGAGGTTTGCGCCACAGCTGATACTTGAGTCAGGGCCACGCCACGCATGCACCCTTAGGCTTCAGGAGAACATGGCGGAAGGCAGCGTCTAGCCAGTCCGGGGACACCGGAGGAGAATGGCAAGATGACGCCGCGGCAGCCAAACTTCCATCAACCAAAGAGGGAGTCGCAAAAGAGGTGAGGTGGGTGGAGTGGAGACGTCAGGCAGCTACAGTCGCAACAAGATTTTCGAATCTACGCCCGATTTTATAACATGCGTGCGCAACCGCACGCATGTTATAAAATCCGGGGTCGGCACGCAAGGGGGTGCACACTTGTGCATCTTGCGCACACCGAGCCCTAGGGGAGCCCCGATGGCTTTCCCCGTTCCCTCCAAGGATATTCCGAAATCAGAGCGGCCTCGGAGGGAACTTTCCTTTCGCCCCCCACCTTCCCCTCTCTTCCCCAATCTAACCCACCCCCCAGCCCTACCTAAATCCCCCCCTACCTTTATTATTTAAGTTGCACCTGCCTCAGGGCAGGCATAGGTTGTGTGTGCCAGCCGCTTGCTGGCACGTGATCCCCCGGCCTAGCAGGCCTTCGGAGGCCTCTGGCCACACCCACACCCCACCCACTTCCTGCCCACTGCCTGACCCTTTTTTCAAGCCCCAGGACATTCTCGCATCCTGGGGCTTGCGCGCATTGCCAAGCCTATGCAAAATAGGCTCGGCGCACTCAGGAGGGGGTTTAAAAGGGTTACACGCGTAATAAATCTGCCCCTAATTGTTAAAACTGGTAATTTCACTCACATGTATGTTTTAAAATACACTGATTTACGAATGTAAATCCTGATTTATGCAAGTAAGTCCTACTTAATTTTGGTCTGTAAAGTATATGTGTATATAATTTTGAAATAGGTGGGTAAAGTATGTGCATTGAATGTATTGATATACACTGTTTCAAAGCATTGCATGTATCTTACATAAGCCTACATGCATGCATATGTGAGGGGAAAAGATATGCGTATTTTATAATACACATGTATTTTTTACAGTTGAGTTATAAAATACTAGTACAGAACTACATGTGGCTATATACATGAATATATGCCACCTCATGCAGTAGTTTGAAAGTTATCCTCTAAGTAAATTTTTAACATGAACATTACTTTTATTTACAAACCAATGCTAAAATATTGTTTGCAATATTCTTATTGCATAGGCCCTATTATCTCTGGTTGTTTGGCTGACAGCATTTGTTGATTTAATTTTAAATTGTAACTGAGTTGTTACTGAATGTTTAATCATACAAGTGTCTATAGAAATTCTAAACCCCTTTCCAAAATGTTCATTTTTTGTTGCCTTATAGACTGGTAGTATTGCATTAAAACAGTATCTACACAAGCCTTCCAAGTGAAAATTATATATTCCATAAATCCTTAGAAATAAAAGTAGAAACAAAAACATGGAATAATTTGCTTGGATAAGTATTCACTTACCCCCCCCCAAAAAAAAAAAAACAACAAAAAAAAAACACTTTTACTTTTTTAGTAATGCTACATTCTTAAAGTTGTGCTGTAACCAATTGCCTTTAAAAACAAACACAAAGGGGTAGATTTTAAAAGAAGCGCGATCAGCCTACTTTTGCTTGCGCATCAGACTCAAGCAAAAGTACGCTGGATTTTAGTAGATACGCGCGGAGCCGCGCGTATCCACTAAAATCCTGGATCGGCGCGCGCAAGGCTATCGATTTTGTATAGCCTGCGCGCGCCGAGCCGCGCTGCCTCCCCCCGTTCCCTCCAAGGCCACTCCGAAATCGGAGCGGCCTCGGAGGGAACTTTCCTTTGCCCTCCCCTCACCTTACCCTCCCTTCCCCTACCTAACCCACCCACCCAGCCCTGTCTACACCCCCCCCTTACCTTTGTCGGGGGATTTACGCCTCCCGGAGGGAGACGTAAATCCCCGCGCGCCAGCGGGCCTGCTGCGCGCCGGGCCGCGACCTGGGGGCGGGTACGGAGGGCGCGGCCACGCCCCCGGGCCGTAGCCACGCCCCCGTACCCGCCCCCAAAACGCTGCCGACACGCCCCCGGAACGCCGCGACGACCGGGCCCGCCCCCCGACACGCCCCCCTCCGAGAACCCCGGGACTTACGCGAGTCCCGGGGCTCTGCGCGCGCCGGGAGGCCTATGTAAAATAGGCTTCCCGGCGCGCAGGGCCCTGCTCGCGTAAATCCGCCCGGTTTTGGGCGGATTTACGCGAGCAGGGCTCTGAAAATCCGCCCCAAAATGAATTAATCCCACTATATCAGATCCAAAATGAAGAGGAAACAATAATGAAATCAAGAAAGGTTTAATATAAAAGTTCACCACATTCATTACTTACCATATTTTTCGCTCCATAAGACGTACTTTTTTTTCCACAAAAGAGGGGGGGGGGGGGGGGGAATGTCTGTGCATCTTATGTAGCGAATGTGGCGTCTCTCCCTCTCGCATGCCGTCCCCCTCCTCCTCCTCCCAACTCAGCCTAATCAGTATGGCGCAAGTCAAACATGAGCTGTTTGAACCGCGTGTGCTACGGAGGCCCCTCCAGTTCAAACAGCTCCCTGTCGGTCTGCTGTTCCCGGGATGCTGCCGACCTTTGCAGTAAGATGCACCCCGGGTCACCTCGGGAACAGCAGATTGGCAGGGAGTTGTTTTAACTGGAGGGGCCTCCATAGCGCACGCGGTTCAAACAGCTGATGTTTCGCCTGTGCTTCGCTGAGCTTCGCAATAAGATGCACCCCAGGAACAGCAGACCAGCAGGGAGCTGAAGCTCTGCCGGCAGAAGACAATACATGGCATCAAAGTTAGTACAGGCCATTTCTTTCTCATTTATTTAGATATATTAAAAAATCATTTGACATGCGCCACCATATTGATTGGGCTGAGTTGGGAGGAGGAGGAGGAGGAGGGGGACGGCGCGCGAGAGGAAGAGACACTACATTCACTCCAGGGGAGCTCCATACAGAGCCCGTCATGGGGACAGAATTTTTTTTTCTTATTTTTCTCCTCTAAATCCTAGGTGTATCCTATGGGCAGGGGCATCTTATGGACCGCAAAATATAGTACTCTATGAAGCTGGTCATATAATAGTGAACTTAAATATCTAATGCCCATCTAAGATTTTTATTACCTGAAATTTAGTTGTATCAGAAATCTTTAGGCCAATTGGAAAAAAATCTTTAGCGGGATGTATCTCTTTGCTAACGGGATTCTCTGTGATGTCTTCAGTTCTGGACCCTTTTTGTTGCCTGTTGCAATCTTCCTGATTTGAGCCTCATGCTGGTAACTTATATATGGTCATCGTAGGCAGAGCTTAGCTTGTCATTGTCATTGTTGGTACCTTGCTCATGATCTTTTAGTTGTTAGGTATCTCTAACCAGTTCTTATGGTCATACCTTCTAGATACATGATTGGCTTGTCTGACTCTAGGGGACACCTGGCTATGTCAGGATGAGTTGCAAAGCTCTGATTGGCCTAGTCTTTATTTGATTATCATGAGCTATTTCCAGCAATGGAATTTTTTTCCAGCTGTTTGACCTTTTCAACACAAGCTCTTTCTCAGATGTCACTCTCACGGTTCTCTCAGTAGCACATCCTGATAATTTGGGATAATGTTCTGACCCAACTAAACTTAGATCTACCTCATGTTTTTTTTTATTTTCATCCCCCACTCCCTTTGTTTCACTCTTATGCTCAAGTGCCTGTGTCTTATCTGTTAGTAGCAGAGACAGGAAATGCTTTATGTGTACACAGACTGCAGAAAATAAAATTTCCTAACTTGACTTTTAAATGTTCCTTCTATATCTAAAGAAAATAACTAAATGTGACCCCCTTCTGACCATTTACAGACACAGAGCTGGAGCTGCCACCAAAGTAACTTCTACCAGCTATTGAATCGGGGTGGGGGGAGGGTTAAATTCTTGAATTTCATTTTTGTTTTTAGCTACATATATTCCTTGCCCCCCAGCAAAACATTTCTGGACTTGAAAGGTGTGGTGTTTTGATGAGTGTAAAAAAAAAATAAAAAAATTCTCATTTAAATGCATTCAAGTCTTCAAATTTTATGCACAGACACAACACATTATGAAAAATGTTCAAAGGGGATTAGATTTCTGACACTGGAATTGATTGCTATCATATCAATACCTATAGTTATTCATTTGCTAACTTGTTTGGCTATAGCTAATTTACCTGATTTATAATCTCCCATTACTATTATAGCTAGTGAGTGGGATGCTAGAGTCTGAAGTATTAAATGGAAGGAAGGAGCCCAAAAGGTTTACTACAGGGGAAGCTATGACTGTAGTGTGCCTCTGACTGTCAATCTCTCAAGTATGGCTGGGATGTGCCTGATGCCAAGACCCATATGGCCCCACTGACCTGCAGCTTAGTTGACCCCAGTTACTGTTGTGTTCTTTGGATGTGGGCTGGGAGCCTTGCTTTGAGTGTAGTGGACTATTTGATGACACTCAAAGATGGACAAACATCTTTGTCCTGTCTAGCTTTGCATGCTAGAATTTACTATGTAGATCAAAGAGGCTTGCCCCTCCCATACCACCTTTCATTTGGCCACTCTCTACTCAAGTTAATTGGAGAGTGGTGGGAGCGGTTGGAAGTGGATTTGATCATCAAGGTTAGATTCCCTTGTTGAGAAATCAAATAAAGCTGTGGCCTTTATTTTTCCAACCATTAATGTGTTTTGATGGTTATTTATTATCTTATATACCTTTGTAGACGTTGCAGGGAGCTGGAGCAGTCATGATTATGCATGTTACACAAAGTAGCTGAAACTACCCTACTAAATGGTTGCAAAAGCAGGGAATAATTTTAAAGCTGCTTGTGTTGCACCAGCTTTATGTGCAGGTAGACTTTTGCTTGAAAAGTACATGCCAAAGCCTAGATTCATCAAAATGCTATAAATATAACAGAAATAGTGTCTGCAATTGCATGAATTGTAAATTATGCTGACAAAATTATATTTAAAACAGGAGGAGGTAAAATACATGCACTCACTACATTGATACAAGGTTTAATAGATTGCAGAAATATGTGCACTAGCCTACATGCATGCAAATGTTCTGGTGCAAATGCACAGGCATCATATAAACATTTTATAAAACACTATTATAAATTTGTACATGCCCACATACATGCATATATGGGCTTGTACCTGCACCTTTTAAAGTTATCCTGCCTGTTTATTGGATATTTGGAGATTGCCTCATCCTATGGATAATGATTATACTTTTTATTCTCATGCACATAGCACTTATTCCAGAAAAGATTACTTTCTAGGGATGTGCAGAGCAAAAGTTTATGTTCATAAGTCCATAAGTCGAAAGGGTGGGTCAATTTCGGTCAATATGGACATATGGAGAATTCCATAAGTTGAGTCTATGTCCATACGTGCAAATAAAAATTTAAACCCCTCACCCTCCTTAATCCCCCCCCCCCCAAGACTTACCAAAACTCCCTGGTGGTAGAGCAGGGAGTCAGGACGCCATTTCTGAACTCCTTTGCGAGGACCACGTGACGTCGGCGTCACGTCGGTGTGACGCGACATCACGTGATTCCCCGCGCGATCACTCCGGGACCCTCGTTGCACCCAAAAGGAACTTTTGGCCAGCTTGGGGGGGTCAGGAGGCCCCCCCAAGCTGGCCAAAAGTTCCTTTTGGGTGCAACGAGGGTCCCCCGGAGCGATCGCGTGGGGAATCACGTGACGCCGATGTCACGTGCTCCTCGCAAAGGAGTTCAGAAATGGCGTCCTGACTCCCTGCTGTACCACCAGGGAGTTTTGGTAAGTCTTGGGGGGGGATTAAGGAGGGTGAGGGGTTTAAATTTTTATTTAGGATCAACAATCGCGATTTCCAACTTATTCAACATAGCTATGTTGAATAAGTTGGAAATCCGATCGTTTTCGCCTCATCACTTAAGTTGCGTTTTACATTTAAGTTCAAAATGAATGCATACCCCTATTACTTTCTAATTTCTCAAGAACTATCTCATCAGGTTGTCAGCAGATATTGGAATAAATCTTATGTCAGAACATTCCTCAATTGACCTTATTATTAATATACAGTAGGGAAAAAAGTAAGATCTTCATATGCTTGGAAATTGAAATCCATATTATTTCAAGATGTAGAATTTATAGAATATCTTAATACTAGATTGGGCATATTTGAAAAAAGATAGTAATGATCTACAGCTGGACCTTAGATTATTCTGGGAAACAGCTGAGACATTTAAACAGACCAGGAGCAGGGATATATAGTGCATCTCAAGAATTGGTGCATGCTAAATTGAATTATTTCAGATGGGGTATTGAGATTTTGAAAGGAATCATGGAGACTGCAGAGTCAAAATTAAATGCTTTATTACTAGAAAGAAAACAATTTACCATACAATATTATAAGACTAAATTATATAAGTTTGGCAATAAGACAGGAAGAATACTTGTGAGGCTGATGAAGATTAGAGCTAGGAGGAATTTGTTCCTTATCATCAAATATTCACAGGGTAAATGTTGCGCTGGAGATGGACCCTTGGCCTGGCACAGGATTGGTACGGCCCTCAGGGAGGTCCCAGAGGGCACCTACCTCCAGGAGGCAGAGCACACGAGGAGACAGAGGTAAGCTGGAGCTTCACCAATAACAGTCCGGGGATTCCACAAGTTAAGCCATGGGTACCCGACCACCTGGACTTAGGTGGGCCTCAGAGAGTCCACCATGAGCAAGGGAGCACGGCTAGTAGAGAATAGTTGAGCTAGACTGGAACAGAGTGTACTGGAGACCCCTGGAAGGGAACAGGAACTGAAGGTCCTCCAGACAGGATAGGCAGCGCCTAGTGGTCTAGCTTGTAGAAGGCCGCGAGCAGCATCAGAGCAGGCAGACCTTGTGGTCACAGGAGAAGCGAAGAGAGTGTCCGAGTGAAGCACAAGCGTCAAAGACAGGATATCCATCCAAGAATGGTCAGCCAAAGCAAGGGGAAGTTCCAGGTATCAGTCCACCACAAAACAATTGTAACATTAGCAAACAAATAATACCTTTTATTAGCTCAGAGAATCAGTCTATTTTTCCATTACACAGACAATTCTTACACTAGCAAACAAATACTAACTTTTACTAGTTCAGAGAATTAAAGTCTATTTTCCCACTACATAGACAATTCTAACACTGGCAAACAAATACTAGCTTAGAGAATCAAAGTCTATTTCCCACTATACAAACAATTCTAACAATGGGAAACAAACATTAACCTTAAAAATAGCAAACAATATAAATAGCCAGTAATAGTTTAACCTTCCAATAATTTTTTTGTCTTAAGATTTAAGCACTTTTTCCCAGCAAATCCAAACTTATCTTCAGCAGATGAAGGTGTTACGAGTCCGGAAGTGGACCCCCTGTTCCGAGGTAAGGTTAGCACTGCCAAAGAGGGAGTTAACCCTCTCTGGTCCCTACCATCGTAGGGCAAGGCTTTAAGGTTTGCCAGTCGAGTACAAGACTTCACCCTGGAAGCTCGCGGTTCCCCCAGGAGGGGCCTGTAGGAACCCAGCTGCTGGGACTTAGGAGACTCCCTCAGGACTGAAGATTGGTCTGGATGCAGGTGCCTCCTGCAGGTCATTGATTCCAGATGGCTGGCGCCTCCAGCAGGTTGAGTCAGTCCAGGAGTCGAAGCCAAAGAGTAGTTGAAAGCCGTTCTGAGGGTTGAAGCCAGGAGAAGGGTCTGCAGCCAGTCCAGAAGCAAGCCAGGAGAAGGATACGCAGCCAGTCCAGAAGTAAGCCAGGAGAAGGGTCCACATCCAGTCCAAGGTCAAGCCAAACGAAGAACGACAGTTGGTCCAGGGGTCAGAAGCCAAGAATCAGTCCAGCAAGGAAGGAGAACAGAAGCGGGACGAAGACCAGGAATGGAGACCAGGAACACCAGCACAGAATCCGAAACCAGAAGCCAATACCAAGGCAAGGTCTGAGAATACCTAAAATGAGAGAGGAGTCTCAGAAGGGAGCCACGACCATTTCCTGTCGTGGCCCCTTTAAATCTTATCTTCAGCCGTGCGCACGGCTCTAAGGCAGCCAGGAAGAGGGAGGAGTCAGCTCAGCCATGCTGGGCTCCGCGGCCGGCCTGGGCAGCGGCAAAGGCCGTGAGAAGAATGCCGGAGGAAGCTCCCTGCTCCTGCAGGAGCCTCCAGGCCCACCCAACGCCATGGGTGAGTACCTGGCCCTGACCGCTGACCGCTGCGGCCGGCGGCCATGACAGTTGGCCCCGATTGTGGCTTGCCGCGGCCGGCGGCCATAACAGAAGGTTCTACTATCAGCAATCCCTCTGGACTGAAATATACTCAGTTCTTACTTTCCTATATAGCTTTGCTTAAAAGGTAATTACTTCAAACATAAATACTTCAGAACAATCTCCTGTGAGTTATTTATACTGCAAATAGATTTCAATTAGCCCTCTCAACTAATTCCCCTTCTTGTTCCTTAACAACTTTTTAGATCAAACATTAGTAACTAGCTGCGGAGCAATCAGTACTCTCACCTCAAATAAATAAAGTGATCTTTGTAAACTCACAATTCTAATACTAGCAAACATTATATTTTACTAGTTTAGAAATTTACAATCTATTTTCTCTATACCCAGACAATTCTAACACTGGCAAACAAATATTATCTTTTACTTAGCACAGAGAATCAAATACAATTTCTTACCACACAAACAATTCTAACACTGGCAAGTAAATATTATCTTTTACTAGCACAGAGGGGTCTTGTTGCTACTATGCATATCTACCATGTCCTAGACATACCATCTTAGAGGTCTTGTTACCACAATTTCTAACTATCATTAGAAATGTGATTCAGCCCAACCTTTTGGTTCAGCCTTCGTTATCGGCCCGCCATGGGAAATTTCATTTCCGGCAGTTTAGGCCGATTTTTTTTTCTGCTGTCCCGAACTGGAAAAAAAAACTTCCAACCCTTCAGATTTAATTAATTACAATCCCCCACCCACCTGACCCCCCCAAAAATTGCCTAAAGTCCCTGGTGGTTCAGCGGGGGGTCCCGGGAGCGATCTCCCACTCTCGGGCTGTCGGCTGTCAGTAGACAAAATGGCGCCAGTGGCCCTTTGCCCTTACCATGTGACAGGGGCTATTGGTGCCATTGGCCGGCCTATGTCACATGGTAGGAGCAATGGACGGATGGTGCCATCTTAAAAAAAATTTCATGGGTTTTCCTAGCATTTTGGGGAACCCCCGAAATGCAACAAAATAGGAAATATCATCTATATTTCCTATTTCGTCGCTAATGAAGGCACATCCCTAGGTATCACATCTCAGATATACCACCTTGGGATTCTTGCTTCCACACTACATACCTGCCATGACACTGATATACCTCCTTATGGGTCTTGCTGCTACTATGCCTACCTTCTGTGGCCCAGAAGTACCACCTTGGGGGAGTCTTGCTGCCAAAATACCTACCTGTCATGCCCCAGATATTCCTTCTTTGGGAGTTTGCTACCATTATTCTATCTGCTATGCCCCAGATACTATGGGACAGATTTTCAAAGGATTTATGCGCTTAGGGGGGGTTACGTGTATTGGGCCTATTTTAAAAAGGCCCGGTGGTGCGTGTAAAGCCCCGGGACGCACCACCTTTTGCGCCTTTTTGTTTTACCTTTTGCGCCTGCCCAAAGGCAGGCGCAAAAGGTAAAACAAAAATTTTGGGGGGGTTTAGAGTAGGCTGTGGGGGGAGTTAGGGGGAAGGGAATGGGTGTGGCTATGTGTCTCAGCATGCGCAAGTTATAAAATCGGGTGTACATGTGCACGCGCTGGGTAGCACACGCACATGTATGCCCACACGCAACCTTTGAAAATCTACCCCTATATCTTGTAGTTTTTTATATCTTCCTTTAGTTTGGTGCTTGAATCCCAGCCTGTTTATTCCATCCTACTTTTTTCTTGGTCATTCTAGGATGTTTTTCCCCAAAATAAATTTTTAAAAAAAGAAAAAAAAAAACCAAGTATCTCCTTTCTCCATATCTTTTTTCTAGTTATCTACCTTACTTTTTTGTTTTATATCTCTAGGTTCCTAGCCTAGTTATCCCACCCTTCCTCCTTCTTGATTATACTGGGGTGTTTTATCCTCAAAATATAATGTAAAAAGTTTTTTTTTTATTACATACCTCTAGGTTCTAGGCCTAGTTCTCCCTCACTACTTCTCTCTTGTTTTTACTGGGAAATGTTGCCCCCAAATTGAAATGATGTTTAATAAAATAAAAAAAAAAATACAAGTTTATCCTTCTACCTGATCTCCTTTCTGGTTCTAGATCACAGTAACACAGGAAATGATGGCATAAAAAGACCCAATTGGTCCATGCATTCTGTCTATCATGTTTATTTTTTATTTTATTTTATAACTTTTTTATTCTTTAGGGTAATAACTTCCACTCTGTGCAGGTTAATCCAATTAATCCTTACATTTCATCCTTTAGCTATTAGGGATCCCCTGTGATAATCCCTTGCCATTATCCAGTCTTCAGAAACAGAAGATCCCAGAACCAGTAATACAGGGATCCATCATTGGGAACTCAGTGAGAATCTGGAAGAGATCAAGATGTTACCAGAAAGACAAAGGAAGGATATTTCCGCCTGTTCTGACTAGGGAAAAAAGTGCAGGAATAAATTTATCTCTGAAAAGAAGCAAATAAATTCTGCAGGAAATTGAACCCATACTGAAAACAGACAGTATATAATAAAGGACCGACAAGCGCCTGCGGGGAGGGCCCCCTTAACAGGGCGCTTGCCGGCAGAGCGACTGCCCCCCCCCACTACCCCCTCCCACCCGCGGAGTCGTCTTACCTCGGCGGCCGGGTGGAGGGGGGCTGGGTGGAAGCAACGCCGCGAGGGAGGGAGCGCCGGAGCCGGCCGGAGGCCTTGCGGACCGGCGCATCGAGGGCGATGACGTCATCGCGCTGCGGCGCGGTGACGTCATCGGGTGGGCGTGCGCAGGCGCGCGAATCCTGGCCCGGGGTCTCGCGGGACTTCGGGCGCGAATTCGGGCCCGAGATCTCGCGAGACCTCGGGACTTAAAGGCAGGGCGAGCGCCGGACCAGGCCCTTTTTCGCTGGCCGGCGCTCACGTTTCCACCCACCCACCCAACTAAGAGCAAGAGAGGGGGGACGAGGGACATTAAGCAGGAGATAGTCAGAAGATAATGTTAGCAAGAGAATTGCCAAATGTACAATTGTCGCAGTAATCAGGGTTGGCAGGGGTACCCGAGTTAGGGGGGGGCCAGGAGGGGCCCGGAGGACACGGTGGACAAACCGTGGTCACAGGTGAAAGAAAGTGCGTAGAGGTGGGCGTGGGCTGCCCGGGCGATGGCCCCATGGCTTGGACATGGCGGGGGGCCGGTCAGAGCGTATGGCGGACTGGCTAAAATGGCGGACGCCGGTACGAAGCCCGGTATGGTAATATTTGACGAACACACTAATACTCGGGTACCGAAAGTTTGATTTTATATTAATAATTAATAAAAGCTGCGGCCTATTTTCACCAATATTGGAGTATGTGTGGTTAATGGATGGTGGTAAGGTAAAGGGGGAGGGGGGAGAGAGCACGGCGGTGCAAGCTGCCACTGGTATACATATAAGGACTACAGCAAAACCCTCAGTCAGAAAGAAGAAATGAAGGCACAACAGAAAATATGCAGAGGAAAGCCCTTTTACATGTTCTGAATTTGAAAAAGTTTTCAGGAGGAAGAGAGAACTAATGCAACAGCAGATAATCAACTGTGTTCAGCTAAAGAATATGAGAAAAGCTTTTTTAAAAGTAAATCTCACAAATTACCAAGGAAGTCACACTGAAGAGATACCATTGTCATGATGTGATTGTGACAAAATTTTCAATCGGAATGCAAATTTCACAAGCAACCAAACATCTATCCGGCAGCAAGATCAATTTCAAGTAGGAAATGTAATGAAAGCTTATCACACAAGAATAATATTGTTGACAGATCTTTTCTTGTACTAAATTTGAGAAGTGAAAAGTGCTTCAATAGTAAGACAGACACCTTCCATGCTGCTGTACCTTGCTGCTATACCCCTTATCTTATGTCCTTGGTTTCTTTCTTCCATTTAGCATTGCTGTCATACTCAGACTTTTCATCTTGAGGGGTTATGCCCCAGACTCTACACCTGGGGCGTTTTTGCCACTGTGAAGGCCTGGTTGGCTCTTGGGGGTCTTCATGCCACTCTTTGTGCTGCTTTGTCCATGTATCGGTGCCTTGGGGTTTTACCTGTCACCATTTCTGCATCATTCTCACTTCTTGCTGCCTAAGGATGTTTATGCCACTCTTGGTGCTACTTGTCTCTTCAAGGATTCTTCCCACTGTTATTGGATGCCCTGTCTTGATTCCTTGAGATGTTCTTCCCACTCATGGTGCTTCTTTGCTCCTCTCATGTTGCCTTGGAGAATTTCTGCCATTGACGGTACTCCTTTGCCCAATTACTGTGCCTTAGGCTATTCATTGCTGCTTTTGATGCAACATTTCCACATTCTAGGTGCCTTGGAATTCTTTCCTCCTTCTGATGATATCCTCCAACACGTTTCATTAGAACTGATGAGAAAACTGTAATTTTGGAGCCCAAAATAAGCTGCAGTGGTTCCACCTTTGACTTTAGTAGTAAACAAATTAACTTATAAAACAAATAAATTATTATTTTTTTTGTTTGAAACAAACCAAAACAAATGGAGGTGACCTACGAAACAAATTAACAAAGCAAAATGAAAATTTTGCCTCTACACATCCTTATTATTTTATGGTACTAGGCAAGGTTGTCCTTTATCACCATTTATATTTGTGATTTAATAGAATCTCTAACAATTAAAATGAGGGAAGCTAGTGGATTTACTGGAATTTATAAATATGATATGGCATGTAAGATTAGGACACTGGTAGACTGATTAAACAAGATAAGTTTGCAAATACCATGATAGATTTTGAACTGATGCTGACCTAGATCTTATTCCTAAAAGTGTGAAAATACGGACTTTAATTAAACATGTAAGGATGGCTTGGGCTCATTTAAGGAATCACTTAGAAACTGGGGGATAAACCCTTACCTTTGATATCCTTTGTGGGGTTTCCAATGTTATATCTGGGCCTGGAAAATCAGATGTTTCACAGGGGGAAAGAAAAAGATATTAATGAAATTGTTAATATATTAGAGATCTGATATTGTTTTTTCAACAATTAAAAGAGAAATTTGGAGTAAAAAATTCTCACTTTAATCCTTATTTGCAAGCCAGGCATTTTGTAACCCAATTTTCTCAAGAAAGAGAGAGAGAGAGAGAGAATGTGTAAGTAGAAAGGCAATTTATAGTTTTCTTTGACAAGGTAAATTTTAAAATGTATTGATATCCAAGCTGCTTTCCATGAGGCCTACTGTAAGTAATGTCAGAAGAATTTGAATATTGTACTAGAAAGAGAAGATATTAAACATTTTATGCAAATATATAAAGCTCTTGTGGATGCTCAATTGTGAGAAATGCAATTAAAAGTATGGAACACTGTATATATAGATTCATGCAGATTGTTCTAAGTTAATTCAGGTAATTGTGACAAATCCAAGCAAGATAAAGCCATTCTGCTACATTGTTTTTTTATTTAATGAAAACATATTTTGGCAACAGATATTCCATACATTAGATGATAGCTTTGCCTTGTCAAACGCCTTATTCTCCTTCGTTGCAGATCTCACAAAGTCTCCCTTTCCTTCCTCCCAAGAAGAAAATAGCATAGAGAAATGTGAGAAACTAGCAGACTACTTTAAAAATAAAATCTCCAAAATTCTAACTCGGCTCCCCTCCAATCCTACCCCCACAGACCCACTACCTATCGACAATAAAATTAAGCTCAGCTCCCTTGACCTCACCTCCGTGAAAGAAGTTGAATCCATACTAAAAAAGATGCGACCGGCCACCCATATCGCAGACGCCATCCCATCAAAAATTCTCCTCACCATTCCCTTCGCCATTGCAAAACCAATAGCAGATATTATAAACTGCTCCATCACTGCCGGGATAGTCCCCGACCCACTTAAACTTGCCATCGTGAAGCCACTACTAAAAAAACCCACTCTCGACCACAATGACCCTGCAAACTACAGGCCCATTTCCAATCTGCCTTTTATATCCAAAATCATGGAGAAGGTGGTTAACACGCAACTCACCGATTTCCTAGAAGAAAACAATATCTTACATCCCGCTCAATATGGCTTTCGTCAAGACCGAAGCACCAAAAAACTCTTACTTGCAATAACAGACACCATCCTCAAAGGCATGGACCACGGCCAATCCTATATACTTGCCCTTCTTGATATCTCAGCCGCCTTCGATACCGTGAACCATCAAATCCTAATATCACGTTTAGCGGAGATAGGCATCTCAAATACAGCCCTATCCTGGTTCTCTTCATACCTTGACCACAGAAAGTACTTAGTCAAGCTTGATAATTTCGAATCCGCTCACATTCCCCTCACACAAGGCGTACCACAAGGCTCCTCTTTATCATCCACCCTCTTCAATATATATCTACTCCCTCTCTGCCACTTACTCTCTAAACTAGGACTAACATTTTTTTTATATGCAGACGACGTGCAAATACTTATTCCCATTCGGAAATCCCTCAATGAAACCCTGCAGTACTGGGAAATTTGTCTGACATCCATCAATTCTCTCCTCTCCAATCTCCACCTTGCACTCAACGCCTCTAAAACTGAAATCCTTATCCTTACAAATCAATCAATCGACTCGATCCACCAAATGATTCAAAACGCCTCACAAGCTCACACACTACCGTCCAGTGTCAGAGATTTAGGAGTTTCCCTAGACAATCAACTAAGCTTCAAATCCCACATTAAATCACTGCTAAAAGGGGGTTTATATAAACTTCAAACCCTCAAAAAACTGAAGCCCCTCCTCCACGCCCATGACTTCCGCACTGTTATGCAGACCACCATACTATCTAAACTCGACTATTGCAACTTCCTTCTCATAGGCCTCCCAGCCTCTACTATTAAACTCCTTCAAATCCTTCAAAATGCCATGGCTAGAATCTTAACAAACACCAGAAAAACTGATCATATCACTCCCATACTACAAGACCTCTATTGGCTCCCCATTACCTTCCGTTCCCAATACAAAACACTCACCATCCTCCATAACACCTTATACAACAACAATTCCCCCTGGATTGAAGATATGCCACAGTTCCATCAAGCTAATCGCCCCACTAGAAACTCCCTCGCTGGCACCCTCCAAACCCCCTCACTCAAAATTGGGCACCTTACTACTACCAGGGACAGAGCCTTCTCCATTGCGGGTCCCACCCTCTGGAACTCCCTTCCTGCTAAACTCCGTTTAGAACTGTCCCTGAGCCATTTCAAAAAAGGAATCAAGACATGGTTCTTTAAACAGGCCTACCCTAACTCCTCACAATCCTAGTCTTTGTCCTTCCTTGAACCATTTCAACTCCCATTCAGCCTACATACCTCTTCTTCGACCTCCCCCACACCATCCCAGTACCCCCCCCTCCTCCCTCCCCCTCCCCCACCCCCTTCCCCTGCACCCCGTAGCCTCCCCTCCACCCTGCCCTTCCACCCCCTTAGCAACCTTTTTCCTGAAAGCACCATTGCCTTAATGTACCGTCGTTCCTTCCACCCCCTCCTCTCCTTTTCCCTCCTCGCTCCCTCCCTCCCTACTCCCCCTACCCCTGCATTCAATTGTACATAAGTGCACATGCCTTCTTTATACTGTAAATAAGTTCATATGCTAAGTTCATAAGTGCACACGCCTCCTAATCATTTTTATGCATATCTAAACTTAACATGGATAAGCAAATCCCATTTTGTGCAACAAAGTTGGATCTCTGCTCGTTGACTCTCTCTCCTTGTACTTTCATAGTTTATACAGTATCGTATATTATCCAGTTTTTACCCAGTTAGCCCTCTATCCTCATTCATTGTAATTTCCTTTCTCAGTTACTTGTGAACCGACATGATGTGTCCTACGAATGCCGGTATATAAAAGTGTTAAATAAATAAATTAAATAATACTTTCAGATGCAATTAGAACTTTATTTGGATTGCAAAGTATACAAGGAATGGGCAGCTGCTCTTATAAGCATGATAGATTTGCCATTGTATGGGACATAGAAATGCATAACGTTAGCAGCTGCCACTTGCTCCTTTGTCCGTCGTCCAATCTCAATTTACCTAACCTATACCCTGTTACTTTTTTTCGGTCGCTATCCTCTATAATAGTAATCATGCAGATTCTGTTCTTGGTATAAAATGGCCGCAGCTTTTATTTTAAACAGAACATGATAACTTTTATAGGATACCCGAGCCAGCAGTATGCGTATGCTGCTGCCCACCGCCTGGACCAAGCAAGACAGCCTGACGCTGTGGGCCCCCCACCTTGTTCCCGAGCAAGGGGGCCATCGCCTTTTGTGCCTCCCGGCTCCAAGGGCTACCCCGCCGTCGTATGAAGACATCAGCACCACGTGTAATCCGACTGAACCAGCCCGGGTACCCGCCCGCCCCCCCCCCCCCTTTCATCTGTGACAAATCCCCGAACATTGATATACATAAAAAACATGCTCACTAACATAGATTAACTGGTAGCGTGAGCGAACACATTGGGTGGGTGGGTGGGTTTCGGCCTGCTGTGTGATCCAAAAGGATCGCTTTGCGCATGCCACGGCCCTTAAAGGAGCGCGAGCATCATCAGAGGGCGCCGTTGGCGCTGCCTCATGACATCATGGCCCCAGGGCGGGGCCATGGTGTCGCCCATCTCGGACCTTCTTCCGGGTCGCAAGGTAGGAAGGAGTGCAATCGGGATGGGGTTTTTCGGCAGCCCTCGCCTTCCTATGTCCTCCCTCCCCCCCCCCCCCTGTGTCCTCCGTCCTTGTCGCCCGCATGCTGCCGTCATGGGTGGGCTCCGGGCAATCAGCACGGGCCCACCTTTCTATGCTGTGTTTGGTAGTGGAGGATGCATCAACGAAAGCTTTATGGTTTAAGCAAATGTTTGAGATGATGAACATGGAAAAAATAAGGGGCAGATTTTAAAACCTGCGCGAGGGTGCAGATTTGTTCGTGCAACCCGGCGCGAACAAATCTACACCCAATTTTATAACATGCGTGCGCAGCCGCGCGCATGTTATAAAATCCAGGGTTAGCACGAGCAAGGGAGTGCACAATTGTGCAACTTGTGCGCTCCGAGCCACGCAGCCTGCCTCTGTTCCCTCCGAGGCCGCTCCGAAATCGGAGCGGCCTCGGAGAGAACTTTCCTTCCGCCCTCCCTGCACCTTCCCCTCCCTTCCCCTACCTAACCTGCCCCCCAGCCCTACCTAGAACCCCCCCTTACCTTTGTTGAAGAAGTCACGCGCCGGCCAACGGCTGGCCTGCGATCCCGGGCACAGCGGCAAATGGCCGCTGTGCCTGGAGGCTCAGGCCACGCCCTGCCCTGCCCATGGACTGCCTTGGACCATGCACTCCCCACCCCTTTTTGCAAGACCCGGGACATACGCGTCCCGGGGCTTGCGCACGCCACCGTGCCTATGCAAGATAGGCTCGGCGCGCACAAGGGCAGGCAGGGGCAGCTTTTCGGGGGTTACACGCAAATCTTACACATGTAACCCTTTGAAAATCTGCCCTTAAATGTGTAGCATGGAATGATTAAGGATTTTCATAGATTTATGAAGCTATGAATACAATTTTTTAATTTTTGCAAGTTTATGAAAATATTGAATTGGTCCCAAAGATGACAAAGAAGTCTCTCAGGAAAGAAAATATAAACAAGAATAGTACTCTTCAGTTCTTAAAGTGATCTTAAATATCTTGTAGAAAGTAGAAGTATTTAGATTTATATATGGAAAGAGTATAGTAAGAATAATTGTAAGGATGATGGGGAGGATGAGAGAGATGAGTCTAGGATGGATAAATGATGAGATGAATTTATGATGTGGGGAGAGAAAAACAGAGAATGGTGTATGCAACAATATTCAGTGTTACACAGTGTACATTATATGCATATAAACACACTACAAAAACTGAAATTTGATTTATATTGCAAACCTCAATATGTTGCAAACATCAATAAACAATTTATATAAGAAAGCAATATGTTACCATTAAGGTAAAAAAGGATACAGCGATATCCAGAGAAGTGAACATAATAACAGAATATTGAACCTTATATTTAAGGATAGTCCTTATCTACAAAAGGCATCCACTGCATGTACATTTTTTATCTATTCACATGTACTGCAAATGCTGACTGAAAAATGTGTCCATATAATTATTAAATATATAGCACAGAGATTGTCATCATTCACAAATTTGACTATAGATCTTGCTGAATCAATGTTATATTATGTTTGTGGAAAATACTGATGCAATATAAAATGAGGCATTTCCCATAAAAAGCCCTAGCAATCTATTTATTTAGGGTTTGATTTTAAAAAGCATTTACTCGAGCAAAACTGGTTTATGCTCGAGTAAATACACTTTACTCAAGTAAGTGGGCTTTTCAAAATTGCTACAATATATGCCATTGAATTGTCCATAGGATTTACTCAAGTAAGTGCACTTTACTCGAGTAAATAGCTTTTGAAAATTGCTACGACAGTATGTCACATTTACATGCGTAACTCCTTTGAAAATTACCCCCACAATGCAGCTAGGGTTAGCTGTGCAAATTTAACCAAGTAAGCATCAGGAATAAGGTGCAAATAACAGAAGCCAATTATATATTTAATTGAGTTTTTGATATAAAAAAAAAGAAACACTTTTTGAGTAAAGCCCAAAATAGTAACTTTATTTGCTTTGTAAGAAGTCCTTGAAAGGACTGAAAAATAGGAAGAGTACCCTAATGGTTAAAGAAGTGGATCAAGACCCAGGAAAGCCAGCGTTCAAATCCTTCTTCTTCTACTAATGTTTCTTGTAATCTTGTACAATCCATTTCACCCTCCATTGATTGCCTCAGGTACAAACTTAGGATGCCATTTACTAAAGATTTTCTTCCATGTTGAGCCTTTAGGAAAAATGCATAGGAGTGAATTTTCAAAGGAGGTATGAGAGTAAAAATATCATATATTGTAGTAATTTTCAAAAGTCAAATTGTGCATTTAAAACATTTTGAAAATTCAGCCCTATCGAGAAATTTTCAAAGGATCTAAGGGTCTGATTTTAAAAAGCATTTACATGCGTAAAACTGGGTTTTACGCATGTAAATGCACTTTACTCGAGTAAATGGGCTTTTGAAAATTGCTACAATATATGCCATTGAATCGTCCATAGGATTTATTTGCATAAGTGCACTTTACGTGAGTAAATGGCTTTTGAAAATTGCTACAATAGTAGTTACATTTATGCACGTAACTCCTTTGAAAATTACCCCCATGTGTATAAATCTGTTAAAAATGTATCTCCAAAGGGGGTAATTTTCAAAAGGATTTATTTGTTTAAAACTGGGTTATAAATAGAGATGTGAATCGGAACCGGAATCGGTTCCGATTCTGATTCACATCGTTAATTTTTTTTAGTGAGGCCCGATTGCATTTTTGTTTATCGGCTGCGCCCGAGCAGATAAACAAAAAACCTACCCCGACCCTTTAAAACTGACCCCTTAGCTTCCCCCACCCTCCCGAACCCCCCCAAAACTTTTTACAGGTACCTGGTGGTCCAGTGGGGGTCCCTGGAGCGATCTCCCGCTCCCGGGCCGTCAGCTGCCACTAATCAAAATGGTGCCGATGGCCCTTTGCCCTTACCATGTGACAGGGTATCCGTGCCATTGGCCGGACCCTGTCACATGGTAGGAGCACTAGATGGCCGGCACCATCTTTAAAAATGGTGCGGGCCATGGCCGGTGCCATCTTTAAAAATGGCACCAGCCATCCAGTGCTCCTACCATGTGACAGGGGATGGCCAATGGCACGGATACCCTGTCACATGGTAAGGGCAAAGGGCCATCGGGGACATTTTTATTAGCGCAGCCGATGGCCCAAGACCGGGAGATTGCTCCTGGGACTACCGCTAGATCACCAGGTATTTGTAATAAGTTTTTTTTTTGGGGGGGGGGATTCGGGAGGGTGGGGGAAGCTAAGGGGTCAGTTTTCAAGGATTGGGGTGGGTTTTTTTTAATCGGGCCATCGGCACCATTTTTATTAGTGGCAGCTGACGGCCCGAGAGCGGACGATCGGTCCCGGGGCTTCCACTGGACCACCAGGTACATGTAAAAAGTTTTGGGGGGGTTAGGAGGGTGGGGGAAGGTAAGGGATTAGTTTTAAAGAGTCAGGGTGGGTTTAGGGGTTGTTTTGGTATGCCGGTTTTCCCACCCTCCCCCCAAATAACTCCAGTTAGTGGACACTAAACCGATTAATGATTTTTTCATGATAAATCGGGGGAATTTCTATTGTATCGCACTCTTTAACGATTATTGACGATTTAAAAAATATCGGATGATATTTTAAATCGTCAAAAAACAATTCACATCCCTAGTAAATGTTTAAATGCACCTTATGCATATAAGTGGGCTTTTGAAAATTGCTACAATATAATCCATTGAATTACCAATAGGTTTTGTAAGTGCAATTTAACAGATACATTTTCAGAGGTTTGCTCATATAAAAAGGCTGTATATGCATTAATATGTTCTTAATATGGTCCAATTGCACATAATTTGTATTTAAAAAAAGGCAACATACTCATGTAGATGTGCATTTGTGAACACAAACATTAGCCAATGTCCACATGTTCATTTACTACTGCTTATTATGCACTCAAGTCCTAACTTGCAATGAGATTTTTGTCTTGGCATTTGGCATGTTGACTTCTCCAGATGAATGGATATAGAAGTAGGAAAAGGGAGGGAAGAAATGCACCTGGGATAGACTGGGTAATACTGCATGGTAACTGATGGGTGGGAGTGCCTTTCACTGGGGCATACTGGGTCCTACTTGTGAGGTGGGAGTCAGTGGTAGAGATGATCTTTTCAAAATGACTCTAATAACCATAGAGCTTTTATGGCACAATAGTTAAGGAGGGATAGAGAACAGGAGTATGAGGAGGAGGTGCCCCTTTCTCGGCTCCTCTTTCTCCTCCTCCTCCTCCACCTTATTATACAGATTATTTTCAGTCCTTCTGGGGAAGACATACATCTGGTTTTGACCAGGTTATGTAGAATACATCAGATTAGAATACTGCAGTAATAATGGGAGATTTCAATTACCAAATTATAGTCAAGGAGAGTCAATACAGTGCCCCGTCTGGTAAACTGCATTTAACTGCAAGTTTTACCAACAAATCCGGGGAACAGCGATGGGGGCCACCATTGCCCCCGATCTGGCCAATTTGTATATGGATATTTTTGAAGAACGCTGGCTGATTTGTAATCCCTTCCAAAATCAAGTAGTTGTGTAGAAACGTTACATTGATGACATCTTCGTCCTTTGGAGAGGCACACAGGAAAGCTTTAAATTGTTCCTTGATTGGTTAAACACCTGCAGTCTTTATTTAAAATTCACAACAGAAATTCAATGTACCTCGATATCATTTTTGGACATTCAGATTACCATAACTGATGATAGTTTTATTACTTCCATCTTTCATAAACCAGTATGTTGTAACACATATTTGCACTTTCAAAGCGCTCACCCCCGAACTTTCAAAGCCAACCTTCCAGTAAGCCAATTCATCCGCCTAAGATGCCTTTGCACCACTGTTGCCAACTTTGAAATGCAAGCTAAAAATCTTTTTGAGCATTTTTTACAATGTGGATATTCACGCGCATGCATGCACAAAGCCTATCTATAAGCAAAATGTGCTCATCACGAGTTGTTATTTCTCCCTCGCCCTACCGATGAGTCCTCTTATCCTTACACATATGGGGTAGATTTTATAAATCTACGCACGTGCATACTTTTGTTCGCGCACCAGGCGCGAACAAAATTATGCTGGATTTTATAAGATATGCGCGTAGCCACGCGTATCTTATAAAATCCGTGGTCGGTGTGCGCAAGGGGGTGCACATTTGTGCAACTTGCGCGTGCCGAGCCCAGCGCGTGCTGCCCGTTCCCTCTGAGGCCGCTCCAAAATCGGAGCAGCCTCGGAGGGAACTTTCCTTCCACCCCCCTCCCTTCCCCTCCCTTCCCCTACCTAACCCACCCCCCGGCCCTATTTAAACCTTTCCCCTACCTTTGTTGGGAAAAGTACACCTGCCAGAGGCAGGTGTAACTCTGCACGCGCCAGCGGGCTGCTGGTGCGCCATCACCTGACCCAGGGGCTGGTCCAGAGGCCTCGAAAATGCCCCCAGGCTGGGGCCACGCCCTGACACGCCCCCCCTTGGAAGCCCTGGGACTTACATGCGTCCCGGGGCTTGCACAGGAGCATTTTAAAAGGGTTACGCGTGTACCTTATGGGCCAGATTTTCAAAAGCATTTACTCGAGCAAAACTGGTTTTTGCTCGAGTAAATACACTTTACTCAAGTAAGTGGGCTTTTCAAAATTGCTACAATATATGCCATTGAATTGTCCATAGGATTTACTCAAGTAAGTGCACTTTACTCGAGTAAATAGCTTTTGAAAATTGCTACGATAGTATGTCACATTTACATGCGTAACTCCTTTGAAAATGACCCCCTCTGCGCGTAACCCTTTTAAAATCCGGCCCATATTCTACCATTCTTGTCTGAAGCCTATGCAGTCCGGCAATCTATCCTAAATAATTGGCATGTCCTACAGATGCAAGAGGTCTTTCAGTCTCTTCCCCGGATTACATTTTCCAGAGCTTCCAATTTGAGAAATATGTTGGTTCATTCCGACTTTTCCATCAACCTTCTAAAAACTGCTCTGTATGTTCAGCCTCAATGTCTGTCACAAATAAAATCACTCTCAAAACTGGTTATACAATTTTTTTGAAAAATATAACCTCTTGCCTGTCTACAATGGTCATTTATTTAATCCGCTGTCCTTGTGATCTGTTATACATCGGAAAGACTAGGCGTCTTTTAAAGACTTGGATTATTGAGCATAATCTAATATCAAGCATTCTCGGGTTGATGAACTCCTAGTTTTACATTGTATTGTATTTAAACATCAGTTCGCAGACCTGTCTCTGCGATTGATCAAGTACCTGAACACTGGCACAGCAGTGATCGAGAACTACAACTTTTTGAAATCTGAACAGCGTTGGATCCTATGGGTCTCAATATAGATCTTGATCTACATATGTTTTTGGGATAAAAGACCACTGATAGTATCAGTCTGATAGGTCCAGGAACAGATCATTATTTATAAACACTTTCTTTTAAAATAACTACTTAATATTTCCTTGGTTTTGATTTTTGCGATTTTTTAATTAATTGAACTGTATATATATGATTTGCATTTTTAAGGACATCACTGTCTGACATCACATCTGTCTGGGTATTTAATGAGATGTTCATGTCAGCCTCGTATCCTCCTTCTTATGAAGAAGGCAGTAGAGACGCCAATTCTATTTTGAAATGGTAGCCTGCAGTGCCAAGATAAGTACTTGTTCTTCCTTTTATTATTTAGAACATCTTATTAAAATTATGTTTTGTTGATACTTTCAGGCAAATACTTTTGTATCATCATCTTTCATATGCCCCTGAGGAAGCATTACCGCGAAACAATGGCCGTGTAGTGCTGTGTTTATTATTTATAACAAAGAGATTGCTGCTGGAACCTTCTTCATGGACTTGCATTGGAATTTAATGTCTATTTGGACTTTTAATGAAAATGATAAACACTTGGTCACAAAAATATTTTTTGATTTACTAATAAAAGAATTTTGATAGTGTTGGTGAATGATTAAAAGACCGGTTGGGTTCTTTTTGAGAAATCACAACATCAGGCTTGCTGACACCGTCACTTAGGCTATATTTAAAACAAATTTAGTTTCCCTCATTGTTTACAGATTTCAATTACCCCAATATTGACTGAGTAAATGTAACATCAGGACATGCTAGAGACATAAAATTCCTGGATGGAATAAACAACTGCTTCATGGAGCAATTGGTTCAACAACAAATCAGAGAGGGAGCTATTTCAGATTGAATTCTTAGTGGAATACAGGATTTGGTGAGAGAGGTAATGGTGGTGGGGCCCCTTGGCAATAGTGATCATAGCATGATCAAGTTTGAGCTAATGACTGGAAGGCGGACAATATGTAAATCTACATCTCCAGCACTAAATTTTCAAAAATGAATCTTTGGTAAAATGAGGAGAATAGTTAGAAAAAACTGAAAGGTGCAGCTGCAAAGGTTAAATGTGTTCAACAGGCATGGACATTGTTTAAAAATACAATCCTAGACACGCAGTCCAGATGTATTCCACGCATTAAGAAAGGTGGAAGGAAGGCAAAATGATTACCGGCATGGTTAAAAGGTGAGGTGAAAGAGGCTATTTTAGTCAATAAACATCCTTCAAAAACTGGAAGAAGGATCCATCTGAAGAAAATAGGAAAAAGCACAAGCATTGCCAAGTTAAGTTTAAAACATTGATGAGACAGGCGAAGAGAAAATTTAAAATGAAGTTGGCCGTACAGACAAAAACTCATAATAAAAACTTGTTAAAATAAACCCAAAGCATGAAACCTGTGAGGGAGTTGGTTGGACAGTTAGATGACCGAGGGGCTAAAGGGGCTCTTAGGGAAGATAAGGCCATTGCAGAAAGACTAAATTAATTCTTTGCTTCTGTATTTACTAATGAGGATGTTGGAGAGATACCATTCCGGAGATGGTTTTCAAGAATGATGAGTCAGATGAACTAAACCAAATCACTGTGAACCTGGAAGTTGTAGTAGGCCAGATTGACAAACTAAAGACTAGCTAATCACCTGGACCAGATGCTATGCATTCTAGGGTACTGAAGGAACTACAAAATTAAGTTTCAGATCTATTAATTAAAATTTGTAATCTTTCATTAAAATCATCCATTGTACCTGAAGACAGGAGGATGGCCACTGTAACACCAATATTTATAAAGGGCTCCAGGGGGAATCCAGGAAACTATAGACCAGTGAGCCTGACTTCACTGCTGGGAAAAATAGTGGAAACTATTTTAAAGATCAAAATCACAGAGCACATAGAAAGACATGGTTTAAAGGAATACAGTCAGCATGAATTTACCCAAAGCAAGTCTTGCCTCACAAATCTATTTCATTTTTTCATGTGGATAAAGATGAACCAGTAGAAGTGTTTGACAAAATCCTTCATGTGAAGCTCCTAAGAAAACTAAAAAGTCATGGGATAGGAGGCAATGTCCTTTCATGGATTACAAACTGCTTAAAAGACAGAAAACAGAAAGTAGGATTAACGGTCAATTTTCTCAGTGGGAAAGGGTAAACCAGTGAGCCTGACCTCAATGCTGGGAAAAATAGTGGAAACAATTTTCAAGATCAAAATCGCAAAACATATAGAAAGACATGGTTTAATGGAACACAGTCAACATGGATTTACCCAAGGGAAGTCCTGCCTAACAAATCTGCTTCATTTTTTTGAAGGGGTTAATAAACATGTGGATAAAGGTGAACCGGTAGATGTAGTGTATTTGGATTTTCAGAAGGCGTTTGACAAAGTCCCTCATGATGTTACGAGCGTGATCTCCGTCGGCCGTCACGCTCCAAGACACGGAGGCCCAGTTATCTCTAAACAGGGTTGTGAGCTCTTGGGCCAAGGAATGACCCAGGGAGGGGCCCCAAGCCAAACCGTGGGAGGTGAGCTGGTGCGAGCATGGGTACATGGCAAGACATGGCAGACGCAAGGACTAGGATGCAAGGTTTGACCCTCAACTGGACCTGCACACCCCGGACAACCAACAACACAATGTTGATTGATGAACAGTCCTCCAACCGTTCCAAGCCCTTTCAGACCTGCCGCTGGGTACAGCAATGGGTGGCAGGCCAGAATGAGGACGAGGGCAGATGGAGTCCTTGGAACACAGAAAACTTGGGACTATGACTGATGCGTAGACATCACAGACAAGGGATGGATGCGAAGACATCACAGACGAGATACTGATGTGAAGACATCACTGACGAGGGACTGATGCAACGGCATCACGGACCAGGGTCAATGCGACAGCATCACGGACGAAGACATCACAGGCAAGGGCTTGATGCAACGGCATCCCAAACAAGACTAGAAACTGGAAGGGTAGACATTGGCACTGTCTCTCAGGGCGCCCTACACAACCCACCTTCACGGGCGGACCCAATGGGCTGGTCGCGGACCACCCTGTCCCACTGTGCACCCTACACAGCCCGAGGAGGCTGGTCACGGACCACGCTGGGAGCGGGAAAAGTGCAGGAAGGAATCCAGCTGAGGCAGAACTTCGATGATGGAGCCAATGTCATCCGGAGAACCACAGGGGCTGGCAGGTCATGAAGCTCAGGAGCGCAGGACAAGAGTCCACTGCCGGGATCTCCACAGACAGAGACGTGTCACCCGGAGATCCATGGCCGGCAGACCGGAAGGCTCAAGAGCACAGGAGCAAAACATCAGAAAAGGCTGGAACACCAGGAGGGTTGAGACATAAGGAAACCTGGACGAGGGACCTCTGGAACACGGAGACATGGAACATCAGGTACCGTGAACTTGAAGACATCTGAAGACAAGGACAGGAGACGTCAGGAACCTGAAGGCACTGAAGACCAGGACAATGAACATCTGAAACATGGAAACATCTGAAGACATGGACATCCGGACTCGGCCGACACCAGGACTGGAAACAAGGAATATGAAGACACTGAACACGAAGTCATCAAACCAAGAGAAGACCACGGAGGATCTGATCCGGTCTGAAGAAATAGGCAAATGTAGAACCCGATCCGAAAGCAATGAGAGACTGACGAAGAATCCCTTTATATAGCTGAAGCAGGAAGTCAACGTTGGGAGGAGCCAGCAACACTTCCTGTGGCTGGCCCTTTAAATACTATGAAGAGGCACGCGCCGGCACCTAAAGGAAGGCTGAAGAGAAGAGCATGACCCTGGACAGAGCAGGGAAGGCAGGAAGGCCCCGGGGCAACCCCCAGGCTGCCAAATGAGGACCCCATCGGTGGCGTTGCAGCTCCCGGCTGCGGGGGCAGGCCGGCGGTGGCTCCCTACCATGGAGGCAGGCATGGAGGAGCGTCATGGAGGCAGGCAGTAGCAAGGCAGCATCTCTGCCCAGCGAGGACCCCAGAAGCGGCTTCCGACAGGCTCAGCCCTGGAGCGCAGGGCCGAAGTCAGAGGCTGCAGAGAAAGGTGTCGGCAGTGTCCCGCCACGGAACCAGGCTCTGCTGGTGGCGCCTCGGGCAGGTAGGTGGCGAGGCCTGCTCGCGGAGAGTAGCTCCGTGGGCAGGAATCATAACACATGAGAGCCTTCTAAGAAAACTAAAATGTCATGGGATAGGAGGCGATGTCCTTTCATGGATTACAAACTGGTTAAAAAACAGGAAACAGAGAGTAGGATTAAATGGTCAATTTTCTCAGTGGAAAAGAGTAAACAGTGGAGTGCCTCAGGGATCTGTACTTGGACCAGTGCTTTTCAATATATTTATAAATGATCTGGAAAGGAATATGAGGAGTGAGGTTATCAAATTTGCGGATGATACAAAATTATTCAAAGTAGTTAAATCACAAGCAGACTGTGATACATTACACAAAAAAGCATACAGAAGTTAAGAATTATTAGGAAGGGAAAGATTAATAAAACGTAAAATGTCATAATGCCTCTGTGTCACTCCATGGTGAGATCGCACCTTGAATACTGTGTACAATTCTGATTGCCACATCTCAAAAAAGATATAGTTGCGATGGAGAAGGTACAGAGAAGGGCAACCAAAATGATAAAGGGGATGGAACAGCTCCCCTATGAGGAAAGGCTGAAGATAGGGCTGTTCAGCTTGGAGAAGAGATGCCGGAGGGTGGATATGATAGAGGTCTTTAAAATCATGAGGGGTATTGAACGAGTAATTGTGATTCGTGCTACGGTTGTGGACCCTTGGGCCGGTTGGGACAGAGGATGGTATGCTATGGATGACCACAGTAAGCGTCCCAGCCGGGAGGCGGCTCGGAAGAGAGTCAGCGAAGGTTTCGTCACGGGAAGTCGGAGGGCCCCCTCGGACTAGGTGGAGTCCTATGCGACCAAGGACTCTAGGCAGTGGCTGAAGAGGCGGACAACGGTTGGGTCTGGGCGGCTGGAGAATCTTCACCCGGGAAGCCGGTACTTCTTTAAAAATCTACCCCACTTTTTTCCCAAGGCAAAGAGTTTGAAAACTATCTCCATTAACTAGCATCTATTTTATGCAGATACACCATGGAATTTCTATAGTATCTTTACAACTATGTCACTGAATTTACCCTTCAGTTTCCACAGAAAAATAGGGGGCTTTAGATATAATGAATTTTCTCTAACAAATGCTGCAAATCACATATCCATACAATGTGGATTGTAGATTGTGGAGTTATTTTCTGCCAGTGTAGTCTGCAAGCATTTTTTACTCACAGACTTTATACTCATTTTCAAAGCAAACATTTTTGCATACTTTCCCTTTGAAAATTATCCCTGTGTGATTTGTTTTCCTAGTGGAATTTCTACACAGGAGAATATCTTTCAAACAGAATATCTTTCAAACAACTTAGCACATCAGCATATACATGTGTATGTGGCCATGTGCATATTTGCTGTTTTATAATAGATGATTATGATATGTGCATGTTTAGAAAATATGTGTAATTCTACCACCAACACATATGGATTGCTGCAATACATTGATTCCACAAATGGCAATCCACTGAATGCATGTACTTTACCCACTTATTTTAAATATATATATGTTCATATACAGCCAGATTTCAAATCCCCCGCACGCGTAAAATTGGGTCTTTATGTGAATGGCTGGACCTTGCGCGCACCAAGCCTATTTTCAAAAAGATCCTGCCAAGCCCATAAAGGCCGGTACATGCATTCATACCAGCCTTCCTGCAAGGGGGGGGGGGCCCGGGGGCGGGGAGGGGCAGGGCGGGCTGGGACAGTGGCACACGCAACTTCAGATCGGGGAAAAAACAAAATGAAAAAAGGTAGGAATTAGGTGTTGGGGAGGAGAGGGGAAGGGGAAGGGAGGTTGAGATAGGGGGTAGGGAACTGGGGAAGGCCGGGATGCGTCACCGTGCAAAATTTGCAGAATTGTAACCCCCCCTTGCGCGCAGCCCAATGATTTTATAACATGTGCATGCTTGCATGTCTATGCGTGTACGCCGGGAAGCATGCGTACATGGACTCGTGCATGCCCCTTTTGAAATCTACTGATATTTACACACATAAATTAACCAATTTTAAACATGTGAACATCGAGGAAATTAACCAGTTTCCAATTAGTCCACTCATCCTCATTTACCTAAGTTTCTGAAGTTGATGTTTCAGAAGGCGTGGACTTTTTCAGAGCACCAAGTTTAAGTTAGCCGCCACTATAGAAGCAGGAGAAACCAATGAATGGACATGTTATAGCCCAAGGCAGTTTACAAATGGTTTATAAGGCATCTTAAGTCTCGGTATTGGTGAATTTTAAAGCTGAAACAGTGGTTATAAGGGATCAGATTTTTGTACTGGGACAGTTGACATCTGGCATTGAACACAATCCAGAATGGAAGAAATGTTTACCTTGAGGAATACAAGAAGAATAGTGGACGTTTTCATACCGGGATACGGTTTGTTTTACCCATCTGTTGAAGTTTTGTCTTACAGAATAGACTCCCCTGAAGAAAGACTCATCTGAAACATGTACATGTCAGGACTTTAATAACATATCAAGTCTACACAAAAGGGTTTAAAGTATTTACCATTTAACAATAGTTCACAATCAACATAGTGGAAAACATTGAGAGGCAGTTTACCTCATAGTATTTAATATTCAATGGATGTCATATATATTCATGAAAATTTTTAAACACTAAAAAAAAGAAAAAAAATATATTTTGCACAGGGAGGAGGTTGGAAGTTAATGATTATATATGCACTCGAGGTGCAGGGGTGCCTACATGAGTATATGAAACTTTCAACCAATTCCTAAAAACATTTTTTCTAGAAAAATTCTCAATTATATATTAATAATGATATAAAAAATTTCTTTACACATTCATGTAGGCTTTAAAGTGTTGTTCTTCTTTTAGAAGTCAAATGTGCTTACAATACTAACAACAAGTTAATTTAATTGGAACTCATAAACATATCTTTAATACAGCGATCGAACAGTGTTGTTCCTTCTTTGATTAATTTATAATTATATATCGCTGGTCAGTTGGTGTTGATATACAATTGGTCTAACTCATAAATTAGCCAGTTAAGTGAATATTTGGCACTTATCTGGGTAAATTCTAGCTGGTTAATAAGATAGACTAAAATTTAGCCATTAAATTAGAAGCATTTTGGGGTCATAACTAGCAGGAGTGGAGTTAGTCAGCTAAGGGCTTCATTTACTAAGCATTTTTCCCATATACACAGAATGGGAGAAAAACCTTAGTAAATCCAGTCTTAAATTAGGTGGCTAACTCTGATATTCAGAGTTAGCCAGAAAACATACTGTAGGATTTATCATTCTGCTATAAATACAGCAGAATGATGAGCCACGGCCAGAAAAGGGGTAGGGGCGATAATATGCAGCCAGCCGCATCGCGACAGTGTGTTTTCACCCACCTCGGTTGCTGCCATGGTGCACACTATTGCCCCCATAGTGCCACAGCAAAAAGTGTTGTTATTTACGGCACTACTGCAGGTGATAATGTGTAAACCATTATTGCCCGCAGCGATACTGGCATAAACAATTTTTCCCTGCCGAATCCCTGCCCCTTTCCCTCATTTATTTATTTATTTAATGATTTTATATAATGTCATTCGCAAAACATCACAACGGTTTACATAATTTAAGCATAGAATAAAAGGAAAATAATACAATCCAGAAATTTATAAAAAAAATAAAAAGATGAAAATAAAACAAAGCAATGGCCTAAAATTGAAACTGACAATATAATAACAATATAAATAAATGTTAAATTTGCGATGTGGTTGTTGTCAAATGTGTTAGGGCATTAGTGATATCGCCCTAACACACGTGATAACGGTCCATCACAATTTGAAAAATGACCCCCTTAGTCGGCTAAGTCTGATCAGGCCAAAGACCTGTCATAAAGGTAGCCAGCTATAGTTAGCTGGCTAACTTTAAGATGGCACTATTTAATATACCTCCAAAGTTAGCTGGATAAGTTTATCTGGCTAACATTGCTATCCGGACTGTGTCTGAATATGGACCTTAGTAATTTACATGCTCAACGTTTTGAAAATTCACTTTATACTTTTTAAAATTATATACAAAATATGGGGATAAATCCATTCCCTACCCACTCCATGCCCTAGAACACATATCCAATATGCAGGGGAAAATACTTATATACACTTTGTATGTGTTCACTTTTCCTCACATATTATGAGAGGAATTTTGCAAGAGGGCTTTTATGTGGGTAAAGCTGTGCTTTCTCCACATTAAAGCTTTTTAAATTACCCTCTTTAAGCTTGGTTAGGCAGAGACATTGCTCTAACGTGTATGTACTATGAGACTGCTAAATAAATAATAAATGCTTATAGTAGTGTGGTGTCATGTGTGAACAATTTTCAAAGGAATTTTCCCAGCTAACCAAGCAGGTACCGATATGAAATTCCTAGGTTGAAAATTGCTTTTCTCTCAACTGCAAAAATGATATGCACTGTTTCACAGAGGCAGAGATAGGGCAGGGAAAGACAAGCACACAAGGGAGATTTCATTTTAAAATCGATGCACATAATTTATCGAATGTACTTTGCACCTGTTCCGTTCCGAAGGGAATTTTTATAGGGAATTTTCATTCGATAATTGCTTCATTCCTTAATACACTCTCACTGCAGCATCACAACTCTGATGATCACAAAAAATTTCAATTGTATTCAGGAAAATGAACAACCACAGAAAACTTTAATTTTGGGCATGGTTTAATAAGATCTTTCTCTTAGACACAGAATAACAAAAATTCTTAATGAATCAGGCCTTTTGTTTGTTAAAAATCATATAAGTAACTACTATCAGCAGTCTTACATATACTTACTGCACAGCTTCAGTAAATAAAAAGATATAATAAATGAAAGAAAAAAGGAACAATCCATTTAAAGAACTGGTTCCATTTATCATATAACTTACTCCTACTATAAAAAATTGACTAATTTTTAATTTGTTTGTGGACAGGTCAACATTCATAAAACAAACAGGCTCACTTAAAAATGACAAATCACTTCAAGCTAAGTGGTATATTTGTTCAATTAAGATTGACTGACCTTTCAAGATGAAAGGATAATAGTCAACAAAAAGAGAATGATAGAAAGCCTTGTGTTGCATTGCAAGGGTTAGAGGTCACTGGCTACAGAGAAAAGAGACACAAAGGGGGCTGCAGAAAACAGCACAAATTCAAGAAGGATTACTAGCCTCAATTTTTTTTCTTAGCCTAACCATTCACCATCAGCTCTCCTTCAATAAGCCCCTCTGTTTCTTATCTGAAGAGTTCTGTTTATTGTATAATTGAGGCTCCATTGTCTATCGGTAACCTTCTTTAGCATGACAATCACTGGTCAAACCCAAGCACCAAATAGCATGCCTAACCCTTTCAACATTATGGTTATCATATGACAAGGCTGAGCATATGCTGCAGGTCTCCAAAAACAAAGAGAGATCTTAAAGCTCAATGCATCTTCAAATCATTTACAATTAAGTTCTTTGTTAATTTGTAGTTTAAGGAGTCAACTTCACAGTACAATTGAGAAAAATATGAAATGATGTTTTTCTCACTTTCACAGAGACATTCTAGGCAATATAGATAGCTCTGTTTTACAGCACACAAGTAGTATATATTTATATTTGAGGAGAAATTAATTATTGGTAATACTGCATAGTAATATTGACCCTCACATAGCTGTTTCTCAAACATTCATCTAGCCAAGCCTTTTCACAGTTTTTTTTATTATACAATTGGTTTAGTTTAATGCAAAATAAAAATAGTTGTCAAATTAATTAGCAGGAACTAAATTCAAACCATATTAACCTTTGTATACTGAGATAAGAAGCAATCTTTTCAGCCTTGAACTGTCTTTTGCTGTATCTTTTTCTGCAAGTATAGTAAAGGTGCAATTATGAGCTACAGCTGCCTCTGGGACATAGCATTGATTTAATGGTGGGCCTGATAGCAGAGAAAATCTAGGGCCTCCTTTTAAAAGAAGACATGTGGCCCTGTTGAATGCTTTCTGTTATTCCCCAAAGCTATGCGCTCTATGGAAAGGGACATTCCACTGCCTGGACTTTCCAGCTTGCTCCCTCATGAAAAGTGGTACCATGGCAGTTCATGGAGTGACCCTGTTCTGAGGTATTTTCAGGACTGGTAACATCACACCACTTCTAGTTGCATTAAGGGAGTGTAAGGAACCATGATTCTTATTCCAGACATCAGCAGAAAGCTTGGATACATATCAGTATGGAGGTGACAGGAGCAACTGCAGTACACATTCAACTTTTTAATTCTATTTCTCTATAGGTTGAGGCCCTGGAAAGATGGCCCAGGAGTTGCTCCAGAAGAAGAAGAATTGTCTGAACAGGCTGTGAACCAGGTGGGATGGGGCCAGAGATAAGTTAATGATATTGCCACCAGGGAGATTTTCTCAAGGTCTATGTCCTGCTTCCATCATGATCCACATTATTGACCTACCACTCAGCACCGCCCTGTTTAAACAAACCCTCATGCAAACACACTTAGACCTTGGGTCACGGGCAGTGTTGTCATTAAGTGAGGTCACCCTTAGGCCTACCTGAAAAACTTTCATGGTGTTCAAAACAACTCTTAAATGTATTCCCACTGAAATTATATTTCCTCTATCCTATGTACTACTTCATGGCCCTGAATGCTTTTATATGTAGACCACAACCTTATGCTAAAAATCCTGATACAAAGTCTAACTCTGAACCAATATCACAAGTAAGCCACCATCAAGTAAAATACTGCTGAAATCCATATGTCAAGAAATAATTATATGGCCTGCCAACACCTTTATGATATGGGTATCTATTAGCTAGGAGCACTTTCTTTTGCTTGTTCTTCTTCTAGAAAAGGAATGCCCTCTTAAGTGCATGTATGATTATGAACATCACAACCTGGAGCAGATGAGCACATGAACTGACACATATTTGCGTTTATCTTCATGGGTGAGATCTCCTTCTCATCATCAATGGAGGAAGAGGAAAAAGATGATGAAGAGGTCCCAGCCTCTCCTGCAGCCTCTGCCAATGCCACTGCTGGGGAGTAACAGGAAACTCCCCCACTCCCTCTACCACCAGGGAATCCTGCGGTGACAGTCCATCCCTTCCACCACCAACTGGCAGGCCCTGGAGCAGAAGAGGAAGACAACCCTCTCCTGAATCTGGAAGGGCCTCCTCCTCATTCTGCTCTAGGAACTAGGAATGCCTGGATTCAGACTAGCCAGCCTTTGCTGGCCAAAAGTGACCAGGATTCCCTTCTGTTCCTCCCACCATCATGTGCTGCCCTGCAATGGGTCCGGAGTTTGGCTAATTTTCTAGAGCATCTGCTCAAGGTGATGAGTCTGTTTTTCAGCAGTCTTTTAAAGAGGGTATACAGATGATGGTGGAGTAGATTAGAGAGATCTAAGCTGACCTCAGGAATCTGCTTGGTATGGTGGGGCGAGTCCTTAATGAGACTCAAGAGTGCTTCATGACAGTTCTGCAACCCAATGACATGGAGGCTCCACTACAGTGACGAGACTCCTAAGTCTGCGACACCTGACCTCCTTCATTCTTGGAGCCTTTTCTTGTTTCTGTATATAGTTTGCACATTTGAATGCCCCACCCCTGTCCTTTTGATTTTTTAATTAGTTTAAATAGTTTAAACAAAGTTTTATCTTTATTATAATTCATATAAAATTTTAATGAATTTATATTTACTTATGTGCATGTGTGTCCATTATTTACTTCATACCATTATTTGTTTTCTACAACGGTAAAGTCCCTTTAAGGATATCCTATAGCCATAACTCTCTGAAATATATTTTTTTTAATTTTTAAATTTATTATTTTTTATATACTGACATTCGATCTGAGATAGCACATCAGTTTACATTCAGGTACTGTAGGTATTTCCCTATCCCCAGAGGGCTTACAATCTAAGGGGGTCATTTATCAATATGTGCTAAGGCGTTTTCACATGCGGTAAGGGCTTATTGCATGTGAAAAGCCCCATTAACGCATGCAAAAATGCCTTTAACACATGTGATAGCACCATATCGTATGGTGTGATGCAAATCTGAAAAAGAGGAGGAGTGGGCTGGGTTTACCAGTTTGCAAACTCCTATCACATGGACTTAATGCCAATTTTAGGTACACCTTTTTCAGTAGTTTTAAGCTGTGTAATAGCTTGCATTATGGGGTGGTAAGGTGTTAGTGCACCTTACCACCTGTTTTAGTAGGATTGAAGCTCCTGCCTAGCCATCTGGAGAGAGAGAGAGAGAGAGAGAGAGAGAAAAGCTGTAATATCCTCTCCCTAGATAGGTATTTGTATCCTTATGGGAGGCCCACCTAGTAACTCGAGGTGAGGTTTAGGTGGTAGTGTAGGGGGTTAGGGGCCACTTTGACACTCAACATGAGAAGTATGAACAGAACAGTGGTCTCTTGTGAAGATTTGATGACTTAAGGAGAGAGGAAACTCACCCAAAAATAAGATTGGTGCATGTTCTCTCCACCTAGCTTAATGGACTCTCTACCTGGGTAACATCAAGCTAGGTGGAGAGAACATTGCAGCTCATTGAAATAGGGGAGGAAATCTTCCCAAATTTATGCTAATTATCATGAATTAGAGATGTGATTTGGCCGAACCTTTCAGTTTGGCCTTTGTTATCAGCCCGCTGCGGGAAATTTCGTTTTCCCGCAGTTTGGGCTGATTTTATTTCATCTAACCCAGAACCGAAGCACGAACCCGCCCTGATCCTTCAAATGTAAAAAAAAAAAAAAAACAAACCCACCCCAACCATTCAAATTTAATTATTTGCAACCCTTCCGACTCCCATTTTTTTAAGTTTGTGCCGGCCTTCCATTGCTCCTACCATGTGACATGGGCCGACCAATGGCACCGATAGCCCTGTCACATGGTAAGGGCAAAGGGCCATCATCGCCATTTTCATTAGTGGCAGACGATGGCCCGAAAGGGGGAGATTGCTCCCGGGACCCTGCTGGACCACCAGGGACTTTTGGTAAGTCTTGGGGGAGTCCGGCAAGTCTTCGGAGGGTCGGCAGGGTGGGGGATAGCAATTAATTAAATTTGAAGGATTGGGTTGGGTTTAGGTTTTGTTTTGTTTGTTTTTTTAATGTGCACTATCTCCCCTTCCCAAAAATGATAAGAAAGCCACATGAAATTTTGTGGGTTTTCTTATCATTTCAGTGCCCCCCCCCCCCCCCCCGAAAAAGCACAGTCCATATGTATTCCACACATTAAGAAAGGTAGAAGGAAGGCCAAATGATTACCGACTTGGTTAAAAAGTGAGGTGAAAGAGGATATTTTAGCAAAAAAATTATCCTTCAGAATTTGGAAGAATAAAATAATAAAAAGCATAAGCATTGTCAAGTTAAATGAAAAACTTTGATTAGTCAGGCAAAGAGAGAATTTGAAATAAAGTTGGCCATATAGGCAAAAACTCAAATTGAAAACTTCTTATAATGTATTCAAAGAAGGAAACCTTTGAAGGAGTCAGTAGAACTATTAGATGATCAAGTAGTTAAAGGTAGGGATATGCAATCGTTTTTCCCAAATCAGGCAATTTCAATGAAATTGCCTAATTCGGAATGGTTCAAGAGAATCGAAAAATGATTGAATTTTTTCCGAAATTTTATAAAAAATTCTTTTTTGAGTTAATGCACTCTAACTCCCATTAGTGCGCGCTAACTCCCGATAGTGTGCATTAACCTGAAAATTGGGGCCCCCGAATAAAAAAAAACCCAAACCATGGGAAAAATGAAATTCCTGCGGGGAGGCCCCAAAATGAAGCCCAAGATGAAATTTGTACCCAAAGCACATCTCTAGTTAAAAGTACTCTTAGGGAAGATAAGGCCATCGTGGGAAAACTAAATGAATTCTTTGCTTCAGTGTTAATAAGGAAGATGTTGGGGAGAAACCAGTTTCAGAGATGGTTTTCAAGGGTGATTATTCAAATGAACTAAACAAAATCACAGTGAACCTCGAAGATGTAGTAGGAGAGATTAACAAACTAAAGAATAGCAAATCAACTGTACCAGATGGTATACACCCCAGGGTTCTGAAAGAACTAAAAATTAAAATTTCAGATCTATTTGTAAAAATTTGTAAACTATCATTAAAATCATCCATTATATCCGAAGACTGGAGGATGGCTAATGCAACTCCAATATTTAAAAAGGGTTTGAGGGGTGATCTGGGAAACTATAGACCAGTGAGCCTGGCTTCAGTTTCAGGAAAAATAATGGAAACTATTCTAAAGAACAAAATCACAAAACTTATAGAAAGATATGGTTTAATGAAACACTGCCAGTGTCAGCATAGTTTTCCCCAAGAGAAATCTTGTCTCACAAATCTGCTGCATATTTGAAGGGGTTAATAGACATGTGGATAAAGGTGAACCAATAGATGTTGTGCGTTTGGATGTTCAGGAGGCATTTGACAAAGTCCCTTATGAGAGGCTAGTAAGATAACTAAATTATCAGGGGCTAGGAGGTGATGTCCTTTCATGGATAGTAAATTAGTTAAAAGACAGGCATCAGAGAGTAGGATTAAATGGTCAATTTTCTCAATGGAAAACGGTAAACAGTGGAGTGCCTCAGTTATTTGTACTTGGATTGATGCTTTTAAATATATTTATAAATCATATGGAACAGGATACAAGTGAGGTGATCAAATTTGCAGATGACACAAAATTGTTCAGGGTAGTTAAATCACATATGATTATAATTTATTTATTTATTTATGTTTTTTATATACCGGTCTTCTTACATTATATGCAAATCAAATCTGTTTACAGAGAACTATTAAAAGGTTTGCTTGGGAGCAATTACATATAACGAATAACGTTTTGAACAAACAGATAAATAGAACTTTTTAAACAATAGTTACATAGATAAATATATTAGACAAATACACTGAATTATAAATGTAATTGTCTTAATGTTTTAAATAAAACTTTTAAATAGCCTTTATAAAAGGAAGAAAAAATAAAAATAGATAACCAAAGGACAACGTCTAACTCAAACATGATGTTAGGAATTATTCCTATTCCTAAATGTATAGATGTCTTGCTGGAAAACAGAAGTCATTGGAAAACTAACTTCCGCTTGAGTGCATTAACTGAAACATTGTGGGAAAGAAAATGAAGAGGAGGGGAGGAGGGTGGAGCTGGATATATGAATTTTTAGAACGTGGCAGATATAAAAATAACAAATAACAAATTGAAAGCTGCTTATGGGTAGTCATGGAAATGCTTGTCTGAATAGCCAAGTTTTCAGATTTTTCTTGAATGACTGGTGGGAGGGGTCTTGTCTTAGTTCTAGTGGTAGTGAATTCCATAGAGAAGGGCTTGCGGTAGAAAAAGCTCTATTCCTTAACGGGGTTTTGGCTTGAGGGATGACCAGGGTGTTTTGGTAGGCTTTTCTAATAGGTCTTGTTGATTTGATGGTGCGTAGTTGATGTGTAAGATCGATTGGAGCTATATTGTTAATGGATTTGTGAATAAGGGTCATGACTTTGTAGATGATTCTAAATTTAATTGGAAGCCAGTGAAGATTGTAGAGGATGGGCGAGATGTGGTCTCTTTTATTAGAATTGGTCAAGACCCTAGCTGCTGAATTTAGAACCATCTGGAGGGGTTTGATTGTAGAGGCTGGTAGACCAAGTAGCAACGCGTTGCAGTAGTCCATTTTGGTGAGAATAATTAATTGTAGGACGAGACGGAAGTCGTGGGCGTGTAGTAAGGGTTTTAACTTTTTCAGAACTTGTAATTTGAAAAAGCATTCTTTGGTTGTATTATTTACAAATCTTTTAAGGTTCAGCTGATTGTCAAGAAGAACGCCTAAGTCTCTTACATAGGATGTATTTTTGAGGTTGTTAAGAATGGGTGTAAGTGGATTATGATCGGCGATGTCTTTTTGTGGTTGATCAATTATAATGGATGGGATTTCTCTGTGGATGAAGTTTTCTTCTTGTGAGATGATGAGGTATTCTGTTTTGTCCTTGTTGATGACTAAATTAAGTTTGGTGAGGAGTGCACTAATTTCTTGAAAGCATTGTTCCCAAAAAATTAGAGACAGTTGAAGGGATTTCCTAATAGGGATGAGGATTTGAATGTCATCTGCGTAAACCATGTGTTTGAGTTTTAGTTTGGAAAGAAGGAAGCAGAGAGGTAGAAGATATATGTTGAAAAGGGTTGGGGAAAGAGATGAACCTTGTGGAACTCCCATGTTTGAGACGATTGCCTGAGATTCCTTGTTGTAGATTTTTACCTTGAATGATCTGTTGTTGAGAAATGAACGGAACCAATCTAAGGCGGTGCCTGAAATACCAATTGCAGTTAATCGGTCAAGTAGGATAGAATGGTTGACCGTATCGAAGGCTGCAGAAAGGTCTAGAAGAATGAGGATGTGAGGTTGTCTTTTTTCTGAGTTTAGGAGGATAGAGTCCATGAGGGAAATCAACAGAGTTTCTGTGTTTCGTGTTTTTCGAAATCCGTATTGTGCTGGAGCCAGTATTTTGTGTTCTTCAAGGTAATCAGTAAGCTGTTTATTTACTATTTTTTCCAAGATCTAAATTGCAGGAGGACCTTGCGGGACTGGAAGATTGGGCATCCAAATGGCAGATGAAATTTAATGTGGACAGGTGCAAGGTAATACATATAGGGAAAAATAACCCATGCTGTGGTTAAAAAATGCTAGGTTCCATATTAGGTGTTACTACCCAAGGAAAAGAACAAGGCATCATAGTGGATAATGCATTGAAATATTTGGCTCAGTGTGAGCGGTAGACAAAAAAAAAACAGAATGTTTGGAATTATTGGGAAGGGAATGGTGAATAAAATAAAGCATGTCATAATGCCTCTGTATTGCTCAATGGTGAGACCCGTACAATTTACATTGAGTACTGAGTGCAATTCTGGTCGCCACATCTCAAAGAATATATAGTTGCCCTAGAGAAGGTACAGAAAAGGATGACCAAAATGATAAAGGGGATGGACCAGCTTCCCTATGAGGAAAGGCTAAAGAGGTTAGGGCTGTTCAGCTTGAGAAGCGACAGCTGAAGAGAGATATGATAGAGGTCTATAAAATTATGAGAAGACTAGAATGGATAAATGTGACTCAGTTATTTACTCATTCACATAATAGAAGGACTAAGGGACACTTCATGAAGTGAGCAAGTAGTACAAAAACAAATTGGAAACAATTCTTTTTCACACAATGCACAATTAAGCTCTGAAACTTGTTGTTAGTGGATGTAGTTAGGGCAGTTAGTGTAGCTGGGTTCAAGAAAGGTTTGGATATGTTCCTGGAGGAGAAATCCATAAACTGCTATTAATTAAACAGGTTGACTTTTACCAATTACTGGAATTAGTAACATTGGATCTATTTAATATTTGGGTTCTTGCTAGATGATTGTAACCTGGATTGGCCATTGTTTGAAACAGGTTGCTAGGCTTGATGGGCCTTCAATCTGACCCAGAATGGCAACTTCTTATCTTCTTTTCTCTTAAATGCATTGCGTCACTGTCATTGTATCTTCATGTTGTGCTCCTTCAGCAGGCCTCTGATCTGGATATTATTTCATTTGGATGTTTTCCAGATCAATGATTTTGTCCAAATTTTCTGCCTGATGTGGAGCTCATTTCCTTCATTATGTGTATTTCAAGCTCCTCCTGCTTCTGTTCAACTTCCTCCATGTGGTCACCTAATTTGGACACCTTGCCCTTAAGCTCAGTCATTAGTTCCATAATTTCATTCTTAACTGATAATATGTCCTTAAAGAGATCACACAACCAATCTTTAATTTCTGTTTTGGTGAATGTCTGGTCCGCTGTTCCTTCTCTCTGTTCCACCACACTGTCTGGCTCAGAGTTGTTCCTTCATGGCCTGTGACCTGCTTGTGTCCTTAGCCAATGTGCTGCCAGCATTGAAAAAATGCTTCACTTCAGTCATTTTTTCATGAGACCCCATCACTACCAGGGATTATTATGTATTAAGATCTGTAGAATGCTATTCAAAAGATTTTGAATCTATTTTAAATTTAAACATAAATAACACCTGGTTGAAATACCATCTTAAGATTCCATTCTGGAAGATGATGTCACTTCCTCTTCCTTGAAATTCCTATATTGTATAAAATCTATTGTTATAAATGCATAATGTTTTATTGTGTGGTAGGAGGGCATGACCAGGGAGGGTCATGCCCTCCCTGGTTATGCCCTCCTACCACACAATAAAACATTGTGCATTAGGTTTGCCTAGGCACCTAAAACCCTTGTACTGGCCCTTGGAAAACAGTACTTTACTAGCAGAAATAGCCTTTTATAAAATTGCCCACCCAATGTGTGGGCTGGGGTTGGGGAGAAGTTTGCACTTATGCATATACTTTACTGTTTATGATTTTGTGCACTTATTAGCAGGTATAATTATTAATTATGTGTAGGTAGTTTAGAAAGGATAATTTTCAAAGAGAAAGTATGCACATATTCTCCATTTGAAAATTTATATAAACTCTATAGATAATTGCCCCTCAAATTTTTGTGAGCTGTTACAAAATTGCCTCCAAATTGTTCAAATTCATCTCAGCAGCACCTCATTTGTGTAGATGTTTGCAATAGTGAGCACTTTTTGCAAACTATTTTTCAAGTGCTTCATATTTTTGTGAAAAAAAAGCAAGCATGGCAACGTAAATGGTAACCATTGCCAGAGCTGAAATTATAGTGTGGTCAGATTACTTTGCAGACAGCACTGCACCTGTGAGAAATAAATAATAGGATGTGTCAGCCAGAAAACAGTTATCAAAAGATGCATACCGAAGAAGAGCATTGCTATAAGCTAATATAGGAAACCAGGTTGCCAGTTTTATTTGCAATGGACACCTTAAAAAGATTAAGGCTTTTGAGATTCTACAGGTGTACCTTCCAGACTGGAAATAACAGAGTGTACATTTTCCTACCATCTCATTTCCAGTTCAGTGTTCATAGACATAATGCTTTCAGACTGCATTGTAAATTAGACTATCAGTCCTTATCTGCAGTTAATGATTTTCAGAGCCTTGTTCACAATGTATCCACAGGATGTAATTAAAGATCAACTACTAGTATACTAGTACATGCCTTGCTATCATAGGTTTTCATTTACCCAAAATGAGTTATGCAGCCGGTCTATGAATTTCCTGTTGATTGTGCACAAAAAATATTGGCCGCATTTGATTTCCCCAACCGAAACAATTGTCTGCATCTTTCACTGAGTCAGGTGCATATGAATGGAATTTCAGGAATTTTTTTTTTTATCACTGCCAAAGACTAAAGTTTCCATTTTCAAAAGGCAGTAAAACAAGGGTTCAAAAAATTATACATGAAATTATTAATGAAAAAATATCTACTATTGAGATCCTGTCAGATACTTGTGACCTGACTTGGCCATTGTTGGAAATAGGATACTAGGTTGATGGACTCTTGGTCTGTCCCAGTATGGTAGTACTTTTATTAATTGATCAAGGGTGCATACTGGTCTAAGGAATTTGCACATGCATTTGCCAAGTGTGCATTTATATTAGCCTATGTACTAGTTTGATTCTGTTCTGCACTTAGCAAATCTTAACCCTACAGATGAACAAGCTTTGTCTTATGTTTTAGTGGCAAGTGCTGTGCACTGACATACAGAACATCAAGGCTTGATTCCTGGCCAAGCTTCTAAGAGAAGGATACAAAATTAGACATTTGCATTCATTTTAGACAAATTAGACAATTTCAATGAAATTGTCTAATTTGTCCTGTTTCGGAAGCGCCCTGAAACAAACAATAATTTGCTAAAATTTGGGAACATTTTGAATTAAAAAAAATACCCGAAACGTGGAAAACATGACGTTAACCGCGGGAAAAACAAAGTATGAACTATATGATATATAAAAATGATACACATCTCTATTAAGTAAGAAAAGAAGCCTCAGGTCACTATAAATGAAGGTTTATGGTATTAGAGGACAGTTCTGACTACACTGGAAGCCCTAATAAGCAACAGATAACTGTCAAGTCCAAAGAACAAACAAAAAAGCCCTGCAGCTGACTTAGGTAAGTCCATAACTTGACAAATGACTTTAACAGTTTTGAAAACATTGGTCTGAATCTTATCTATTCCTCCTCCATTGTCCATTGGAATAGACTTAGTTTTTGGGTACTTGCCAGGTTCTTATGGCCTGGATTGGCCACTGTTGGAAACAGGATGCTGGGCTTGATGGACCCTTGGTCTGACCCAGTATGGCATTTTCTTATGTTCTTATGTTCTTATGTTCATTATGGAGCTCTTGGCATTTAATGCATCCCAGCGAAGCTCCTAAGTTTGTTCTAAACAGGGGGGAAAAGCACACTTTTAGGCTCGGGACTTGTCATCAGCCCCAATCACCTCACAAAGTGATCGGTGTGCCAAAAGGGGTAGATTTTAAAAGATGCGCACACGCAGTTATAAACGTGTGCAGGGTTTGCGCATATGAGCGCAAACTATGCAAAATGTGCCTGTGACTTGTGTGCATCCGTTGTGAACATGTGTATTTATGCACGCCATGCATTCGTGCGTGCCCCGTGCCCACGCCAACTCGAGGGCTGGACTTCACACTCCTCCAGTGCATGCAAAATGGCTGGCAGGGGGAGGCAGCTAATTTTCACCATCAGGGATGTAACTCTGCTTGCGTCCCTGGTGATGAAGAAAGAAAGATATCTCTTCCCTATCCAAGACAGAAGAACGCACTATCCTCAACTGAGGAGGGCCTGGCGGGAGGTGCAGGTAAAATGTAACCAGAGAGCTTCCCACCCAGGTGGAGTAAGTTGACAGTCTTTACAGATGTAATCTACTGCAGATGGGGACACTGTGGGAGTGTGAAAGTTGGCTTAGGCCTGGGAGGAGGAAAGTGGTTGCGAAACAGAGTGTTATAGTATAGGGTTTTGGCTGGAGAGTGTAATGTAAACCCCAAAGAGTATTTGCATTGCTTATTTGCTACATGATTATTGAACCTCAGTATCTTGGTTCTTCATGGTAGCAAAATGTTGTTATAGAACTCATTGTCATACCAGTAATCAAGTCCTATTAGCACCTACAGAGTACACTCATGGTACTCTTTCCATTTTTTTCAATAGATAGGGGACCTGAAGAAGAAGGTCCAGTGGCTGCACCTAAAGAAGAGGAGGTGGCTGGAGCGGCTGCAGGCGGAGTGGGCTGGGCCTGGTGGTAAGTGATCCTTCCATGCTAATGGAATGTTCTTACATGTTTTTCCACATGAATGTACTGTTTATTCTGACCCCTCTTTTTGCTTTAAAATGCTACAGAACTTGAACAGGACCAGGAAAGGCCAAGCCCAGCTCCGGCAACAGAATCACCAGCAGCTGCTCCGAGGGGGGAGCTGGAATCTTACCCCCACCCCCCAAGGCAATATCGCAGGCGGCGGCCACCTCACCATGAAGAGACAAGGCATGGCCCCTTTGGGTGGTAGGTTGCAGTTCAGGCTCTAACATTTGGCAGAGGTACAGTATGGTTTCCTTATTAAATCTGAACTCAGACAGATTCAGAAAATGTGTCCCAGTCCTGGAAATTCTATGTAAAGGGTACCTCCTCATTCTCAGCATTCTTCTTCTCCTCCCTCTTTCTCTTCTGAGCTGTATAGATTGGAGAACCCATGCAGCTATTATAATCATGTGGAGAAACACATAAGCTCCATTCAATATCATTGTTCAAACCATAAGGAGAAACTGACTTCATTTTGAAGATCCTTGATGGTTTGATATTGAATGGAACTAATATCAAACCATCAAGGATCTTCAAAATGAAGCCAGTTTCTCCTTATGGTTGAACAGTGATATTGAATGGAGCTTATGTCTATAATCTGTATTTATTATATGACAGCCGGCACCTTTAGTGGTTTGTGCCATATATTGAAAGTTTAATGAAACAGCTGATGCGCAGTGACATCAGAAATGACATCTCTATGTGCATACATTCATTTATATAAAAAAATGTGCCATTATGGCAAAATGCCTTTGTTCCCGGCACTGGCGAGCAGAGAAATTTGTGATATCAGTAAGAAAATATCATGATGTGGGTGAAATCATTTTATGAAATATATACTATTTATGGCTGTTCTGTTTATGTTTGCTTTCAGTTTAATGAGCTCAAGGAAATGAATGGTGTCAAGTAGGGATGTGAATCGTGTCCTCGATCGTCTTAACGATCGATTTCGGCTGGGAGGGGGAGGGAATCGTATTGTTGCCGTTTGGGGGGGTAAAATATCGTGAAAAATCGTGAAAATCGTTAAAAAATCGAAAAATCGAAAAATCGAAAAACCGGCACATTAAAACACCCTAAAACCCACCCCCGACCCTTTAAATTAAATCCCCCACCCCCAAATAACTTAAATAACCTGCGGGTCCAGCGGCGGTCCGGAACGGCAGCGGTCCGGAACGGGCTCCTGCTCCTGCATCTTGTCGTCTTCGGCCGGCGCCATTTTCCAAAATGGCGCCGAAAAATGGCGGCGGCCATAGACGAAAAAGATTGGACGGCAGGAGGTCCTTCCGGACCCCCGCTGGACTTTTGGCAAGTCTCGTGGGGGTCAGGAGGCCCCCCACAAGCTGGCCAAAAGTTCCTGGAGGTCCAGCGGGGGTCAGGGAGCGATTTCCCGCCGCGAATCGTTTTCGTACGGAAAATGGCGCCGGCAGGAGATCGACTGCAGGAGGTCGTTCAGCGAGGGTTCCGGCGCCTCGCTGAACGACCTCCTGCAGTCGATCTCCTGCCGGCGCCATTTTCCGTACGAAAACGATTCGCGGCGGGAAATCGCTCCCTGACCCCCGCTGGACCTCCAGGAACTTTTGGCCAGCTTGTGGGGGGCCTCCTGACCCCCACGAGACTTGCCAAAAGTCCAGCGGGGGTCCGGAAGGACCTCCTGCCGTCCAATCTTTTTCGTCTATGGCCGCCGCCATTTTTCGGCGCCATTTTGGAAAATGGCGCCGGCCGAAGACGACAAGATGCAGGAGCAGGAGCCCGTTCCGGACCGCTGCCGTTCCGGACCGCCGCTGGACCCGCAGGTTATTTAAGTTATTTGGGGGGGGTTCGGGAGGGTGGGGGATTTAATTTAAAGGGTCGGGGGTGGGTTTTAGGGGGTTTTAGTGTGCCGGCTCACGATTCTAACGATTTATAACGATAAATCGTTAGAATCTGTATTGTATTGTGTTCCATAACGGTTTAAGACGATATTAAAATTATCGGACGATAATTTTAATCGTCCTAAAACGATTCACATCCCTAGTGTCAAGCATATCATTTACCCCGATACAGAATAAATTCAAAACATAGTGTTATGCTGGGTTCCTGCTGAGTGCTACGGCGAAACACTTGACCCTCATGTTTAAGATCAGGATGAAAAATGCTCCAAGAGGAAAGTGATTGATTTTTATAATTTTCTTGATGTTTTATGTGCAGAAGAAAAATTGTATAAAAAGTAAGATTCAAACTGCTGTGCTCTAAAACCTATGATTATTAATGATCTGTGTAAGCTTTTAACATATATTGGTCTACATGCTACTGGGTGTTATGATGGTCTTTTGAAGTTTATGTGGATGCTTACAATTTACATTTAAGATTAATTAATCACATGAATGCCATTTTTGCTCTTTGGATTCATTGAGCATTTCACAGTGGACTGCGGCCGTCCGATGCTACTACTCAAAATGGTGCCGATAGCCTTTGCCCATACTGTGTCACAGGGGCTACCGGTACCATTGGTCAGCCCCTGTCACATGGTAGGAGCACAAGATGGTGCCGATGGCCATGTGACAGGGGCTGACAAATGGCACCGGTAGCCCCTGTGACAAAGGCTATCGGCGCCATGATGAAACCGGCACCGAGGGTGTGAGTGCAGGGGATGGTTCCTGGACCCCCCGCTAGACCATCAGGGAGTTTTGGTAAGTCTTGGGGGGGTCAGGAGGGTGGGGGGTTGTAGTTAATTTTAATTGTAGCAGGGACACGAATAGAAATCGCCGTGTTAACGCATCGGGGCGCCATACGGCCGAATGCAACGTATCTGCTCCCCGACGAATCCGAATCACGAATGCAATGTATGGTGTCCCTCTGCACATCCCTACTAGACAGGGTTGCCCACTGTCACCATTATTTTTGCCCTCTTTCTGGAACCTTTCACCTCCAAAATTTGGTCTTCTAATGAAATTTGAGGGGTGACAATTGGTCCTAATCAATTCAAAATGTCGCTATTTGCGGATGACATCCTGTTCACCCTGACTGAGCCTTTGTCCACCTTACCAATGGTTTTGTCCGCATTGCAACAGTTTAGTGCTGTATCAGGTTTTAAGGTTAACTTTGATAAATCGCAGGTGCTTAATATCAATACTCCGCTCCCAGTTGCTAATATGTTACAATCCTCTCTACCCTTTCGATGGACAAAAAAACCCTTAAATATTTGGGCATTCATTTGAGCTCTGATATTACCAAGTTATATATGCTGAATTATGAACCCCTATTGAAACTTATTGATCGTGACCTCTCTCGTTGGCACGGGTACACACTTTCATGGTTGGGCCGTATAGCCACCATTAAAATGAATATTTTACCTAGATTTCTTTATCTTTTTATAACACTGCCAATTTATCTCTCCCCGAGCCTATTGTGAAAAATGCAGAAACAGATTTTTGACTTTGTATGGAGTAAAAGACCTCCCAGGGTTGTGAGATCAGTTCTCTACCACTCCAAAGAAGAAGGCGGCATTGACTTCTCAAACCTTTGTTGGTACTACGCGTCTGCACAGCTGAAAGTTGTCTTGGACATCCACAGGACTGCAACTCCGAATCCTTGGCAGATTATCGAGCAATTTATGGTGGGAGACATGCCTCTTACTGCCATGGTGTGGCAGCCTAAACGTAGTTGGCGAACTATTTCTGTCATACCTTTTTCTCTTCAAACTACGCTGAAGGTCTGGGCAAACTGGCGATCCCATTTGGTGGGTTTGGCATTTTCATCACATATCTTCATTGTATCACAATATTACCTTCCCAGCTGGGCTACCCAGGGGGAGCATTTTTGGACTGGAAAAAGCAAGGCCTAACACAAATCGGTCATTTTCTTCAACAAAGATTGATACTTCCCATGGCTTCCTTGTTGCCACAGGTCTCATGCACTTCCCAACATAGAGGGATCCAATTCTCGTGAGAGCAAAATCATATTAACACATTACAGAAGAAAATAGTAGTTGGACTTACTACTTAGTTAAATAGAACTATTTAACTCACTGAGGTGGAGATACATCGGGGCCAGCTATTTCTATATTGGGAGTCACTCTATCTGATATAAATTTTAACAGTTGAGATGGAGTATAGAATGTAAAGTTAACTTCCTGGTATCTTATATTACATTTACATGGGACTATTAGACTGTCTTTTAAGTTGTCAGCATGCATTCTCTTGTCTTTAGTAATAGAGTCAAAAAAAGTCAATGTTGCTGTCAATTTTATGTATGTTTGGAAAAGGAAGTACACATATAACAAATAATTCTCTATTACGGATAGTTTTAAAAACATGCCCAGATTACAAAAAAAAAAAAACAAATGTGGAGCTAGGAGGTCCGGCTGTCGGGTCACAGGAAGGAGACCGTGACCCGACCTCGGAAGAGGTTACCCTAAGCCCCTTAGACGAACGGCTTCCACCGGCAGTGAGAGGAACCTCAACGCTGCGGCTTGAAGGAACGACCAAAGGGGTCGGATTTCTCCAGCTTGAGGGGACGACAGAGAGGAGGATCCTCCCACTAAATGCCCTGGACAACGGAAAGACTGGCGAAGGAGAATTAGATCAAGAAGGAGGAGGTGACCAGAGCAGTGGAGGTGAGAGGAATGTACAAAGCCCTCCTTTATTACCCGACGCCATTCTTAATATTATCAAGCCGGAGGTTGTAACGCTAGATGCAATCTGGCAAGTAACATCTGCTCTAGCAAAGGCTTTAGTTGACTGTTCTGGTAAAATAACATCAATGTCTCAACAAGTAGACAAATTAAGTAGTTGCTTTTCAGAATATAAACAAGAAACAACGGGGATAGTAAAAAACTTGGATATGGAAATAAAACAGGTTAAACAAGTGCAAGCAACATTAATTCAAGATTGTGGAAACATAAACAGAAGACTTGAAAATGTTGAGAATAATTTGAGGCATTTAAACTTGAGGGTTTTAAATTTCCCCAGGGTGATGGGAGAATTACCCAGAATGACTTTGAAACGCTATCTTTCAGAAGCTTTAGATATTCCCTCTGACCAGATCCCACCTCTGGATAAAGTATATTTCCTTCCAGTTCGTACTACCCAGCAAGTACAAGTGCCATCAAATGCTCTAGCGAATTTGACAACATTCTTGGAAACTACTACATTCGAGATAGTTGAAAGAACAACTTTGTTAATATCTTTCTTTAACGAGTTGGATATGGCGAAGATAATGCGTGCTTATTTTAAAAAAATGCAAGCTATATTTATGGGTGGAAATGTAAGGATCTATCCTGATCTGACTAAAGTGACTCAGGCAAAGAGAAAAAATTTCCTGGCATTGAAAACTGAAGCGCTAGCAGTTGGGGCAACTTTCTTTTTGCGATTCCCCTGCAAGTGCGTGATAAAACATGGAGGAAATAATTATATTTTCTATCAACCTGAACAGCTAAAGAACTTTATAGAAGCAAAGAAAATACCATCTGTAATAGGCAATGTATAGTCTCTATAATGTGTATTTTGGCCTAACACGATGCCTTTTTCCTCATGGGAATTTATTCCCTTTTTCTTAGTATTTCCTTTTCTCTCCTTTAATTTGCAGTTACTCCTCCCCCCCCCCCCCCCCCCCCCCCCCCGGGAGAATAGGGGTCTAAAGGGTTTGATATAATTAATAATGTGATTTTCTGAGTATGGAAGATTGTGATATTTTTTCTGTGATTCTTTTTTTCTTAATTTGTCAAACATATTACTTATTCAAAGTGGATACTTTGTAAGTTTGTTAAAAATTCAATAAAGAAATAATAAAAAAAAAGAAAAAAAAATGGTTATGGCTTTCTGTATATAAAGCACCGTTATTTTCAAAATACATCTTGGGTTGCTTATAATATTGCTTTTTCCCTTTTTTAATATCATGTTAAGAAATGAACACTTTTTATTATTTTCTGAATAATAGCTATATTTTGTGCAGCTTTCAGCCCATTTTACATAGTTCTAGTATCATTCATTCTTTTAAAGTTGTCTCTGCATTTCCGATATCCTTGTAATTTGCATTGAAAGAGATGGCATTTCTGGGCCCTGCTATCTGTGCTATTTATGACTATAAACTGAAATCCTACACCTATACTTTAGCTCTCGCTAAGGAAAACAAAATATGCCCAGAATGTGCAAACAAAACTAAACATTTATTTATGGCTTTTATGATAATGCTACCCTGTTTCTAAAAATGAATACAGTACAGAATGGTTTGCCTTTTGGTAATACATGTGGGAAATACGCGCTTGCCAGCAAGCCATTTCATCAGGGTTTAAACATTAACTTCCCTTCTCCCTGACCTTTGCCTGAATAAAAGCATCACTTGTGCTTAAGCCTCTCTGCCTAGGAAAGGATACCTGACTATCATGTATTTCTCTGGCTTGTGCTTAGCCCTGAATTCCTGGGGGAGGGGCTGGGTGTTCCCTAGTCAGAGGCAGGACAAAGTCAGGAGGTATAGATTTCAGCAGCCAATGAGATGATCCGTGCACACCCCCTGAGCCAAAGCCAATAGTATAGGGACTCGTCTGTTGCTATGGGGAAAGTAGCCAATCTTGTAATGATACATCATCTGCCTTTGTATGAATGTACAATAAAGGAGAGCGCCAAAGCGTGCTCCAGCTTTTGCTGCCTGCGATGAAAGCTGCCTCAAGTGTGTTCTATGTCTCCATATTCAACATCTGGTGAGCCCGACAGTGATGATAAACTCCATGCTTATTTCGGCTGGTCAAAGCTTAAGGTACGAACCGTTCAACAGATTTGCAATCGTAATATTTTTAAAAAAAGTAATTCTTAGTAATTTTTAAAGTATTTCTCAGCAAGTTTGTTCCCCACACTCGTGAGCATGGGCAGTGATTTGACTGTACAGCAGAGGCTACATGCCAGGGAGCTGCAGAAAATAATCAATAATCATTATTTCATCACCAGAAGAAAAATAGCGCAAGTCAGCCTGGGGGACTTAGAAAAATTAATAAGTGAAATAGCTTGCCGTTGCCCTTGGTATTCACAGGCGGGAACTCTGAATATCCAAGATTGGATTTTAATCGGCAATTGTCTTCATATGGCTCCCAGAGCTCCCATAAAGCAAAGATTAATCTGGCAAAAATGTACAGAGGCCATCGAACACATAGAAAAAAAAAGTTTAAAGACAGCAGTTTCAAACCATGTGCTTTTAGAAGCAGGCAGACTCAATCAGAATACCCTTCCCCCATCTTATGCTCAGTCTTCCTCAGAGACAGCAAATTCTTTGTATCAGCTCTCCATACCCACACCCAAGCCCATTCACACTTCTTTAGAAAAGCAGTCCTTGAGAACAATTGAGCCACAACCTGGCCTGGGTGGGGTGATTAGCATTGAACTTCAGCAGAAAGAAAGCCTTACAGAAAAATAATTATCAGGACTTCAAGCTGTGGCTTCCTCTGCGTCCACCTCAGAGAAAAGGCCCCAGGAAACTGAAAACACTGAGGTCAGAAAAACTAGCCTTCCTCCATCTTGCCTGCAACCCCCTTCCCCCACCAACCACTCCCTGTACCCCCATTTGCCATTGCCTGAGACAGTCATTGATTCTGCATCATCAATTTGTCCAGGTAAATTACCATCTCAAACCACTGCTCCCGGTAACAATTTATGTGCCGCGGTCAGCATGGGATTTCATCTAGAACATGGAAATCTCACAAGAGAGGAATTATTGAAAGGGATTCAAGCCTCTCCTATTACAAAAGGAATTAAAGAGCTGGGTGTGGCAGCAATAGAGTTGAGTGCAGCCCGGAATGCCATGAGCAGTGGCTATGCCCCCAGGTCTTCAAAGAAATCAGCGTATAAGACCTTGGGCCAAGCAGCTGCACTCCTGCGTTACAAGCAAAGAAAATATCAATATGAAAAAAAGGATTTAATTAGACTCCTGCGTTATAAGCAACGAAAATATCACTATGAAAAAAAATGATTTAATTATACACTTCAATGACCTATTGAAGACCAGATTAAACAGAGTAATTGAACAGACAGTACAGATTTGGAAAAAATGGTTTCTCTTAACAGACAGTACAGATTTGGGAAAAAATGGTTTCTCTTAGTCTTTGAATTCAGTTACAAAAAATCTGCATACTTTGAGAGTATTTTCCCCCACAAAGTGTATGCACAGCCTTATGTTAAAACTGTACTGAAATTTGAACAATTGCTGTGTGACTTTCCTGTGAAATGTTCACTTCTTGCAAAATTAATTTGGCTCACATTTAAAATGACTCCATTTCTCTGAGATTTAAGTTTATAAGCAATTGCTTGAATTGCCAGCGCACAGATTTTTATTGTAATTTTCTCTACAGGAGAAAAATAGTATCTGTCTGCAAGGAATCAGCAAATCCTTGCCAGCCATTGTCTATGGTTGATGTTATCTCTTGTTAAACAAAGCTATCTTTCAGTTCCTATTGACTGAAGGATTAATTCCTTGGGTGCAGTTCTTTTCTTTTGAGAAACACTGCTCCTCCCCCCCTTTTCTGTCTTTCTGTTAACTCTTGCTTGCCACTCATGGGGGAGGGAGGGAGAACTTTTGAAAAGAAAAAAAAAACTGGACTTAGTCCTGCAGTTTCTCTCTCTAGTATATATATGTTATAACTCAGCATTCCTGTACTAGCCCTTCCTCTCAATCTGTCATTAATCTTTTTAATACTTTCTAACATACTTTCAAACTTCGTTAATACTGAACTGAGGTTACTGACAAGGACATTTAATAGTAGTTACAGTCACTTTAGCGCGAACAGCGTGTTTAATTTCCTATTCTAATAATTATATGAAGAAATTCTATTCTGATACTCCACATTGAATTTAAGCTCAGAGTATTATTGATTGCAACCTGGAACAATAGTTGCAATCTATAAAGTAATGATGGGGTCTCCACTAGGAGGCGCTATGCTATTCTACAAGTTATATTATATTATTGTTTTAATAATTCTGTTGTATAATAGTTTTTATTTTTCAGGCCTACAGACCTTCTGTATTAAAGAAACTTCAGTTTTATTTTCTTTTTCACAAAATTTATACAGAATTCTGAACCTTAAAATTTTTACTGACAGAGGTTGCTACATCTAAAGCAATCCCTCCCAAGCCTTTTCTTGCAAACCCAAATTGATTTTATTAAATTGAATAATAGAATTGATTTATCCAAGGTTAAAAAAGTAAGAAGCTCACTTTAATCCTTACCTTAGTAATTTTTTGCTGTATGCCAGTTTTTAATATTTTCCAGATTGACACTGCCATGAAGAGATGTGAAGATGGACACTTTGCAGTTTATTTTAACATTTTTCTAACACCTTTTGACTTTTGACTTTTGATCCTTGATCTAATTTTGTTTTTGATAACTTTTTGATAAGATTTTTAGCTTAAATTATGTGTTATCTGTTGCCTGTCTTGATGTCAAGAAGACTATGAATGAATGTTTGCAGGATGGATGAATTTGTGTCAGTTTTGTGTAAATGAATATTTGCAAGATGAATGAATATATGTCAGTCTTGTGTAACATATGTTTAATGTAATGTCTAATATACTTGTCATTTGATTCAGCTTACAGCAAATGACTTTTCCTTTAAATGATTAATTTACATTAATTGCTATTTTACTGAATGAAAATTGATCACTGCATAAAAACTTTCTTGATAATGGGGTTACCCTCTGTTCTGAAAACTAATAATGGCTCTGCTTATTGCAGCTATTCCTTTGCATGAATTTTGTCAATAATTGAATATTTAATACTTATTTGTCATCCCCTACAACACCACAGGGCAAGCCATTGTGGAGAGAGCAAATCATACCCTTAAGAGCTCTGGACCAAACAAAAAGAAAAAGGAGGGATTGCCCCTGGATTTTCCCCCTGAACAAAGTATTGTTTACTTTAAATCATCTACACATATCAGGTTCACATAAGAACACAGCCATGAGTAATCATTACGGGACTAGGGTTAGTCACTCACAGCCATCAGTTTTGTATAGAATATTTAATGTCTGGTACGGTCCCGTCCCCTTATCAAAGGGACGAGGATATGTTTCTCTGCTTGCTTCCACAGGTATCAAGCCGTGGAACGATGGAAAGGTGTCCAGGTCTATAGGACCCGATCCCAAACTTCTCCCTGAGCCTCCACAGCCCTCAGAAAGACAGAGATCGGACTCCTTGCAAAAAGCAGCACCACATGACCTGGGGACAGATCAAGGCCCTATCCAACCAATCTGCACAACTCTTAGAACAGCAAGGCCTTGAGAAAACTCCAGAGAACTTATTAGCCGCTTTTTCTTGCCTGAATGCCAACTCATTAACAATTGTGTTCTGCACCCTCCTCCTTTGCCTTATTTCTCCAGCTATGGCGATTTCAGAACAAGGACTCTGACAGAACTTTTCACACCTGTTGAATCGAACAGACTGTTGGATCTGCGCACACATGCCAACCCAAGCCCGCGGAGAATGACTGATGCATGCTGTACCATTTAACCTTACAGTATGGACTAATTATCCTTTACAGAGAGGTGTTTTCATTACTTCTCCAGTGGTAATACCATACTACACATTGGTAGCTGTATTCAAGAGACTGCCGCTCTTTGTTGGGACTATGATACAGGGGATGGGAAGGGGATTCAGGTGGGAAATATCCATATTGCAACCGAACCTTTGTATTAATCACTGAACACTTACATAATTATACCACATATATGTATGCAATTGGCAGATTTCAGGATGTGCAGTGGGAGACCCAAGCAAGTACAGAAAGTATAGAGGGGATGAAGGATTTACCTTTTGTAATTATATAGCCCAAATGATAACCAATGACATGTCCACTAATCTGTTAGGAAACATATGGATGTTATGTGGGCGTAGAGCATATATGTACATTTCCCCAAGATGGAGAGACAGATGCACTTTAGGCTACATCCTCCCCTCATACTATGCAGTCAAAAATTTACCCAAAGCAAGGCTCCGTAACAAAAGGGAGGCGATAAATAATCCCATAGAAAAGTATACAGAAACTCAGATAGCTAGAAGCCTGTTTCCCCCAATGGGGACAGCTATGAATTACAGAGACTTACACATCCTAGCTAACTGGACGTCTGCCCTATTTAATCAGACAGTCCATGCATTAAAACTACTCACAACAGAAGTCTCTCAGATTAGAGAAGTAGCATTACAGAACCGCTAAACCTTAGAAACCATTTTAGCCTTAAAGGGTGGTGTTTGTCCATTAATTGGATCTCATTGCTGTGTGTACATATCAGACTATAAAGCAAACCTCACACATACCATAGAGCAGATAGAAACCATGGTTGCTGATGCACCATTTTCAGACAGAATACCTACTTCTCCATGGGACTAGCTATGGTCCTGGCTCCCTGATATTTCTGGTCTCAAAAGGGTGATTTCTATTATAATGACCATAATTGTCTTAATTATCTGCCTGTGATGCTGTATTCAGTGCATACCCAACCCTCATATCCATATTGAAACCTTGCTCTCAGCCCGGATACAAAGATGTCTTGTAAGATGCCTAATAGGGAATCCTGAGCCATGCAGCGTTGGCACACCACCTGCACCAGCTCTGGGTGATATGGAGATTCAGGAGCTCATCGGCAGCTGGCACACCACGTCGAATCAGCTTTCTTCTCTCCATAATCCCCCTTCCCCTATTTCCAGCCCATACCAAGACATAACAGATTTCAGTAAGGGTCTAAAGCTTTATTGAGCTGCTTAAACAAAAACAGAAAGGGTGAGATGTGGGAAATATGCGCTTGCCAGCAAGCCATTTCATCAGGGTTTAAACATTAACTTCCCTTCTCCCTGACCTTTGCCTGAATAAAAGCATCACTTGTGCTTAAGCCTCTCTGCCTAGGAAAGGATACCTGACTATCATGTATTTCTCTGGCTTGTGCTTAGCCCTGAATTCCTGGGGGAGGGGTTGGGTGTTCCCTAGTCAGAGGCAGGACAAAGTCAGGAGGTATAGATTTCAGCAGCCAATGAGATGATCCGTGCACACCCCCTGAGCCAAAGCCAATAGTATAGGGACTCGTCTGTTGCTATGGGGAAAGTAGCCAATCATGTAATGACACATCATCTGCCTTTGTATGAATGTACAATAAAGGAGAGCGCCAAAGCGTGCTCCAGCCTTTTGCTGCCTGCGATGAAAGCTGCCTCAAGTGTGTTCTATGCCTCCATATTCAACAAATACACAGTTTAAAATTATGCATCTGTTTTCACTTTTTCCTTGAAAACTGTCTATGGGTGTCATTTTCCAATATTGCATGTTGCACCATTAGCCCAATTTGGGCAACATTGCTAGTATATGAGAGTGAGAGAGAAGAGAGAGAGAGAAAGAGAGCAAGCCTTGCCATAGTGCCTCCTCTCTAGACAGGTATTTGTATCCCTATGGGAGGCCCACCTAGTAACTCGAGGTGAGGGTTAAGTATTAGTGTAGGGGGTTAGGGGCCACTTTCACATTCAACATGAGACGTACGAACAGAACAGTGGTCTCTTGTGAAGATTTGATAACCTACGGAGTGAGGAAACTCACTCCAAGATGAGATTTGGGCAATGTTCTCTCAACCTAGCTTGATGGACTCTCTACCTGGGTAACAACAAGCTAGGTTGTCATTTCCTGATCCCAATGCAACAGTCATCATCTTTGTAGCATGTTATTTCATGTCCCCAGGCAGCTGCTAGCATCTTGAAAAACATGTGTCTGGGGTGAGGAAGCACTCTCCCCCTCCACCTCTGCATTAAACCTCCAGAAAGAGAAGAACGAGAGGGCTGGCACTAAGGGGAAGATCCCTCCCTCCCTCCCTTGACCTGCCCTCCTCCCAAAGCCCACCCAACAACAGCACAGAAAAACAATTTAAACAGTGGCGAAGCGTTGGAAGTGGCAGGCAGGGAGGCCTGCATGGATGCCACAATCACTGGACCAGGGAACTGTGTCTGGGATGTGGAAGGACTCTCCACCCTCCTCTCCTGCATTAAACCTCCAAGAGCAGAAGAACAAAATTGCTGACACTAAGGGGAAGATCCCTCCCTCAACCTGCCCTCCTCCAAAAACCCACCCAATAGCAGCAAAGAAAAACTATTTAAACAGCGGTGAAGTGCAGCCTGAAACTAAAACAAATCCTCAAAAATCTACAAACATTCATACAACTTCAAACTCAATAAAATAAAAAGCCTTGAAAATGGAGACATCTTTATCCATTGAAGAAATACAAAACAAAAGAAATTGCAGATAACTATGAAAATCCAAAAAAATCAGAAGAAATTATTATAATCTGATTTATCCAAAGTGTAACAACAATCTAACTGAAAACCTCCCATTCCTTATATTAACATTTCTACTAATAAATGTACAATCCTAGCAAAACGTTTTCCATTAATAAATAGAGATGTGAATCGTGTCCTCGATCGTCTTAACGATCGATTTCGGCTGGGAGGGGGAGGGAATCGTATTGTTGCCATTTGGGTGTGTAAACTATTGTGAAAAATCGTTAAAATCGTGAGCCGGCACACTAAACTCCCCTAAAACCCACCCCGACCCTTTAAATTAAATCCCCCACCCTCCCGAACCCCCCCCCAAATGCTTTAAATTACCTGGGGATCCGGCGGTGGTCCATAACGGCGGCAGTCCGGAACGGCCCCCTCAATAGAATCGTGTTGTCTTCAGCCGGCGCCATTTTTCAAAATGGCCACCGCAAAATGGCGGCGGCCATAGACAAAAATGATTCGACGGAGGAGGTCGTTCTGGACCCCCGCTGGACTTTTGGCAAGTCTTGTGGGGGTCAGGAGGCCCCCCCAAGCTGGCCAAAAGTTTCCTGGGAGTCCAGCAGGGTTCCGGGAGCGATTTCTCGCCGCAAATCGTTTTCGTACGGAAAATGGCGCCGGCAGGAGATCGACTGCAGGAGGTCGTTCAGCGGGGGTTCCGGACCGCCGCTGAACGACCTCCTGCACTCGATCTCCTGCCGGCGCCATTTTCCGTACGAAAACGATTCGCGGCGAGAAATCGCTCCCGGAACCCCGCTGGACTCCCAGGAAACTTTTGGCCAGCTTGGGGGGGCCTCCTGACCCCCACAAGACTTGCCAAAAGTCCAGCGGGGGTCCGGAACGACCTCCTCCGTCGAATCGTTTTTGTCTATGGCCGCCGCCATTTTGCGGCGGCCATTTTGAAAAATGGCGCCGGCTGAAGACAACACGATTCTATTGAGGGGGCCGTTCCGGACCGCCGCCGTTCTGGACCACTGCCGGATCCCCAGGAAATTTAAAGCATTGGGGGGGGGGGGGTTTCGGGAGGGTGGAGGATTTAATTTAAAGGGTCGGGGGTGGGTTTTAGGGGGTTTTAGTGTGCCGGTTTTCCTGCCCTCCCCCTTCCCCCGATTTACGATTTTTTAATGATAAATCGGGGGAATTGGTATTGTATCGTGGCCCTAACGATTTTTTGACGATTTAAAATATATCAGACGATATTTTAAATCGTAAAAAAACGATTCACATCCCTATTAATAAATGACATAGTAGAAGATCTAAACTCCATATTCTGCATAACTGAAGCATGGCTAAAACACTCTGACAATGTTCTTCTAAACCAAACTGAATGTCCAAACCATGAAATATTCCATTTTCCCAGATCTAAAAGAAAAGGTGGAGGCCTCCTAATAATTTGTAAAAAAGAACTTAAACTATACAAAATTGAGATAAAGCTGCCACATGAAGTGGCAATACTTAAATCACAAAAAATAAATATTGGTCTAATATACATCCCACCCACTAGCAACACTCCTAAAAGCTTGTTTACCTTTTATTGAAATCTTCACAAAATCATTCCCAAACCCAGAAAAAACCATAATTGCAGGACACTTCAACCTACATATAGATAACACACCTAAATCCAACTCATGTAAAATATTCCTAGACACAATGAAAGCCATGGGATGGAACCAATTCGTAACTAAACCAACACACAAAGCAGGCCATATTCTTGACCTTATTTTTACTAATCAAAATAACTGCCAAATCCATGTATCTAAAAAAATTGTACCATGGTCAGATCATCAACTAATTAAATTGAATATTATAATCCAAACCTCACAAAAAATAAAAACTAAATATAATGATCAAATACAGAAAAAAAGTAGAACCCAAAATTCTAGAAGAATATATCAAACATTAATTTTTGAATTCAGATATAAACAATGTTTCATCACCTTTTGATCTCTGCCAAAACCCATCAACAAAATAGCCAATGATCTATGTCCTGAACAAGAAAAAAACTTCCAAGAAAAAGAAAATTATTCAAACAAAAGAAACCATGCTGCAACAAAGACGTATGACGCACCAAACAAACCCAAAGAAAATATGAGAAGCAATGGAGAAAAAAAACAAAATACAAATTACAACTATCTAAATACCGAGAACTAATAAAACAAACAATACTATGCTAATCAAATTCATAGACTAATCTATAACACTAAACTTCATCCACCACCCTCTCCGTGAAGTATTTCTTCACGGAGAGGGTGGTGGATGCCTGGAATGCCCTTCCGGAGGATGTGGTGAAGACCAGAACTGTGAAGGACTTCAAAGGGGCGTGGGATAAACACTGTGGATCCATAAAGTCAAGAGGCTGCCAATGAAGAGTGGGTGACTCGCCAGAATGATGGCTACTGCCTGGAGTCAATACCCTTATTAAATAAACATACACAGGCTTACGGTGACTCCAACATCGCTCTAAGCTTCAACAGCAAGAGGAAATGTGTAAAAAAGGATTTGCACTCACAAAGAGGGGAGTAGCTGGCTTGTTACGGCGGTTACTACCCCAAATCAAATAAGCCTGATACTTCACTTTCAATGCATATACAGCAAAGTTCTCTGATTCAACGGCAGGGGAGAAGAAAAACTGATACTTCACACATCCAGCAGAGCTCTCTGCTTCAATGGCAGGGGAGAAGAAAAGAGGGTTCACACTCACAAAGCGGGGAGTAGCTGGCTTGTTACGGCGGTTACTACCCCAAACCAAATGTGCCTGATACTTCACTTTCGATGCACATCCAGCATGGCTCTCTGCTTCAACGGCATGGGAGAAGACTTATACGTCACGCATATCCAGCATAGCTCCCTGCTTCAACGGCAGGGGAGAAGAAAAACAACCAATAAGGGCTAATAACATAGTCTGGGTAAAACAAATAAGCATGGGTGCAGCTTGCTTATTGCGGCGGCTACTACCCCTAACGAATCAAGCTGGATATTTCACTTGGATGCAGCTCCATCACTGCTCTCTACATTAAAGGTGGGGGTGGAAGGGAAATAGAACCAAGAGCTAAGAGAAACAGATAAGTATGAGAGAAAATATGTGTGAAGCTTGCTGGGCAGACTGGATGGGCCATTTGGTCTTCTTCTGCCGTCATTTCTATGTTTCTATGTTTCTATGTTTCTATATGAAAAAGTAAAACCTTATCAAAGATCCAACATCCTCCACTTCAAACAACTATGACTTCACAAAAACCTCATGCAATGATTATGCAAACTATCTTCTGCATAAAATAAACAATCTCAAGTCACATTTCTCCAATGACCAACAAGTAGATAACTCAGAAACTCACCCTACCAAACCAAAATGGACATCTTTCAACACAGTATCAAAATTAGAAGTGAATCGGATAATAGAATGAAACCTGTATCCCACCCACTAGATCCTATCCCAGCTAACACCCTTAAAAAAGTAAACACCATAATCACACCAATAATCACACCAATAATACACCACTCTCTATCACAAGGAATAGTCCCCAAAATGGTAAAACAAGCTATTGTGAAACCAACTTTGAAAAATAAATCTGGAAAATTAGATGACTGGGACAACTATAGACCAATCTCAAATTTACCTTTCATCTCAAAAGCTTTAGAAAAAGCAGTTTTATCTCAATTAGAAAATCACCTGAATGTCAACAATATTCTATTCCCAAACCAATTTGGATTTAGAAAAAAATGTTCAACTGAAACATTACTCATATCCCTAACAAACAACATATTTAAAGGATTTGATCATAGTGAATCATATTTACTGGTTCTATTAGACTTAAAAGCAGCATTTGGCACTGTGGACCATGATCTACTCTGCCAACAACTAAAAAAAATTGGAATTGATGGAAAATTCACAAATGGTTCTCCTCCTTCCTTAAGAATAGAACTTTTCAAGTAAAATTAAACATCCAATTATGAGACATATTCACAATAGACACAGGAGTTCCACAAGGCTCAGCATTCTCGGCAACCCTATTCAACATCTACCTTCTACCAATATGCACTCTCTTAGAAAATCTGAATATGAAATTTTTGATATACGCCGATGATATTCAATATTACATTCCATTCAATAAAACCTTTGAAAGAACTACAGCAACCTTAACAGCATAGATGCGATCAATCTAACAAGAACTTTCTCTTCTAAAACTTACACTTGACACCAATAAAACTGAAATAATATGGCTAAGAAGAGACAACAAAAATCTCAAACAATGCACTCTCAACCTTAGAATAGCCAACATTACACAGATGAAGTCGATGCCCTTGGAATACAAATAGATAAAAACATCAACATGAAAAAAACATATAAGTAAACTAATGAAATCTGGGTATTCCAAACTCAGAATCTTGTACCATCTAATACCATTACTTACCTTCTAAGGTGTTATCTAAGGTGGACTCTTGTTTGACTTAAGATTTTATAAAGTCAATAAATGGATCTAAGAACAAACAGTCTTTTAAAGTAACTGACCTTGAGCTGAGAAGTCGAACTGAGCACGGCAATGATTCTTAAAAATATTTATTCACAAAAACCAGTATAGATCAAGTTACTTTCATAACAAGAACATCAGGAATAAGAAAAAATACTTGGCAACTAATTAAGTATATGGCATACAAAATAAAAGGCAAAATACAAGATCAAGATGCAGAGGCAAGCTGAGGAGATGCGTTCACTGTTGCTGATTGTTGCCAAGGCAACCTGAACGCTTCTCTTCAGTAGTTATACTAGAAATCCATGACATACCTCCACCGTTGAAACTGGAACCAGCTCGAGCCCCCAGTCACTCCTATAAGGCTACCTCCATCCCAGCACAAGTTTCCCAATCGCTTCCGAACACTGTCATTTAAAAACACACACTCGTGCTGCGATGAACTCCCAATCTCAATGCGCATGTGTGCAAACCCGACATCAGGCACACATGCGCGCTCCTGATGTCAGTCGTGCAAAATCACACGAGCCCGATCGAGTCCCACCGGAACCCCCAGTCGACATGCAATCCAGCAAAGCCAGCGATCTCACAGCCCCAATCCCACAAAAGGTAATTTTACAACAGTACCCCCTCTCTTACTCCCCCTTCCTGGAGGTTTAGGTTTACTTGGATTGTCTTGATGGAATTGTATTAATAAAGATGTGTCCAAAATATTGGAGGCTGGTTCCCAAGTATTCTCCTCTGGACCGAAACCCTCCCAGGAAATCAAATACTCCCATCGTCAATGAAAGAAATGAACATCCAAAATGTCTTGTACCTGATAAATAATGTCTGCATCTGCAGCTGTACTTGTAGATTCAGATGGAACACTATGAAACCTGGATGTGATTAAAGGCTTGAGTAAAGAAACATGAAATACATTGTGAATTCGAAGCTTTGAAGGCAGATGATAAGACACTATGCCAATTTGTTCAATAATTGCAAATGGACCAATATATCTGGGATCTAAACGCATGGAGGGTAATTTAAGATGGATATTTCGAGTACTGAGCCAAACTTTATCTCCAGGTTGAAAGACGGATGCTGTTCTACGGTGTTTATCTGTTGCTTTTTTGGCTGCTGAATTAGCCTGAATTAAATTATTTTGCATAGAATTCCAAAGTGATTGAAATTGTTGAGCGGTAGTTTGAGCTGCAGGTGATTGTACTGTCAATGGAAGAGGTAAGGGTAGTTTTAGTTGTTTACCATAAACTACTTGAAAAGGTGAAAATCTCGTGGCTGATTGAATATGATGGTTATAAGAGAATTCCGGGCATGGTAGTAAAGATACCCAATTATCCTGCTTCTCCCCTATGAATGATCTTAAATAAATCTTTAGAATTCTATTGATTCTTTCAGCTTGCCCATTACCCTGTGGATGAAAAGCTGAAGTGAAATCCAATTGAATGTCAAATATTTTGCAAAGTGCTTTCCAAAATTTTGCAGTGAAATGTGATCCCCTATCAGAATTAATATCTTGTAGTAATCCATATAAATGGAAGATATGCTCAGAAAAAAGTTGTGCAAGTTCTGATGCAGTTGGAAGCTTTTTAAGAGCTACAAAATGAGCCATTTTAGAGAATCTGTCTACAGTAACCCAGATAATGTGTTTGCCTTCTGGTAAATCCACAATGAAATCTGTAGAAAGATGAGACCAAAGTTCCACAGGAATAGGAAGCGGTTGTAGCAATCCCCAAGGACATCCTGGTAGGGGATTTTGTTTAGCGCAGATTAGGAAAGATTCTACATATGCTCTGATATCTTGGTTTACACGTGGCCACCAATAGTAATGAGACTAAAGCTCCTGAGTACGAAGCCTCCCTGGATGTCCTGCTGTGAGTGAATCATGGACCCAAGACAGGACCTTCTTGCGTAAATGAAGAGGCACTACCATCTTTCCAGCTGGCACCATGTCGGTGGCTTCTATATGAATCTTTGTAGTGTCGATAACGTATTGGGGTATGGATGGTGAGTCCTCAGATTCCATGATACGAGAGAGAGTATCTGTTTGTATGTTTTTGGAGGCAGGTCTATAGCATAAGGAGAAATTAAAGCGGCTAAAAACAGGGACCAGTGAGCTTGTCGAGGATTTAGATGTTGAGTACGACACAGATATTCCAAGTTTTTATGATCGGTGTACACTACCACTGGATGTTGAGCCCCCTCCAGCCACTGACGCCACTCTTCAAATGCCATTTTAATGGCTAAGAGTTCTTTGTCCCCTATTCCATAATTCTCCATAGAAGAAAATTTCCTTGAGAAGTATGAACAAGGAAGAAGTGATCCTTTATCAGATAATTGACAGAGGACAGCACCAACTGTTATGTCAGAAGCATCTACCTCCACTATGAAGGGTCATGTGGGAACTGGATGATGCAGGCAAGAATCATGCAGGAATGCTTGTTTTAATTCCTCAAATGCCTGGATTGCTCCAGTAGGCCATTCTCTGGCATTAACCCCCTTTTTGGTTAACACAGTGAGTGGTGCTACTTTCTGAGAATAATGGGGAATAAAATGTCGGTAAAAGTTTGCAACCCCCAAAAAACACTGAAGAGCCTTCACTCCAACAGGTCAAGGCCAAACCTTTATGGCTAACACTTTCTCTGGATCCATATGGAATCCAGAAGTAGACACAACGTATCCCAAGAAGGGTAAAGAGGGTTGTTCAAATACACACTTTTCTAATTTGGCACTGGTAATTGCATAGATGCAGCTGGACCAACGACTGGAGAAGCCAGTGGTTGTACTACTATGGAGGGTGTTGAATCCAGATGACTGACTAGCCTTTCAACAGTAGTGGTCAAAACATCTAAACAGTGTTGCTGCTGCTGTAGCCATTGGGTCAGTATGGGAATGGCCTGGAGATCAGAGAGATCCACTGAGTCCAGGGCCTAGGCAAACTGTTATCTATTTAATTTGTGGACTCTTGTTTGACTTAAGATTTTATAAAGTCAATAAATGGATCTAAGAACAAACAGTCCTTTAAATTAACTGACCTTGAGCTGAGAAGTTGAACTGAGCATGGCAATGATTCTTAAAAATATTTATTCACAAAAACCAGTATAGATCAAGATACTTTCATAACAAGAACATTAGGAACAAGAAAAAAATACTTGGCAACTAATTAAGATAAAAGGCAAAATACAAGATCAAGATGCAGAGACAAGCTGAGGAGATGCATTCATGGTTGCTGATTGTTGCCAAGGCAACCTGAACGCTTCTCCTCAGTACAGTTATACTAGAAATCCATGATGTGCCTCCACCGTTGAAACTGGAAGCAGCTCGAGCCCCCAGTCACTCCCACAAGACTACCTCCATCCCAGCACGAGCTTCCCCATCGCATCTGAACACTGTCATTTAAAAACACACACTTGCGCTGCGATGAACTCCCAATCTCAATGCGCATGCATGCAAACCCGACATCAGGCACACATGCGCGCGTGCTCCTGACGTCAGTTGCGCAAAATCGCACGAGCCCGATCGAGCCCTACCAGAACCCCCGGTCGACGTGCAAACCAGCAATTTCCGCGGCCCCAATCCCTCAAAAGGTAATTTTACAACACAAGGCTTCCACACAGTCTTGTAAACTTTAATATTTTCAAACCTGGACTATTGCAGCTCACTTTTGTTGGCCCTTTCCGCAATCACTATTAAAACACTACAACTTCTCCAAAATGCTTCAGGAAGACTCCTTACAGGAGCTAGAAAATGTAATCATATTATCCCTTCTCTAATCAACCTTCACTGGCTTCCAATAACATTCAGAATCCATTACAAAGTATTATCCCACATCTTTAATATTATAAACAACTATGATCCATCTCCTCCAGGAATAACAATAAAAAGCTACAACTCGCAAAGAGATCTCAGATCTCAAAACAAAAATCTTCTTATAGTTCCTTCAAATCTGAACACTCATCTAACCCAAATAAGAGAACAAATATTTACAATAGTAGGACCCAAACTATGGAACGAACTACCCGAATCAATAAGACTGTTAATGGAAAAAAAGAAATTCAAACAAGAACTTAAAACCTGGCTGTTCAGAAAAGCCTATGAATTTATGTAAATAATATCAAATAAAACACTTAATGAACATTATTATTCCAGAAATATTACTTCTCAGCACAGCATATAATAATTGACAAAAATCTATTCAAAACTGAAGCAGTAAAAAACAATATTAGATTAACTTTGAATGTTTTTATTATTCAATAGTAATAAAATAGATGTAATTACTTTATATGAGAACCTGTTAATACAATATTATACAATGTAATCAAATGCAATTTACGTGAACCATTGTTAGAACGACGGTATATAAAAAGCATAAATAAATACATATTTATGATTCCAGTCAATGTCATCAACAAGGGACAGTTAGGATGTGTGTGCCTTCTGTGACATCATCAAAAAGGAATAGAAAGAGGCATTTTTGGGGCATGGCTATGAAATATTTATCATGTTGTCAACAAAGGGGCAGGGCTAAGAAGGGGCAATAGGTGGAGCTTCAACCAGAAGTGAATGTTGATTGGCTGGGAGGGAGAATAAGTTGATGGCCTTAACCCAGAAGTGAACCCTGATTTACTGAGCTAACTTTCAATCACCTGTCAAAACAAGTTTGATAAGAGCTATCCCCCTGGACAATTGCAATTATTTTTTTCAATGTACCCGGTTTTGGAAACATCAATTGTCATAACCAACTTATATTTTATTTTCACTCACACAGTGCCAATAACTACAGGCATTTCCCCAGCAAGCTAAGCTCCCTCTATATAGGAATATGCAATATCCAGTTTCATCAATGGAGTGGAGAAATATGAGGCAATACACAGCCATAAATAGAAAGTCAAAGAATATTGCCAATTAAAAATATCAATTGTCCTCAAAAATACAAAATTGTAATTAGCCAAATAGAATGTTTTATTTTTTAGGACAGTTTGAAATTTTTCCTTGGCTTATCCAATTTCACTATAATAAATTTGATAATTTTCATTCAGAAAGCAGGATGGACTCCCTCTAAGCCTTCTTAAACCCCTTCTTCTTAACATGGAAGTACAATTTCATGTATATCATAATATAAAGTGGATGTCTCTTCTAATACATCCAGTATTTGAAACTCTTCCAACTCTCTTCCTAGCTAAGGACTTGTTGGGTAAATTTCAAGATGTTTATGTTTATGTTAAATGTTTATGTTGTTTTAAAATTAGATATATTGCAATTCATTATATAAGAAAATGCCATACTGGGTCAGACCAAGGGTCCATCAAGCCCAGCATCCTGCTTCCAACAGTGGCCATCCAGGCCACAAGAACCTGGCAAGTACCCAAAAGCTAAATCTATTCCATGTTACCATTGCTAATAGCAGTGGCTATTCTCTAGGTGAACTTAATAGCAGGTAATGGACTCCTCCAAGAACTTATCCAATCCTTTTTTAAACACAGTTATACTAACTGCACTAACCACATCCTCTGGCAACAAATTCCAGAGTTTAATTGTGCGTTCAGTAAAAAAGAACTTTCTCCGATTAGTCTTAAATGTGCCACATGCTAACTTCATGGAATGCCCCCTAGTCTTTCTATTATCCGAAAGAGTAAATAACCGATTCACATCTACCAGTTCTAGACCTCTCATGATTTTAAACACCTCTATCATATCCCCCCTCAGTCATCTCTTCTCCAAGCTGAAAAGTCCTAACCTCTTTAGTCTTTCCTCATAGGGGAGTTGTTCCATTCCCCTTATCATTTTGGTAGCCCTTCTCTGTACCTTCTCCATCGCAATTATATCTTTTTTGAGATGCGGCGACCAGAATTGTACACAGTATTCAAGGTGCAGTCTCACCATGGAGCGATACAGAGGCATTATTACATTTTCCGTTTTATTCACCATTCCCTTTCTAATAATTCCCAACATTCTGTTTGCTTTTTTGACTGCTGCAGCACACTGAGCAGACAATTTCAATGTGTTATCCACTATGACGCCTAGATCTCTTTCTTGGGTTGTAGCACCTAATATGGAAAGTGGTTTACAAAACAAAAATATATCAACAACAGCTAATGGACAAATGGGGACAGTAACTTTCAAACAGCCACACAGGCAAGTATGCAGTTTCACGCTCAGAGACTCAGCCATTTTACACATATATGTGCATATGATACAAAATTCACTGTATGAGTGAACATGTGCACACAATTTTATATGGACACGTGCATGTGCATGCAAATGCCAGTTCCACTGCTTAAGTGGGGGGATTTTATTAGATACGTGCATCAATGCAATTACAAGTTTCCTCAGTCCATTCCCAGTTCACCCAGGTAAAGGACAGGAGTCCAAACACTCCTAGTTAATATGTCTCTCATTTACCCTTTTAGCCCCTACCTTTAAAACCCTAGGGCCAGATTTTCGAACCTACACGCGGGCATAGATTTGTGGCACGCAACCCGGCACGCACAAATCTAGGCCCGATTTTATAACATGTGTGCCCAGCTGCGCGCATGTTATAAAATCCGGGGTCGGCGTGCGCAAAGGGGGTGCACGCTTTGCACCTTGCACGCGCCGAGCCCTAGGGGAGCCCCAATGGCTTTCCCTGTTCCCTCCGAGCCCGCTCCGAAATCGGAGCGGCCTTGGAGGGAACTTTCTTTTTGCCCCCCCCCCCCCCACCTTCTCCTCCCTTCCCCTATCTAACTCACCCTGCAGCCCTACCTAAATCCCCCCCTCCACCTTTATTACTTAAGTTCGCCTGCCTCTGGGACAAAGGCTAGCTGGAGTTTCACCAATAGCAACCCAGGGCTCCCTCAGGTTGAGCCCTTGGTTAGCCGGGCCGCCTGGTCTTAGGTGGGCCTCGCAGGGTCTCCTAGAGAGGAAGCGTAGGGGAGTGCCCACCACGAACAAGGGTGCATGGTCGATGTCCAAACAAGAATGTCCAGAGGTCACAGGAGGCCAGAACAGAGAGTCCGAGTGGATAGCGAGAATCAAGGCCAGAGGATCAGTCCAAAATGTTCAGCTGAAACATGGGTCAGTACCTGTAATCAATCCAGAAGTAGTCAGGTCAGGCAGAGGTCAAGGTCCAGGCAGCGATCAGGAGTAGTCGGTGGTCAGGCAGAGGTCAGGTCCAGGCAGCAATCAAGAGTAGTTGGACAGACAGCGGTGAGGCTGGGAATCAGTCTCAAAGGAAACCAGAACCAGCTTGAAGGAAGCCAGAGGCAAATAGGAATGAAACCTGTTGCAAAAGCAAGCTCTGGCCGTCAGAGCTTGCCTTATATAGGGCTGGAAGAGTGACATCATCAGGGGAGGCCTGGCAGCCCTAGAGCACTGTGGCCCCTTTAAATCCCGTGGGGAGGCGCGCTAGGGGAAACCCCGAAGAGAAGGGAGCTTGGCGGCAGCGAATCGGCCGAGAGATAGGGCCTGAAGGTGGGCGGCAATGGCGTCCCCACCGCACTGTGCAGCTGAAGGAAGCTGACAGAGCCGCGGAGAGGAGGTAAGGAGAGCTGGCCACAGCACCCATGGCCGCAACAGAATGCTTAACTCTAGAACATGCAAGGATCCCTACTCCTCCAAGAGAAATACTTACTTTCAAGCTGAAATGACTCATATCTCTTCTGTGGATTCTTTTTCTGGGAAACTGAAATAAATAACAATAAACATAAATGAGTATATTGTCAAAGGGGTTACTCGCAGAAGATAAGCACATACGCATATCAGTATTCTATATTTTTATACATACTATTTTATAAACTTTGAAATATGTGCATATTTTCAGTTTTGCGTGCACATTTATCTGCACAAATCATGAGTGGTATGGGACATTCTGGGACAGGGCCAAAAGGTGTAAATTGAAGTTGCAATTTTATAAGACACTTATGTGTATACATAAGGCAAGTTATTCGCACAGTTTTATACCGGCTAACTAGCACAATAGATAGACTTATTTGTTATCTGGTATTTTTAGGTGGGAGGTCTGGGTGAATTGGGGTGTTCAGGGTCAAGTACTAGGAGATTCTTAATGAGTTAGAGATGGACTGAATGAAATTGGAGAGGTATTGGCATACTGGTGATTTCAATTACAGGTACATATTTTAAAATATACCTGCCTCTGCATATAAATCAGGAGATAATCCGTACATGTTATATTTTTTTCAACACTTAAAATATAGACATGTACGTTTATAAAATAGGTATAGTAATTATGCATGTTCCTCACATTGGAAATTTTTTGTGTAATGAGGCATATGATACATACTTTCAGAGCATTACAGTGCAGAAGTTATAAAATATTATGGTAAATCTCTGCACATTGACTTATGAACATAAAAGCTGCACATAAGAACATAAGAACATGCCATACTGGGTCAGACCAAGGGTCCATCAAGCCCAGCATCCTGTTTCCAACAGTGGCCTATCCAGGTCATAAGAACCTGGCAAGTACCCAAAAACTAAGTCTATTCCATGTTACCGTTGCTATAATAGCAGTGGCTATTCTCTAAGTCATCTTAATTAATAGCAGGTGATGGTCATAGGGGTGTGAATCGTGTAATCGATCGTCTTAATGATCGAATTTGGCTGGGGGGGGAGGAAAATCTGATCGTCGTGTTTTTTTCTTTCTAAAAATCGTTAAAAATCGTAAATCGGGGGAGGGCGGGAAAACCGGCACACCAAAAAAACCCTAAAACCCACCCCGACCCTTTAAAACAAATCCCCCACCCTCCCGAATCCCCCCAAAATGTTTTAAATTACCTGGGGTCCAGTGGGGGGATCCCGACGCGATCTCCTCCCGCTCTCTGGCCACCGCTGCATTGAGAAATGGCGCCGGTGGCCCTTTGCCCTTATCATGTGACAGGGCAAAGGTAGCGCCGGCGCCATTTTGTTTCCTGGCTCCCTACGTCACGCGTGCTGGAGATCGCCCCCGGACCCCCGCTGGACCCCCAGGGACTTTTGGCCAGCTTGGGGGGCCTCCTGACCCCCACAAGACTTGCCAAAAGTCCAGCGGGGGTCCGGGAGCGACCTCCTGCATGCGGGACGTATTGCCAATCTTCAAAATGGCGCCGGCGCTACCTTTGCCCTCACTATGTCATACGGGCGACCGTCGCCCGTATGACATAGTGAGGGCAAAGGTAGATATCGGGAGGTCCCCAATAGTGATAAGAAACCCCACGATTAATTTTGTGGGTTCTAAAGATGGCGCTGGCCGTCCATTGCTCCTACCATGTGACAGCGGCTGGCCAATGGCACGGATACCCTGTCACATACTAAGGGCAGAGGGCCATCGGCACCATTTTCTTTACTGGCAGCAGATGACCCGAGAGCAGGAGAACGCTCCCGGGACCCCCAGTGGACCACCAGGTACCTAAACATTTTTTTGGGGGGTTGGAGGGGTCTGGAGAGTGGGGGGATACTAAAGAACTAATTTTAAAGGGTCGGGCTGTGTTTTTGGGTTATTGACTTGGCGCAGCTGATAAAAAAAAAAAACAATTGGATTGCGGGAAAAATAATTTCTCGATAGTCCACGAATCCAAAACCGGAACCGATTCCGGTTCCGATTCACCTCTCTAGTAGATATTACATTCTATCTAAAAGCCCTTGTAGACCTATTCCACCCACACAGCATCAGGTGACATGACTGAGGGGATATTTTGATAGTTTATATGTACTGTATCAAAATATCCCCATCAGGGTTTCCTTCTATATCATAAAATCATTCAAACCTGATATTTTTAAGGGCTCATAGGTTTTTCACTGCTCTTCCACATGTTTCTTGACAGGCTAAATAAAATGTCAGTCATGCCTCACCAAGCAGCAACAAACAATTTAGGAGGCAGTTTCTAGTAATTTGTAAGTTGTGTCAAATCATTTAACAAAACATTCTCACAGATGCATTCATTTTAGCATCACATAGGGTTCTGTTAATCTTTTTGGAAAGTTCCTAATTAGAAATACTAAACAAATCATAGAAAGAAATAGAGCAAATCTAAAGTGAAAGTTCTCAATCTCACATTAATTCATTCATTGGCTTTTTTCACAGTTCCAGCTAGCCAGTTTGACCTTGATTTTTCAAAAGTCCTAGAAGAATATGATTATTTAATATTAAAAATGGAAATTAATCAACATTGCAAGAAGAAGGACAATGCAAGCTGTTTGTAAATCCTTTAAGTGGTAGTGATTGAAGATTAAAATTCCATTAGTTTTTTTTGTTGTTGTTGTAAAAGACTCATTATGCAATCCTCAAAATCAGTTGATTTTCCCAACAAATCTAGCACCTATATACTCCCTATTGGGTACATATTAAAAAAGAGCGCGCACGCTTACTTTTGTTCACGCACCAGGCGCGAACAAAAGTACACCGGATTTTATAAGATATGCACGTAGCCGCACGTATCTTATAAAATCCGGGGTTGGCACGTGCAAGGAGGTGCACATTTGTGCAACTTGCACGCGCCAAGCCCTATGCGCGCTGCCCGTTCCCTCCGAGGCCGCTCCGAAATCGGAGCAGCCTCAGAGGGAACTTTCCTTCCCCCCCCACCCACACACACCTTCCACTCCCTTCCCCTACCTAACCCACCCCCCTGGCCCTATCTAGACCCCCCCCTACCTTTATTCGAAAAGTTACTACTACCTGCGGGCAGTAGTAACTTACACACGCTGGCGTGGCACTTGGCCACACCCCCGGACTGCACACACGCCCCCGAACACGCCCCCGAACTGACACCATGCCCCCTAGACATGCTCCCAACCGCCCCTTTTTGCAAGCCCCGGGACTTATGCATGTCCCGGGGCTTAAGCTCGGCGCGCACAGGGCCGTTTTTAGAAGGGTTACGCGCGTACCTTATGCACGTAACCCTTTTAAAATCCGGCCCTATGAGAATATCTTGTTCTCTGATAATGTTTTACCAATGTTATAATTATTTAACACTTTATAGTGTTATAGAGGTTGATATTCAATGCCATTTCTCCAGCTAAGGCCAGGATTCATCATTCCTTGCATAATGATGAATCCTGCGAAAATGGGGGGTGGGGGGCAAAGGGGGAGGCGGGCCTGCGAAAGCCCACAGCTTTCGCACCACGGCGGTGTGCTGGCTTTCGCACCGAATAGCGCCACCGTGAATGGTGGCGCTATTCGGCACGCTACTGCTGATGATAATGGCCATAATAGCTACTGCCGATGATAATGGCCATATCGCATGCAATAAGCCTTTGATAAATGACCCCCTAAGTTTGTACTTACTTGGACAAATGTTAGGATTTGAAAATCCTGCCATACTTCAATGGCCAAGATTTAGCTAAATAATTTTTTATTTACTTTTTATTTTTGAATGAAACAGGACATGAAACAAACAGTCAATATCTTGTGTAGAGATATACAACCAGCACCATAAATATGTCAAAATAGGAAAGGTCAAACATTAGGATTACATCAAAGACCAGAAATGAAGAACATTAGTGACCAAATAGCCTCCAAAAGAAGGCCCATATTTTACACTGGTATTCAGCATCCTAACACTCATCTTGACATTTCCAAATCTTCCCCCATGTGATAAAGTTCAAGTTTGCTCTTCAAAGCAAAAGCAATTTTTCCAAAATAGCCAGTTTGAGCACTTTGTTATGCCATACAGAAACTTTGCAAAAATGTGCAATCATGAGATGAGCAGCTTGAAGCACATGAGAAGTTAACCATATGTCAGTTTTTGACAAACTGACATCGTTCCAATGGTTTAATAGACATAGTTGAGGGGAAAGTATAAGGTTGTCTTGTAGTATATTATTAATCGAAACACAAATTTCTTCCCAGAATAATTGTACAACATCACAGCCATACCACATGTGAATAAAGGTTCCCCACCCACTAGGGGTGTGCATCCGTTTTCGACATATCGGCGATCCGCAACGTATTTTGTCCTATCCGTTAAATACGTGGGGAGGCGAAACGCATCACGACTCCCCACGTATTTAACTTTTTATCCGTTTAATTCAGTGCGTGCTTTTCTTCGCCCCCATTAGCTGCTAGCTACCTATGATTTTCACAAAATGGCAGCGCCCATGCCCTACATTCCGGTATCCATGCCAACCTGTCTGACCCTTTCCTATGAGTCACAGTGACTCACAGGAAAGGGTCGGACAGGTCGGCATGGATACCGGAATGCAGCGTATCCGCGCTGACATTTTGTGACATGCACTGAATGCAGCCAATCGCGCTGTCATTCAGTGCTTTCTGTCGATTTTACTGATGAGCCACCACTATATAAACATCAGCACGAGGAGCCACGCACTTATTTCCAGCGATGCTGTGGGGAGGTGGACTGGGTGTAAGAGAAGGCTGCACTGAGAGATAGGCTAGTTAAGCTAGTTAAGGAAAGAAAAAGCTAATTATTCTTTGTTTTGCTGCAGTGCCAGGGCCAGCTAGTGCTGTTTCTTTCAAGCTGTTTATTTGGTGAGCTCTGACTGAGAAGAGAAGCTGTACTAGGTCAGCTAGCACTGACATCTATTTAGGGTGTTGGGCTGGCTTGGAGAGATATATTATTTTCAATTTCATCAATTTTTCTGGAGTGACAAAAATTCCAGCTTTTTTAAACTGATTTTTTTTTTTAATTCAAATTACTTAGTCTCTCTGTGCACTGGGCTTCACTGGGCAGTTTAACAGACTGAACCTAACTATTGGGTGGGTCTGTGCAGTCAAGTGCCCAGGGAGCCTGCCTCTTTTGTGCTTACAAGCAAGCAGTTTCTGTGTGCACACCACACACATTAGTGCACAGCCAGGCACGGTGACAGTGGGCAGTGGGTAGTTTTACCAGACTGAACCTTATTGGGTGGGTCTGTGCAGTCAAGTTCCCAGGGAGTCTGCCTCTTTTGTGCTTACAAGCAAGCAGATTCTATGTGCACGCCACACACATTAGTGCACAGCCAGGCCCCATGACAGTGGGCAGTGGGTAGTTTTAACAGACTGAACCTAATTACTGGGTGGGTCTGTGCAGTCAAGTGCCCAGGGAGTCTGCCTCTTTTGTGCTTACAAGCAAGCAGCGTCTCTGTGTACTCACCACACACATTAGTGCACAGCCAGGCACCATGACATGGGGCAGTGTTACTACTCAGTGACATTAAATCCATAATGTCAGGGAAAGAGAGATCGAGTGATTGGGACTGGCAGAGGAGGCAACTCAAAAGACACTAGTGCAACACCACCAGTACAGCTAAAAAGGCAACTGTCATAATCTAAACTCTTTGTAGGGGATGGCAGTTCCATGCCAAAAAAAATGAAATCTGACCATGATGCATCACCATCACCACCACTTGTTTCTGGCCCTGTAGTTTTGGAGGTGAGGGAAGGGGAGGCAGAGTCATGCCAGACAAAATGTAGACACCCAAAAGCAGCAGGGGGACAGAAGTCTCGACTAACACTTAGCATTGACAAGGTAGCGCAGTCACTGTTTGCTTCTGATTCAGATGAAGAATCTTCTTGTGTGGGATTCTCATCAGAAACGGAAGAAGTAATAGCTGACAAATCTTCAGTAGAATCAATTAGTCCTGTCTTAGCCTCCACAAATGTGCAGTAGGGGAGAGATGAAAGTGATAAGGAGGAGGAAGAAGAGCAGTCAGCACAGGCACAGAGGGTGACTGAGGCCCCCCCTGGCATTGCTTCTCAGGGTGCACCCACTACCTCAGCTCCAGTGCCAGCATCCACCCCCAAGGTGTTAGAGAGGGGAGGATCACGAAATACATCTCTGATCTGGAGACACTTTAAAGTGACGGAAGACCCGCGTTATGCTTGGTGTAATTACTGTGCCAGGGATATTAGCAGAGGCAAGCAAATGGGACATCTATCTAATTTTGGCATGAACCATCATATGAAGAGGCAACACCCAACAAGATTACTGCCATCTGGGGATGGTGGCAGTACCAGTCGGGGGAACCCTTCCAACCAGTGTGCAGTGGTAGGAAAGCAGCAGTGTCAACCCACACCCTCATCCCCTTCTAGCAGTCAGGTGGCAGGCCAGCAACCTCCTGACATGTGGCAGAAGTGACAATCCACCATGGTGGAAATGGGGTGGAGTGCGGTAACGCTATTCCGGGGTAGGAGGCAGGCAGCCTCAAAAGTTGTAACCAGGGCCACTGGGGAAATGATTGCCCTTGATGACCAGCCCTTGCAGTTAGTGGAGAAAGTGGGTTTCAAGTGTTTTTTGAAGGTCATACTTCCAAATTACAAAATCCCCTCCAGAACCACATTTAGTAGAAAGATCATCCCCAGCCTGTACAAGCAGTGTCACAGTTGCATGCAAGCACTGCTAGCTAAGGCAGAGGGAATAATGCATTTCACCTGCGATATCTGGACCGCCATGAATGATGCACACTCTTACCTCTCTCTGACAGCACACTGGTGGGACATGGCTGAGGCAGGGACAGCCAGCAGATCTATTACTGAAGAAGTATCAGGGTGGAGGTGGGCTTTACTGCACACCCACCTGATGGACCAGGTCCATACCGCAGCCAATATTCTAGCATGCATCAGACAGATGCTGGAGGGCTGGCAACTACACCAGTGAGACAGGAAAACGCAGGCAGGGTTCTTTGTCACAGACAATGGTGCAAACATGGTTAAGGCAATAATTGATGGGCGCTTTAAGAACATCCGATGTTTTGCACACACTCTGCACCTGGTAGTGAAGTCAGCTCTGGGCTTGGAGTCCAATGACAAAGAGAATGAATACCTGCATATGTTAATACAGAAGTGCAGGAACATAGCAGCACACTTCCACAGAAGTGTCAAGGCGGGGCAGGTTCTCCGACAAATGCAGACTGATTTGGATATGCTTCAGAAGCGTCTCATTCAAGACATTGCCACCCGGTGGAATTCCACCTTTATGATGCTAGAGAGGTTACCGGAGCTGCAGATACCCCTTCATGAACTTTCTGGTACAATGGACATAGGTGTGCAGAATCCCCTAGGGCATCATGATTGGTTAGTCATGAGTTAACTGGTAAAAATCCTGCAGCCCTTCAAGGATGTCACGGAGGAGCTGAGTTCCAGAAGTGCCACATTGGCTGACATCATCCCTATAGTTAATTTCCTGGATGAACATTTGGAGGCCTTTAAACGGGAAGAGGGACTGACAGTTGAGGTGCTGCAGTGTCTGGACGTTTTGCAGCAGCAGGTGAAAGACCGATTTAGGCCTTTAACAGACGACCACAGATACATGTTCGCCTCAGTCTGTGATCCCCGTGTGAAAGGGAAACTCGCCCTACAGTCCAATTGTCTGTCATTTGTGAAGGAGCTGCTGTTAGCAAAAGTCCGTAAACAGGAGCGCCATAGGTGGAGACAGATTAGGCTTGAAGCAGAGGTGGAAACAGCAGGCACTTCAGAGAGTTGTGCTGCTAGCCCAAGCAGGAACAGCACTGTGTTAGTGACAGATAGTACCTCCTCCTCCACGTCAGAATGCCCAAGGCATGTTGCCCATAAAGATTCATCAATTGTGCAATGGGCAAGAGAGAAAGCAGCTGGCATGAGTGACTCTGAGCCCGCCCAAGCAAAGGAAACACAAGCACAGCTGTCAGTGACATGGTATCTCTCAGAATCGATAGAGAACATGCAGACAGATCCGCTGGAATATTGGGCACACAAGTCCACTTTCTGGCCACACCTAGCCAAAGTGGCTCAGTGATATCTGTCATGTCCACCAACCAGTGTGCCCAGTGAACGTGTCTTTTCAATGACAGGGGATATCATGAGCCCTCACCACTCAAGGCTGGCACCAGAGTTGATGGAAATGCTAGTGTTTTTGAACGTAAACCTGCCTTTGCTTGGGTTTCCAAATTTTCCCTGTGAATGGCAAGATGAATAAAAGCAATTCAAAGCCTTGCAGCAGCTCCAACTGCCTCCTGTGCTCCAGATAATATAAGCACTGCAGCACATGTTCCTGACCTCAAACGCTGTGCCTGACCATCCACTGCCCAGTCCATACGTCCCTACAAGGGCCTGACCTCAAACGCTGTGCCTGACCGTCAACTGTCCAGGCCTTATGTTCCTACAAGTGTTTGACCTCGATTGCTGTGCCTGTCAGTCCAGGCCTTATGTCCCTAGGTGGGATTGACTTCTGTCCTCGACTGCTTTGCCTGTCAGTCCAGGCCTTATGTTCCTACAAGTGTTTGACCTCGATTGCTCTGCCTGTCCGTCTAGGCCTTATGTTCCTACAAGTGTTTGACCTCGATTGCTCTGCCTGTCCGTTTAGGCCTTATGTTCCTACAAGTGTTTGACCTCGATTGCTCTGCCTGTCAGTCCAGGCCTTATGTCCCTAGGTGGGATTGACTTCTGTCCTACAAGTGTTTGACCTCGATTGCTCTGCCAGTTCATCCAGGCCTTATGTTCCTAAAAGTGTTTGACCTCAATTGCTCTGCCTGTCCATCCAGGCCTTATATTCCTACAAGTGTTTGACCTCGATTGTGCTGCCTGTCAGTCCAGGCCTTATGTCCCTAGGTGGGATTGACTTCTGTCCTCGACTGCTTTGCCTGTCCGTCCAGGCCTTATATTCCTACAAGTGTTTGACCTCGATTACTCTGTCTATCCGTCCAGGTCTTATGTCCAGTCCTAATGGCTGAACTCTCATTGCAAAGGGAAACCTCAGTCTCTGGCAATTAAAACTAGTACCCCTTCACAGCATTGATCCTTAAATAAAACAAAGAGTTTTCTTTAGTTTCAGGGCAGAGAAGAGAACTTCCTTTGTCTTCCTTATGAAGTCATGATCTGTTTGCAAATGATTAAATCCGAACAATTTGTACCATTATACACTCTAGTGGCCAATCCATTCCAAGGAAGCCCTTTCCTGCTCTTATTTATTTATTTATTTATTTATTTATTTATTTAAGGTTTTTATATACCGGCAATCATGAGCACATATCTTGCTGGTTTACATGAAACGGGAGTGCATTAAGTACATCAACTAGAACTGTGGTGATCGAAGGAGCAGTTACAAATAACAAGGGTTAGGAACTCTCCCCGGTGTTATAGGAAAGGGAACTCTCCCCGGTGTTACAGCCTATCTCTTAGGACCTGTTGACCCATGTTTAACCGCTGTTCACCTGGCACCCTGCTCCCTGTCGCCACGCTTTGAAGGCTTGTGCTCCACTCTAGGGGCCAACCCATTCTAGGGAGCCCTTTCCTGCTCTTGGGAAAGGGAACTCTTCTCGGTGTTGCAGCCTATCTCTTAGGACCTGTTGACCCATGTTTAACCGCTGTTCACATGGCACCCTGCTCCCTGTCACCACGCTTTTAAGGCTCGTGCTCCACTCTAGGGGCCAACCCGTTCCAAGGAAGTCCTTTCCTGCTCTTAGGAAAGGGAACTCTCCACGGCGTTGCAGCCTATCTCTTAGGACCTGTTGACCCATGTTGAACTGCTGTTTAGGGGCGAACCCATTCTAGGGAGACCTTTCTTGCTCATAGGAAAGGGAACTCTCCCCGGGTGTAGCCTGCCTGTATCTATCTACCCTCTGACCTATGTTGAACTGCTGTTTGTTTACATGGTAACCTCCTCCGCCTCGGCATTGATGATTGTCGTATGTATATTCAAGTTTCATATCACCAAAATGCCAGGAAGAGTGCAGATGATAGCACATATCAAATCTTGATTCTTCTAAAGTATTCTTCATCTGTATGTATTCTATTCTATCTGTGTTGCTAGGTGCCAAATACACTTTATTAGTACTTCTTTTTAGCTTTGGAATAGTAAAGTTCTTCAAAGCCTCTGTTTCTACTAAAACAACAGCTGGCATTTGGGATTTTACTTCACTTGATGAAGTCCTTTTTATTAGTGTTTTACCTCCAGTCGTTTCTTCCATTTTGAAATCAACCTCTTTCTATGCCAAGCTGTACTCTGACTGCTTTCCGGCATACCTGTCTTTTGTCAAGAATATTCTCACACTACAGTCCCTCGGGGTCCCCTGTGTAGTCTGCCTGTATCTGCCCTCTGTCCCATGTTGAAACACTGTTTAGGGGTGAACCCATTCTAGGATGCCATTTCCTGCTCGTAGGAAAGGGAACTCTCCCCGGGTGTAGCCTGCCTTTTTCTCCCCTCCGACCCATGTTGAACCGCTGTTTAGGGGCGAACCCATTCTAGGGAGCCCTTTCCTGCTCGTAGGAAAGGGAACTCTCCCCGGGTGTAGCCTGTCTGATTCTACCCTCTGACCCATGTTGAACCGCTGTTCCATTTTGAAATCAGCCTCTTTCTATGCCAAGCTGTACTCTGAATGCTTTCCGGCCTACCTGTCTTTTGTCAAGAATATTCTCACACTACAGTCCCTGGGAATCCCGGGTGCAGCCAGCCTGATTTTAAAAGACCAGCGAGAGCCCACTGGACCGCAATGGAAACCCCCCATTTTAGGGGCGAACCCATTCTAGGGAGCCCTTTCCTGCTCATAGGAAAGGGAACTCTCCACGGGTGTAGCCTGCCTGTTTCTACCCTCTGACCCATGTTGCACCACTGTTCACATTCACCCTCCTCTGTCTCGGCCTTGAAAACTCTCGTTTGATTATCAGCTACACCCACCGGATTTTAAAAGACCAGCAAGAGCTCACTGGACGCCAATGGAAACACCCCACTCTAGGGGTGAACCCATTCTAGGGAGCCCTTTCCTGCTCATAGGAAAGGGAACTCTCCCCAGGGCTCTTGTTTGAATATTTGCTACTACCACCAAATCGGCACTCGCAGATGCTCCACTCCACCAGGCATAGTTCATCATGTTTCAGGTCCTAGCACTTGTGTTAGACTCCCTGGTCCCTGTTTCAAGATGGGTTGGGTGCACAGTATGCACAGTTGACAATCCCACCACATGCTGAGCCTCGTCTTGTCTTGTCTCCTTGTCTTTCCCTTATCAAACCACAGGGAACTGACTACCTCGGCTCTGCCAGCCTGTCTTGCCCCTATCAACTTTCTGCCACTCTGCCTTGCTGCCAATCACCAGATGACTCACTCAACTCCTTGTGGTGTTATTGCCACTATCATGGTTCCTCAGTGTGTTGGTGCTAGTCTTTCTGCTTGCTATGTTCCCCCTTCATTGTGCTGTAGGAAATGTACCAAGCAGCCCTTGGTTTGATCATGTCAGAGGCTGGTACACCCAGAGAAATGATTTCAATATTTTATTCATTACCTATGAAGAAATAATTAAGGTAAGGCTTGCCTTTGTCAATCTCCATATATTTATTTATTTATATTTTGCTCACACCTTTACATTGGTAGGTCAAGGCAAATTACATGCAGGTACATTCCCTAGAAGGTAGGTATTTCCCTAGAAGACTTACAATCTGGAACAGTAACTTTAAAACAAGCATGCGGGTGACCACACACGCAAGTATGGGCACGCGAGAGGGCATACTCTGGAATTTTAAATCATGGGTGCTTATGATTTTAAATACGCCCACTGAGCAGATGTGTTTCTAATTTTAAGCTATAAATCGAGCAAATGTACTTCGCGTATCTTCCTTAGGACTTTGTTAGCTTTAACATGTGCAAGTAAGCAGATTTTAAAACATGCTTGCGTGAAGGACATTCCCAGTTTTAACAGTTTGCTCAGTCTATCTCAAGGTCATCCTCACCCCCTTTGGTTCTTTAGCCTGCACGCCTCCCAAGTTGACCCAGACCCCTCACTCACTCATGTTAGGCCTAAAAAGCAATTTCTGCAGACTTACATCTCATCAGGAGCAGCAATATATATATGTGGATAACAAGCCATTGCACGCTGAGGCCTCCGGTTTTAAAATATGGATGTATGTGCGTAACTGTTGGCCCTGGCCCAGAATGCCCATTCCTTGCCCCTTTCCTTTGACTCAAGCAAGTGCATATTCAATCATAATTAGCGGCTTCTAAAATATGTGTTGCTCTCGCGCGACCCACATACTTGCATATAGGCACCTTTTAGTGAGAGCAATGCTTTTAAAATTTGCCCCATGCATTCTATTTACTAAGCCATGTTAGATAGCTAATGTGGCAAACAGTGGATAACACATTGTGAATAACACATTGAAATTGTCGGTTCAGTGTGCTGTGGCGGTCAAAAAAGCAAACAGAATGTTGGGAATTATTAGAAAGAGAATGGTGAATAAAACAGAAAATGTCATAATGCCTCTGTATCGCTCCATAGTGAGACCACACCTTGTATACTGTGTTCAATTCTGGTCGCCGCATCTCAAAAAAGATATAATTGCAATGGAGAAGGTACAGAGAAGGGCTACGAAAATGATAAGGGGAATGGAACAGCTCCCCAATAAGGAAAGACTAAAGAGGTTAGGACTTTTCAGCTTGGAGAAGAGACGACTGAGGGGGGATATAATAGAGGTGTTTAAAATCATGAGAGGTCTAGAATGGGTAGATGCGTATCCGTTATTTACTCTTTCAGATAATAGAAAGAGGAGGGGGCACTCCATGAAGTTAGCATGTGGCACATTTAAAACTAATCGGAGAAAGTTCTTTTTTACTCAACGTACAATTAAACTCTGGAATTTGTTGCCAGAGTATGTGTTTAGTGCAGTTAGTATAGCTGTGTTTAAAAAAGGATTGGATAAGTTCTTGGAGGAGAAGTCCATTACCTGCTATTAATTAAGTTGACTTAGAAAATAGTCACTGCTATTACTAGCAACAGTAGCATGGAATAGACTTAGTTTTTGGGTCCTTGCCAGGTTCTTATGGCCTGGATTGGCCACTGTTGGAAACAGGATGCTGGGCTTGATGGACCCTTGGTCTGACCCAGTATGGCATGTTCTTATGTACTAATGCCACTTGTTTTACCGCTTTGCCTGTCATGCTGCCTTCGAGGGTTCATGCATCTGTTATCGGTGCTCTCTATTGAAGCTGTGGTGTGTTTTTGACACTCTTGCTGCTCTCTTGCCAGTTCTGGTACCCCTTTGCACCTTTACAGTGCCTTAGGCTATGCATGCCACTATGGTGCCACTTTGCCACAGTCTAAGTACCTTGGAGCTCTTTTGTTGTTGTGATGATTGCTCCCCAAAAGTTTCATCAAAATTGATAATAAAACCCCAATTCTGCAGCCAAAAATAGGCTGGAAATCCTTCCCCCCATTGACTTTAATGGGAACTGGAAAACAAATTCACATATCAACGTATCGGGGGCGCCATACGTCCGAATGCAACGGAAATGACCCCCGACGAATACGTATCACGAATGCAACAAAATTTTTTTGGCTGCACATCCCTACCACCCACCACACAACCTCCAGTATAAAGGACTAGAATTACTGAAACTAGAAAACAAAGTGGTATGATGGTATGTACAGTGAAGCAACCAATACATCAATTCTCAATTTTTATTGCAAATGGACATTTTAAAAATGGAGCACCTAATCACTATCCAATCAGTATCTTCAAAATCAGTACCTAAATCTGCATTCCATTTATTAATCAAACCTTCATTAGTATCCAAATTATCTGCACTATAGAATAAAGATTGATATAGTTGTATGATGAACTTGCGAATAGCAGACAATTGTGTTAATATATGTTTCACCCTTGTCTTAAGTCTCAGCAAGGTCGGTCCTGAGGGATCTTTGAAAATATCTCTCCACAGCTGAAAATAAACATATTTGGTATGATATGTAACACTAAACTCCTCCTGTAATGTCTGAAAACTTTTGAATCTTTCCCCCTCCAAAATTTGTCCTACCAACCTTCCCCCATAATGCCATGCCTAATGAGAATGTAACTTGAGAGAATTGTATATTGGCTATTAATCATGAAAATGGAGAATATCTCTCATCTGCTACTCTATGTATTTTATGGTATAGTTGGCAAACCTTTAAGGTATGAGCTAAAAGGGGAACTTTCCTACCCAGTCTCACCACTGTAGGACTTTGTGGGTTATACTAAAAAGTGAACCTAAATTGTGTCCACAAGCCTGATCAGTTTCCATATCACACCATTTGGTCATTGTATCCACCGATAGCTAAACCCACAAACATGTAAGATGTGCTGCAATTCAATAATAATAGATATTAGGTAATTCAAGTCCACCACTATCCTTAGGCAACTTACTGTAATGTAGAATATTTAATGTGGTACTCTATTCTGCTCTCCTCATTAATGGTGGGGGTGGAAGGGGAATAGAACCAAAAGGTTACTAAGAGCCAAGAGAAACAGATAAGTATGAGAGAAAAAAAAAAGTGCAAAACTTGCTGGGCAGACTGGTTGGGCCGTTTGGTCTTCTTCTGCCGTTATTTCTATGTTCCTAGGTTTCTATGTAAAGATCCACCACAAGAGATGGGAGTACCTAATCTCCTGGGAGGGCTTCGGGCCGAATCAGAATACCTGGGAGCCCGCCTCCAACATTTTGGATACATCCCTACTCCAGCACTTCCACTACACCCATCCCAAAAAATCCAGCCCTTCTGGGAGGGGGCGTAGAGGAAGGGGTACTGTTAGGCGCCCCAGCCGCGGACCCATGTGCCCCCTCACTTCAGGGGACAAAAGACTCACTCTGGCCCTGTTTGAGGCTGGCCTCCATCCTTGATGCCGACCACGGTGGACGCAAACTGCTTCCACCATCCCCTTGTCTCCCAACGTCACTGTTGTTGTCCAGGGTCCTTTCAGGTGCATGCGTGTGCCATTTCCCCTCATTTAAAGGGCCAGTGGTAAGGAAGTCCCTGCGGTCCAGAGTAATGATGTGAGGCAAGGCAGGTATAAATACCCTGCATTGCCATTTCTCCCTTGCCTCAGCAACAGGTCATGCTCCCTTGAGAGTGCTAGTTGCTATGTACTTGCTCTACTCTGCTCTGCTCTGTTCCAGTACCTTCGTCTGTGATCCTGCTCCTGTTCCCACTCCAGTTCCAGCTCCTGCTCCTCTTTGCACCTTGGTTCTGCTCCTGCTTCCTTCCAGCTCCTCGTTCCCTCGGCTTCCTCTTCTGGTTCCTGACTCGGCTTGTCCCTTGATTTTGCTTCATCTGCTGCCTGCCCTAACCGCCTGCCTGTCTACTGCCTCTTTGTCTTGCTGTTTGCCCTGACTCCTGGCCTGTCCTTGGATTCTCCTGTCTGCTGCCGGCCCTGACCACTGGTATGTCTGATTTTGCTGCTGTCTTCTTCTGCCTTCATCAAATTGTCTTACCCAGACCCACTCCTAATTCCTGCTGGCCCTGGTACTCAAGGGCTCAACCTGTGGGGAACATGAGTTGGAATAGGTGAAGGTCCAGTTGGGTCTTCACTTCACCTGCTTCTGCCTCCCAACAACAAGGGCCTATAGGAGCACCTCCTATAGGTGGCACTAACTTAGTCTCAGCTCAGGGGTCCACGCTCCCATAACACTAAAGAGGTTTCAACTTTCCATCATTGAATACAACTAAGATGTTCTTGGATATGTACCTGGATAGCCTATCATTCTTCCCAATATGTAAAAAGGGGTAGGGACACCATATTACATATATAACCCCTTAATATCACAGGAAGTCACATGCTTGAGTTTGTAAGGATGACGATTGGGAAACAGTAACACATGGAGGTGCTGCTGGAGACGCCTGTCTATCTGACCAGAGAGATCAATAAGAGCTTTCAAGTCCTCCGGAAGTTCACGAGCATCCAGCTTGTCCTTGACCTTAGAAGTCAAACCATCCAGAAAATACTCCTCAGACCGTCCTTTCGCCAACCCAACTCAGAAGCCAGGGTATGGAATTCAACCGCATATTCTGCCAAAGTCCTGGAGTCCTGGCAGAGATGGAGCAGGTCAGAGGCCACTGTGGTTTGCCGACCAGGTTCATTGAAGACCTGTTTAAATGTGTGCACAAAGCACTGTAGATCCTGTAGTAAGAGATCTCCCCTCTCCCACAGGGGGAGGCCTAGGCCTAGGTCTTGATAGTGTCACTGCTGAACTGAGCTGGTTGCAGGGAGAAGTGCATAAAGCAGTGGTTTAGGAAACCACAACACTGCCTGGGATCACGGGCATAATAGAGATGTGATTCAGCCGAACCTTTCGGTTCAACCTTTGTTATTGACCCGTCATTTGGGCCGATTTTTTTCAGCTGCCCCGAAACAAAAATCCCAAACCCACCCCAACCCTTCAAATTTAATTAATTACAACCCCCCACCCCCCAAAACTTGCTGAAAGTCCCTGTTGTCCAGCAGGGGTCCAGGCAGTGAATTCCCGCTCTCGGGACATCAGATGCCAGTAATCAAAATGGCGCTGATGACACTTTACCCTTACCATGTGACAGGGGCTATCGGTGCCATTGGCCGGCCTCTGTCACATGGTAGGAGCAATAGGCCTGGATTCATAAGTCATTATATTTTATCATGGGAGAAGCCTACCATTGCGGTAGTGGTGTTCCCGAGATATTTTCTTCCTCCCCGAAAAAATATCATGGAAGTATCATGGAAGTATCCACAAGACAAAACATGGCAGAAGCCTTTACAAAGTGCGATGTTGTTCCCTAGTGCACGGAGTGCCATCAGCTTAAAGGCCCCTGCAGCTGAAATTGATATTCCCTTGAGAAATTTTAAAAAAGTCATTGGGCATTTAACTAGACTCCCTTCCCACCCTGGAGCCACCAATCGAAGCAGCCCCACAAAAATAGTAAAACATGTGAATAAATGTAGTGAATGGTGATGAACTCCCCTTGTCCAACCTCAGTCATATAGATTAACCCCTGAAAGAGTTAGCCCCACTCCAGCCCTGGCCTCCTCATTTCATTAAAATAATACAGAGGTGGTGACCCCCCCCCCCCCCCCCGCCACACACACACACACACACACACACATATCCCTCCCACCCGTCTAATCCACAACTCTTCAAAAAGAGTTTCCAGCTTGGGATAGCTCAATCTCATCTTCTCTGCCTTCTCCCCTACAGGTGATAGAGGATATCCACACAAAACCTGGCTCATGATTCCACTGGCCTACCCACAGAATGCAGCAGTTGTCTGCTACGCAGGCCTACTGGCAGATCAGGGCAGTCATTGAAAGGTCTTTTAGTTTAAGTTTCTGCTGCTTGGACAGATCAGGACAATATCTTCTCTTCACCCCTAGAAAGGTCTGTGACATCTTTATAGCCTGCTGAATGATTCATAACCTGGCCAAAAGCCAAAGCCTGCCTCCTCCAAAGGAACGAGATACTCATCTTGCATGGCCCAACGATGAAGAAAAGGAAGAACAGGAGGAGACATATGATGTGAGTGAGGATAAGTTGCAAGTGATGCATCATCAGATTTACCAGCAGGCTGAAGAGGATAGGAACACTATGATATAAAGACATTTTCAATGGTGAACTTGCATTTATTTACAACAGATAGATGATATTTATGCATAGCAAAAATATTTTCCTGGGACTTCCTCTTCTTTTGGGGGTTAGCTGGCATACCCTTCAACTCTTCAAGCCTGGTGCTTCTGTGCAGAGGTCTGTAGTCACTACTGGCAGTGCCTTTGGAGGCTACCAACACAGAAGCAATAGCAATGGGTGACAGCTGCAGGAGGTCTCTGGGGTGAGAGGAGCTCTGGAGACCTGACATTTGGGGTGGCCTGCTCTGGTGTGCCTTTCTTCTTCATATGGTGTATAAGATGAGGCCATCCTCATTTAGCAAGGGGGATGTCTTCAGTTTTATCACTCAGAGGGAAGTCTTCCTTTGAGGTGGTGAAGGCAGTGGTAGTGAAACCATCCTAGGATGTAATAGAACCATAGGAGAAGGAGGCATCATAGATAGTAAAGGAAATATAGGAAGTCTCCCACCAAGCTGGCAGAACTACAGGTGGTGGAAGAGCAAACCATGATGGTGGTTGTGCAAATGCAGAGGGAGGCAACATCCAGGGGTACTGTGGCTACCAGGGAGCATTCCATATTGGATGCTGCTGGCATGGAGGCGCACACTGAAGCATTTCCCTCCAGACAGAAGTCAAGGACTACAGTTTCCCGAGAAGCACCCAGTCAGCACCCTACATTTCCTGTCTTATAGGTGTAGCTTTTTGAGAATCACTACCTGGAGCTCCTGTATTAGGGATGTGAATCGTTTTTGAACAATTAAAATTATCGTCAGATAATTGTAAAATTGTCCAAAATCGTTAGAGTGCATGATACAATACAAATGCCCCCGATTTATCGTCAGGGGCATTTGTATTGTATCGTTAAATAGGGCGCGGGAAAACCGGCACACCAAAAAAACCCTAAAACCCACCCCGACCCTTTAAAACAAATCCCCCACCCTCCCGAACCCCCCTAAAATGTTTTAAATTACCTGGGGTCCAGTGGGGGGGTCCCGGCGCGATCTCCCGCTCTCTGGCCATGGCTGCGTTAAGAGAAATGGCACCGGTGGCCCTTTGCCCTTATCATGTGACAGGGCAAAGGTAGCACCGGCGCCATTTTGGTTCCTGGCTCCCGACGTCACGCGTGCAGGAGATCGCTCCCGGACCCCCGCTGGACCCCCAGGGACTTTTGGCCAGCTTGGGGGGGCCTCCTGACCCCCACAAGACTTGCCAAAAGTCCAGCAGGGGTCCGGGAGCGACCTCCTGCACACGGGCCGTATTGCCAATATTCAAAATGGCGCCGGCGCTACCTTTGCCCTGTCACATGATAAGGGCAAAGGGCCACCGGCACCATTTCTCTTAACGCAGCCGTGGCCAGAGAGCGGGAGAACGCGCCGGGACCCCCCCCCCCCCCACTGGACCCCAGGTAATTTAAAACATTTTGGGGGGGTTCGGGAGGGTGGGGGATTTGTTTTAAAGGGTCGGGGTGGGTTTTAGGGTTTTTTTGGTGTGCCAGTTTTCCCGCCCTCCCCCGATTTACGATTTTTAACGATTTAAAAAAAAAAACAAAAAACACGACGATCAGATTTTCCTCCCCCCCAGCCAAAATCGATCGTTAAGATGATCGATCACACGATTCACACCCCTATCCTGTATGGGGTAGATTTTCAGAGCCCTGCTCGCCTAAATCCGCCCAAAACCGGGCGGATTTAGGCGAGCAGGGCCCTGCGCGCCGGTAGGCCTATTTTACATAGGCCTACCGGCGCGCGCAGACCCCGGGACTCGCGTACGTCCCGGGGTTTTCGGAGGGGGGCGAGTCGGGGGCGTGTCGGGGGGCGGGCCCGGTCGTCGCGGCGTTTCGGGGGCGTGTCGGCAGCGTTTTGGGGGCGGGTACGGGGCGTGGCTACGGCCCGGGGGCGTGGCCGCGCCCTCCGTACCCGCCCCCAGGTCGCGGCCTGGCGCGCAGCAGGCCCGCTGGTGCGCCGGGATTTACGTCTCCCTCCGGGAGGCGTAAATCCCCCGACAAAGGTAAGGGGGGGGTGTAGACAGGGCCGGGTGGGTGGGTTAGGTAGGGGAAGGGAGGGTAAGGTGAGGGGAGGGCAAAGGAAAGTTCCCTCCGAGGCCGCTCCGATTTCGGAGCGGCCTTGGAGGGAACGGGGGGAGGCAGCGCGGCTCGGCGCGCGCAGGCTATACAAAATCGATAGCCTTGCGCGCGCCGATCCAGGATTTTAGTGGATACGCGCGGCTCCGCGCGTATCTACTAAAATCCAGCGTACTTTTGCTTGAGTCTGATGCGCAAGCAAAAGTAGGCTGATCGCGCTTCTTTTAAAATCTACCCCTATATGTACTGCTGCATGCCTACAAACATCTGCCACTCTATCATTTTGGACCAGCATGTGGCTCTTCAGCCCCCATCATTTACCTCATCTCACATACCCCAAACCTATCTACACATATTCATATTCATACCCACAACTCATATCCACACAAGTACTGAGTCCCCACTTTCCCACAAATATCTGCACAATCTCAAAGACTCCAATATCCCTCATCCTTAAGTTCTTGCTCTACCCCAATCCTATCTCACCCATTTTTAATCCAGTCTCAGAGTCCCATCTTTTCCCCAATTTCCCACTGCCCCCAATCTTAGAGTTCCAGATCTCTCAACTCACCACTCATCCCCAATGACTGGGAGCTTGCTTTTCCGAATCCCCCAATCCCTGATCTCATACAGTCCTCAATTCTCTCCAGCTCTCCCCCAAGTTCCTGGATGTCCAATCCATTAACCAAGTCCAATTATTCATCTCCCTCCTTTCTGCTAACCCTTCTGAGTCTATGCACTCCTCTAATTCCCAAGTCCTCAATCTTTCTCTTCCCTCTCCTCAAGGAACATCTAGCAAACCTTTTGTCTGGCATCTCTAACCCATTGTGGCTGCTGCTCCTGCTTGCAGGTTGAGTGCCTTCTCCATCCTTCTTCTATAGCACTGCCATTCAAGCAGTTCATTTTTCAACCACATAGGGTGCAAGAGAGATGGAAGGAAAGCAGCCATATTCGGTTAGAGGTGCTGGCTGAAGTAGAGATAGCAAAAACGGGTGAGGCGTGGGACCAATTTAAATTTGGGGAGGCAGTTGCCACCCTGTTGTGATACCTATGTGGCATGGACAAATCCTGTTACATTTGATCTCATTGTTTACAGAATTGATTGAATCTGCAATGGTGGTATTTTTCTACTTGGCATCCATTTTCTATAACTCATGTAATCCAATCCCATTTTGCACATTCAAAGCAGTCAGTGGTATGGAACATAAATGATACCCATCTTTGTTTCCTAGCAGACTGCAACATTTTACTCCTTTTTCTAAACTGTCAGTATCCATTATCACATACGTTCATTTATTATTTTACCTTTCCTTTTCTGTGCTTGTAATCATTTCAAGGAAAGCTAAGCTTCTCTTCCACTTATTGCTGTTGGGAAATGAATGAACTTGTTCACCATAAAAATTAACCAGTATTACCGCTCATCACCTAAATTACATTGCACGATCTTTACATTAAACTGCTTGTTCCAGTAACTCACATTTTATTCCAAATGAGTTCAGTTGCATTAGCGTTAAAAGCAGTTGTAATGTTCTCCCTTCCATTTTTACTCTGCCTTATTTATATATCCTACTGATCAACTGCAATATTATAGATCATTTAACTTTGTACACTCTACATTAAAAGCTCCATTTTCAATAGTCTAAAGACATTCATAAAGCTGAATACTAGCATTGGCCATATGTTCATGTTTTTTTTGAGCAGAGCTCAATTTTTATGTGCTTATAGGTGCAATCATTAACAAGAGCATGTAACTAGCAAAATGTAAGAGAACGGAGAATAGGAAATATACAGGAAAGGCAGAAGAGCACCAACACACACAACCTATGTAATTATATAACACAGAATTTTGACCTGTAAATAGTACCTGACAGGTATACTTGGTCATGAACTACATTGCTAATAAATCGATTGTTTTTGTATTATGATATATTGTAACCGGACCTTTTGGCACCTGTTACAATGTACAATAGTACATTCACCAACTTTAATTTATGTGCCTACATGTAAACCGTTGCGATGGTATTTAACTTAGCGACGGCATAGAAATGTTTTTAAATAAATAAATAAAATAAATGGAGATAACTGCATGTTCCTGTGTTTGGGACTCAATATAGTCAAATTGAAAAGGATTTTAGTAGAGATGTGCTTCGGGTAAAAATTTCATGTCAGGCTTCATTTCAGGCCCCTCCCCCACCGGAATTTCATTTTTTCTTGTGGTTCGGGGTTTGTTTGTTTTTTTTTTTTTTTGGGGGGGGGACGATTTTTGGGTTATTTTAGCAAATAAAAGCAATTGTGTCCTTTATTAAAAAGAAAAGAAAATGAGCCTAAAGACAATGAGCCTGAAAGAAAAGTAATTTTAAACTCTGCTGTATAATGTTTTAAAATGTGTTTCCATTTAAAATTGTGTAATATATGAACTGATGGAAAATGGAAGGATGTTTCCCCCCACCCCCCTTCAGTGCTTGGTACAATATAGAGATGAATACACTGTAGAAAAAAAGGACTAAAAAATGTTGAATAATGTTGGTAATATGAACTCAATTTATTGAATTTTAACTGGCCAGGAGAAGTAGTAAAATCATAGTTTGTTTTCTAGTTTTCTCCGAGTAGCAATTTATGGGTTTAATTGGAAAGCAATTGTTGGTAAGAACCAAATGAAAGGAAAGAAAGGGAATAATTATTGTAAAACAATAGAACAGTTAAATTTAGTTCAGATTGGATTGAAGGAAATGAGTTTTTCATTTATTTATTGGGAGGGGCAACTTTAGACCTCCACGTAGAGCTTGCAACCTCGCTGGTACTTTGTATCCAGAGGCAATAGATGGATTTTTAAAGGAAAACTCTCCGTGGAGGTTGTCTTTAAAAATTCACTAGCTGGTTGATGCCACAACCATACTTTGCAGGCAGAAAAGTATACAGGGAAAAGCAGGAGGAGGTAGGCCTGGGGATTTCAAAATGGATTCCATCTGCGTGCTTCCACCAGCCGGGCAGCCTAACCCCAGCACCATCGCCACCCCTTTTCCTGAAGAGAGGGGTGATATTCAGCATGTAATTAGAATCATTTACTCACTCAAACCCCTCTGAATATTTCCTCTAAACAACATTGGTGGTTGAGCACATCTGAAGTTCATTGACTTTCATTGTTTTTGTTTACAGAATGTTTGAATCTTGTTTACAGAATGTTGAAGGTAAATTTCTCAGCCATTTCTGCAGATAAAACAGTGCTTTAGCTAATACCCACTGCAATGACCTTTGACAAAGCTGCCTACCTGACTTGCGGGCAAACCTCTGGGTGATTGTTCTGTATATATGCACATTTACATGAAGTAAGCAGAGACATTCCCGGAATGTGGTTGGAGAGGGCTGTGTATTTACATGCATACTTAAGGATTTTCAAAAGCATGCACTTAAGTTTTCTCAGAAGCTTTTGCCCAGCTTATCAGGTATAATTGTGTACAGGTAGTATTGGTGGGATCATTTTGAAAGGGAAAGTATGCATGTAACATATGCTGGTGCAATGTATGCGGGTTATTGACTTCAACTTTACGTGGGCTGCTATAAAAATAGCCTCATTTGTTGGAGGCACTGAAGCACACAACTTGATGATGTCACGTGCAGTGGTTGCTTGTGTTGCTAATGGGAAGACTTGTTCAGGTATTTACATGCTGTTGCTTGCACTGAGGATAGATTTTATGAACCTGTATGACTGGCTGTAGATTGTTTTATGCACTTAAAGTGCTTAAAGGCCACAGGCTTATTTTAAGCACCCAGGAAAGCATTAAGGAGAATTTTAAAAGAGATGCATGAACATAAAATAGTAAATGCATGCGCAATTAGCACTTATTCAGTATAAATCCTTGTGCCCACATAAATTTGCTCGTGTAAAAAAGGGGCAGATTAGGGATAGGTCAGGAGCGGTCTAGGATGGGGAACAAGCTGCAATTTTATAACCTGTGAACGCAGTGCATATAAGGCTGTTACCTGCTATTTATCAGGTGTAAGTAAGAATAAAACTCTTCTGACAAGGGGAGGGATCTGGGTAACTGTGGGAGGAGTGCAGGCTGAAGAACTAGTGAGGAGTCTAGAAATAGACCTAGAGTCTAGAGATAGAGTCCAGAGATAGACCTAGAGATAGACTGGTCAAACTGGTGAACAAACTGGAAAAACTGGTCATTTCTTTCACACGCACACGCTAAGAAATGTGCTCACTTGTACATGTGCAAGCAAACAATTTCTAAGGAAAATATGTGAATGACCTGGCCTCATATCACTGATTAAAATTAGCAGCACACACATATGCGCGAATAGGCATATTTTATATATTGCCCACTCACGCAAACAATATAAAATTCATGTGCATATGGGCATGTGCCCACACATCCGTATATATAGTATGGGTGTGTGTGTGCACATTTTAAAGTGTCCCTAGTATTTTTGTCTTTGATATGTTGTTAGATGTTTTTGGCCTAATTTCCTTTTGGTAGGCTGACTATATAAGACCATAATGTCTGTGTGTCTGTCAGAATTCTTCTGTGTGTCTTTCTGTGGCCCGCTAAAACCTTTTTAACCATTCATTTAACTTCATTCAAAAATTGGGCATTGACAGATGAGTATCTAATGACCCCAGATCATGCTTTTCATGTGCCCTCAAGTCTTAGAATCCTTTTTACTTTTTATTTCCAATAGGGAAACAGGCCATTTCTGTTCAGCTAAAATCTCAGGGAGGTTCAGAGCACATTTTGATGCAATGCATTTTTAACACTGCTCTGTGATCGCCAGTTAATTACATTGCTTATTTAGTATTCTGTAGTGATAAACCACATCTAATGTTTGTTTAACGATTTACTTAATACACAGAAATTCACAGAAAGGATAAATTTAAAACTGTGTGCAGCAGCATATATATGTGTATATTGCCGCACCGTTTTACCATAACATCTTACAACTCATGCATATCACATATGCAAGTATTATAAAATATGCATATGTTTACCTGCAACATATATGCATATTTAGCCTTACACATGAATATATGCAATGAATTGAAACAACATGTATACCTTATTCACCTATTTTAAAAAACATATGCATATATATTTTACACATAAAAATAAAGTAAGACTTACTTGCGTAAGTCAGTATATTTTAAAACATATAAGTATGAGTAAAATTACTGTCCACCAAAACACCCACTCCTGCTCCATGACATTGAGACCCCCCTGGTTCTTTAGCCTGATCTCCTCCCAGTTCACCCAGACCTCCCACCTAGACAGTATTACTCAATAAAAAAGTTTAATATCACTCCAGAAAGTTAGCAGATATAAAAATACCATGAATAAATTGGAAAGTGTGCACGTGGAAGTGTCTTGAAAATAGCAATTTAAGCATGTGACTGCCCCTTTACCCTAAGGAACAGTTATGCTAGTAACTGCTTATGTTAAATTACCTGCTGAATTCAGCAACTCTTTGTTAAACATATATATTAGGGATGTGAATCGTTTTAGGACGATTAAAATTATCGTCCGATAATTTTAATATCGTCTTAAACCGTTATGGAACACAATACAATAGAGATTCTAACGATTTATCGTTATAAATCGTTAGAATCGTGAGCCGGCACACTAAAACCCCCTAAAACCCACCTCCGACCCTTTAAATTAAATCCCCCACCCTCCCGAACCCCCCCCCCAAATGACTTAAATAACCTGCGGGTCCAGCGGCGGTCCGGAACGGCAGCGGTCCGGAACGGGCTCCTGCTACTGAATCTTGTTGTCTTCAGCCGGCGCCATTTTCCAAAATGGCGCCGAAAAATGGCGGCGGCCATAGACGAACACGATTGGACGGCAGGAGGTCCTTCCGGACCCCCGCTGGACTTTTGGCAAGTCTTGTGGGGGTCAGGAGGCCCCCCCCAAGCTGGCCAAAAGTTCCTGGAGGTCCAGCAGGGGTCAGGGAGCGATTTCCCGCCGCGAATCGTTTTCGTACGGAAAATGGCGCCGGCAGGAGATCGACTGCAGGAGGTCGTTCAGCGAGGCACCGGAACCCTCGCTGAACGACCTCCTGCAGTCGATCTCCTGCCGGCGCCATTTTCCGTACGAAAACGATTCGCGGCGGGAAATCGCTCCCTGACCCCTGCTGGACCTCCAGGAACTTTTGGCCAGCTTGGGGGGGGCCTCCTGACCCCCACAAGACTTGCCAAAAGTCCAGCGGGGGTCCGGAAGGACCTCCTGCCGTCCAATCGTGTTCGTCTATGGCCGCCGCCATTTTTCGGCGCCATTTTGGAAAATGGCGCCGGCTGAAGACAACAAGATTCAGTAGCAGGAGCCCGTTCCGGACCGCTGCCGTTCCGGAACTAGGGGAAACCAATTAACATAGATAGAGAAGACAAAAGTTACAATAAACAGGGAGCATAAACATGAGCGTTAGAAGAGAAAGAAGAAATTCGAACGAATACAAATGGAGGGTAATGTAAAATTGTCAGCGAGCAATTGATTAAGTAGCAGGATATATATTAGAGATGTGAATCGTGTCCTCGATCGTCTTAACGATCGATTTCGGCTGGGAGGGGGAGGGAATCGTATTGTTGCCGTTTGGGGGGGTAAAATATCGTGAAAAATCGTGAAAAATCGAAAAAACGTAAAATCGCAAACCGGCACATTAAAACCCCCTAAAACCCACCCCCGACCCTTTAAATTAAATCCCCCCCCCTCCCGAACCCCCCCAAATGACTTAAATAACCTTCGGGTCCAGTGGCGGTCCGGAACGGCAGCGGTCCGGAACGGGCTCCTGCTACTGAATCTTGTTGTCTTCAGCCGGCGCCATTTTCCAAAATGGCACCGAAAAATGGCGGCGGCCATAGACGAACACGATTGGACGGCAGGAGGTCCTTCCGGACCCCCGCTGGACTTTTGGCAAGTCTTGTGGGGGTCAGGAGGCCCCCCCCAAGCTGGCCAAAAGTTCCTGGAGGTCTAGCGGGGGTCAGGGAGCAATTTCCCGCCGCGAATCGTTTTCGTACGGAAAATGGCGCCGGCAGGAGATCGACTGCAGGAGGTCGTTCAGCGAGGCACCGGAACCCTCGCTGAACGACCTCCTGCAGTCGATCTCCTGCCGGCGCCATTTTCCGTACGAAAACGATTCGCGGCGGGAAATTGCTCCCTGACCCCCGCTAGACCTCCAGGAACTTTTGGCCAGCTTGGGGGGGGCCTCCTGACCCCCACAAGACTTGCCAAAAGTCCAGCGGGGGTCCGGAAGGACCTCCTGCCGTCCAATCGTGTTCGTCTATGGCCGCCGCCATTTTTCGGTGCCATTTTGGAAAATGGCGCCGGCTGAAGACAACAAGATTCAGTAGCAGGAGCCCGTTCCGGGCCGCTGCCGTTCCGGACCGCCACTGGACCCGAAGGTTATTTAAGTCATTTGGGGGGGTTCGGGAGGGGGGGGGGATTTAATTTAAAGGGTCGGGGGTGGGTTTTAGGGGGTTTTAATGTGCCGGTTTTGCGATTTTACGTTTTTTCGATTTTTCACGATTTTTCACGATATTTTACCCCCCCCAAACGGCAACAATACGATTCCCTCCCCCTCCCAGCCGAAATCGATCGTTAAGACGATCGAGGACACGATTCACATCTCTAATATATATCCTGCTACTTAATCAATTGCTCGCTGACAATTTTACATTACCCTCCATTTGTATTCGTTCGAATTTCTTCTTTCTCTTCTAACGCTCATGTTTATGCTCCCTGTTTATTGTAACTTTTGTCTTCTCTATCTATGTTAATTGGTTTCCCCTAGTTCTATTGTAAACCGGTACGATAAGACTTGTCTTGAGCATCGGTATATTAAAAGAATTTAAATAAATAAATAAATGTAACTGGTAGCTTTGCCCCAGAATGTACCTATGCCTCCCCTTTTTTACATGTATATATGTGCATGCAAAACTGAAAATAAGCATGCATTTTTAATGTTTATAAAATATGGAGAACATCAGTAGAGTCTAGATATGAGCATAAATGCCAATTATTAATTGTGTAACATTTTCAAAATTCACAAAATAATGTTATCATAAACATGTTCAAATTTCTGTACCAAGGAAGATAACTAGGCCTCATAAAATTTTCATATATTTCCTTGTTGTATATTAATAAACAGATGCCACCTATTTTTTGTATTAGGGATATGCATTTGTTTAAAATGAATGTGCAAAATGTGATGAATTAGGGCAATACATTTAATTCAGAGGGTCTTGAAATGAATTGTGGGCCCTCGAATGAAACAAACCTTATTCATTGCATTCAAATAAAAATAATGCATCAGGCCTAGGTCTAGATTCAAAACTAAAGCCTCACTTAAGGTATAGCCCAAGGCCTAAATCAGGGGCCACAACCTTTGCCCAAATACGATGCCAGTGATTCAGCCTAGGCCCGAAGATGAGACTTCACCTAGAGCATTGGCTGAGGTCCAAAGCAGAGGCCATGGTCTAGGCCCGAGCGTGACACCAGGGTCTCTACCTAGACAAGGGTCATTGCTGGGTCCTTGGCCAAGACTTAATCCCTGTCAGGTATCTGAAGAAGCTGCCATGCTGGATCCCAATGCCAGAGTCTCTACCTGGACCCAAGCCTGGTACCATGTCAAGACCCAGAAGCTGGGTCCTAAAGCTGGGGAATCTACCTAGAACAGGGTCTGAGACCAGGTCAAAGCTTGAACCTGGCTTGGAGGCCAGGTCCTGACCCATGTGTCTTAGACTAGGCCAGAGCTCAGGGCCAATGCCACAGCCTGACCTGGTTCATAATGTTGGGGCCTTGGCCTGGACCTAGACCTGATGATGAAGCCCAGCCCAGAGGCTGAGTCACAATGCCTGGGCCTCAGCCTGACACCATGGCCTAGCCCGGAGGCTGGGTCCTGATATCCTCGCTTTGACCTGGACCCAGATACTATGTCAGGGCCTGGCCCAGAGGCTGGATCCCGATGCCAGGGTCTAAGCCTGGACCTGGCCTGGAGGATGGGTACCATTCGCCTGGGCCTCAGCCAAGGCCAGAGCCCCGGCCAAGGCCCAATGCCGCAGTCCAGTCTAGTGGCCGGGTCCCAATGACAGGGCCTTGGCTCGGACCTAGGCCCAGTGCCAGGGCATGGACTAGAGGCTGGATCCTGATGCCTGGGCCTTGGCCTAGGGTCAGACCCAAGCTTCAGAGCAGTGACAATGGCATCCTCTTTTTTCTTCTTTCTTCATAAACTGACACCGTCCACTGGGCTTGTGCCATAGTTAATTTACTCCTGCTCATTCACCCCAATGGATGGCACCCTTTTGATGTATGGCATCCTGTCCCCACCATCCATCCATTCTATCTGGAAAAATGCCAGGGCCAGGATCCCCCCGACCCCTACTTTCCCTGTCCATGGGGATCTGTCTGTCAAACTCTGACTGAGGCCAAGGCATCAGCCTTGCATAGGCCAAGGCTGAGTTGACCTACTGTGTCCTCGATCTACACAAGGCCAAGGATTTAGCCTGGGCCTAGCCCTCACAGACAGATCCCCAGTGGACCAGGTAAGTGGGGGCTGGGGAAATCCTGGCCCTGGCATTTTTCCTGGTGGGAAGGGTGGGTGGTGGGGATGGGAGGCCTTGGTAGGCCCTGTTTTTTTTTTTTTTTTGCTTTCTTTGATTTATTTTCTTCACATGAATGAATCAAATCCAGCATTCCACAAACTGAAATTTGTGGGGAAAATACCTCCCAAAAATAAACAGAAAAATGAAAATGAATTTTTTATCCTTGCACACCCCTACTTTTTATTATTTTAAATGTTTTTCTGGATAGCCACATTATGCATATTTAGCCATGTCTTGGTAAATGTGTGTAATGATATTGCATGAATACTCATTTGGAAAAACAAAAAAGGACTAGAGTATACTATCTCTAACCTGAAAGCTCCCTCTAGTGGAAAGGAGGCTAAAATTACCAGAGTTCTGGTGGATGAATCTAGGACACTTATTTCCTTTAATGCTAGTAATGAATGATCATTTTATTTTGCTGATTGGGGGAAGCCCCCATGGAAACGTGTACTAATCTATCCCCAAAATATACCTAAAAGTACATTCTAAGGGGCAGATTTTAAAACCTACGCACGCGGCCTACATTTGTACGTGCTACCCGGCGCGCACAAATGTTCGCCCTATTTTCTAACATGCACGCGCAGGGGTCGGTGCACACAAGGGGTTGCGTGTGCCGAGCCTTAGGGGAGCCCCAATGGCTTTCCCTGTTCCCTCTGAGGCCGCTCCGAAATCGGAGATGCCTCGGAGGGAACTTCCCTTCGCCCCCACCACCTTCCCTTCCCTTCCCCTATCTAACCTGCCCCCCAGCCCTACCTAAATCTCCCCCCTACCTTTATTTTGTAAGTTACACCAGCAAGAAGCTCAAAATTTATTTTGATTGTCTTCAGGTTGCTGACAGGAGCAATCAAATACATACAAACAAAAACAGAGGCAGATACCACATCACATCCAGACAGGCACCTCACAGTAACAGCAGCACAAACTCCTTTCACTGCCAGACACATTGTAAAAAAAACACTCAAAATCTATAGTGCAAACTTATCATAACATAATAGTAGTAACAAGTACAACTCAAACAAAAATCCTACCTGTGAAAAAGGAGTACCAGAATACCAATATCACCTACTGAGGAAATGAAACAAACTCGATTGCTATAGATTAGGGATGTGAATCGTTTTTCAACGATTAAAATTATCGTCCGATAATGTTAATATCGTCTTAAATCGTTATAGAACACGATACAATAGAAATTCTAACGATTTATCGTTAAAAATCGTTAAATCGTTAAATATATGTAATTGATTGTTGGTAAGTGTATTTTTTAAGTAGCCACACTGGCACAAGTATGTTTACTTTTCCTCCTACTTAACTCACTAGCTCAGCTTTGTAAGAAGGGCTTCTCTGCTTGTGTGTTGTTTTTGTTTGGTGTGAGGAGAGCAGAAACATCAGATCTTTATTCAATCTACTACAGTCATCTCTTACAGTGCCCTATCCCTATTAATACCAGCAGTGTTGTGATCTTCCTGCACACACAGTGCCCTAACCCTGGCACCAGGGGTGTTGTGATTTTCCTGCACACAGTGCCCTAACCCTGGCACCAGGGGTGTTGTGATCTTCCTGTACACAGTGCCCTAACCCTGATACCAGTCTGAGACAGCTCCCTCCCTGCATTACTAGTGAGAGGCTGGCTTCACAGACAGGGGGGAGCTGCCTGACCCTCACTCCTGACTTCCCCCATGTCCCAGCTAGTGAATGGTGTGTGGGTGAGGGGGGGGGGGAGGAGGATGGTGAAGTCTGAGACAGCTCCCTCCCTGCATTACTAGTGAGAGGCTGGCTTCACAGACAGGGGGGAGCTGCCTGACCCTCACTCCTGACTTCCCCCATGTCCCAGCTAGTGAATGGTGTGTGGGTGAGGGGGGGGGGGAGGAGGATGGTGAAGTCTGAGACAGCTCCCTCCCTGCATTACTAGTGAGAGGCTGGCTTCACAGACAGGGGGGAGCTGCCTGACCCTCACTCCTGACTTCCCCCATGTCCCAGCTAGTGAATGGTGTGTGGGTGAGGGGGGGGGGGGAGGATGGTGAAGTCTGAGACAGCTCCCTCCCTGCATTACTAGTGAGAGGCTGGCTTCACAGACAGGGGGGAGCTGCCTGACCCTCACTCCTGACTTCCCCCATGTCCCAGCTAGTGAATGGTGTGTGGGTGAGGGGGGGGGGGAGGAGGATGGTGAAGTCTGAGACAGCTCCCTCCCTGCATTACTAGTGAGAGGCTGGCTTCACAGACAGGGGGGAGCTGCCTGACACTCACTCCTGACTTCCCCCATGTCCCAGCTAGTGAATGGTGTGTGGGTGAGGGGGGGGAGGAGGAGGATGGTGAAGTCTGAGACAGCTCCCTCCCTGCATTACTAGTGAGAGGCTGGCTTCACAGACAGGGGGGAGCTGCCTGACCCTCACTCCTGACTTCCCCCATGTCCCAGCTAGTGGTGTGTGGGTGAGGGGGGGGAGGAGGATGGTGAAGTCTGAGACAGCTCCCTCCCTGCATTACTAGTGAGAGGCTGGCTTCACAGACAGGGGGGAGCTGCCTGACCCTCACTCCTGACTTCCCCCATGTCCCAGCTAGTGAATGGTGTGTGGGTGAGGGGGGGGGGAGGATGGTGAAGTCTGAGACAGCTCCCTCCCTGCATTACTAGTGAGAGGCTGGCTTCACAGACAGGGGGGAGCTGCCTGACCCTCACTCCTGACTTCCCCCATGTCCCAGCTAGTGAATGGTGTGTGGGTGAGGGGGGGGGGAGGAGGATGGTGAAGTCTGAGACAGCTCCCTCCCTGCATTACTAGTGAGAGGCTGGCTTCACAGACAGGGGAGAGCTGCCTGACCCTCACTCCTGACTTCCCCCATGTCCCAGCTAGTGAATGGTGTGTGGGTGAGGGGGGGGGGGGGGGAGGAGGATGGTGAAGTCTGAGACAGCTCCCTCCCTGCATTACTAGTGAGAGGCTGGCTTCACAGACAGGGGGGAGCTGCCTGACCCTCACTCAAGCAGAGAAGCCCTTCTTACAAAGCTGAGCTAGTGAGTTAAGTAGGAGGAAAAGTAAACATACTTGTGCCAGTGTGGCTACTTAAAAAATACACTTACCAACAATCAATTACATATATTTGAACTGTGTACAGTTCCAGCCAGGACCACCTTTCTAAAATGCACAGTGATTGGCAAATTCAACATGCACGTGTCTGCTAACAAAAATAATAACAAAGAAGTTCTAGTCACGTGAGTGCTGATCATCACATGTCAAGCTTCCAACTGTTTCCATTTCACATCCCCCCAACCATTACCTCAGTGGTAACCTTGGTAACATCAATAGATAAGAGCACAGCCAGCCAATAGGAATACATATTCATTCCTAAGTGACCTTTACTGACCTGGGAAGTGTGAACACTTTGTTTCATTTTCTGTTGGTGTTCATGAGTTTCCAGTTCCATTTCCCATCCCCCCAACCATCACCTCAGTGGTAACCTTGGTAACATCAATAGATAAGAGGGCTGCCAGCCAATAGGAACACATATTCATTCCTAACTGACCTTCAGTGACCTGGAAAGTGTCTATTTGTATCATTTTGAGTTAGTGCGCACTAACGGGGAGTTAGTGCGCACTAACTCGAGTTAGTGCGCACTAATCAGAAAAAACGATTTTTAACGATTTTTCAACGAAATAATCGTGCCAAACATGATTTTCTTCTCCTGCCACACGATTTCTATCGTTAAGACGATATGGGAAAACGATTCACATCTCTACTATAGATCCCTACACAGACACTTGGAAAATCTCTCCCCTTGGTCACACGCACAGAGCAGAGACAGAACATCACCAAACACAGAATAAGGGATCACAAATTAGAACCAGCAATAAGCAGCAAAAACTGAAACCCCAAGAAACCAGACTCTCTTTAGAGTAACAATGACAGAACCACATTTCCTCTTACAACAATAAAATTGAGAAACATAAAGCATCAATTATAATAGTAGAATGGTGCTAATAAAAGAATAAATATTTCAAAACTACTGCCAAATAGACATCTATTAAAGTCATATACATTTTTTTTAAATTTCTCAAGCATCAATAAATATTTCAAAACAGCACACATATCAAATGACACTCAATAATTAAAACTAATGAGGATTAAAAAAAACAAAAAAAAAAAAACCTGCTGTCCAAATCTGGGAACTTGATTTCCAGTCATCCTGAGATTGTGGAAGATTAGAGGGCTAGAAGGAGACTCAAACATTATCCTCTCTCATTCACACACATACACACACACACACATACACACACACACACACACACACACACACATGTTAATTCTCTCAATCTATCAAGCAAAGAGGAGAACAACAACACACCAAAGGATAAATCCAATAGAAAGAAGGTGTGCCATACTTGTTACGCCCATCGGTCAACCACTAATGCTCACCTCTCTCTTCGCTGCTCACACCACTGGGGAGAGTGGCGGCCTCCGCCAGCTACTGCTGACCTGCCTGGCGTTCCCAGGATGGCATGGGTGCTGCCGACTGCCATCTTGCCTTCGGGATCACTTAGGCATGTGCACGCGCAAGGGCCAGTCTTAAGCACGTCATGGCAGGAACCACGGGGGCATCCCCTCCGGATGACATCTTCACTCCACGATACTTAAGCCATTGGCCCTGCCTATTGGCAACTTGGCAATGAGTTCCCTCATTGCTAAATCCGCTTCGCTCACTACAGACTTTCTGTTTCACTTCCTGCATACTTGGCGTGAGACGCCCTGGATACCTGCTCCTCTGGGGCCCTTCCTCGTCTCTGGCTATCCGCTCCTTGGAGGGCCTCCTCACCTTGGACTACTGCCTACCCCCGTTCCCCGGGGCTTCTGCTGGAACATCCATTACTGTGAGTACCTTGACTCTACGGACCACTACTGTACCATCTCTATTGTGGACTTCTCTCTGGTGTACCCCCCGCTGTGGGCCACTACCGTTCCATCTCGAGTAGGAGACCTCTTCGGTGTACCTTGCACTGTGGACCTGTACTGTACCATCTCTAGTGGGAAACCCTCTCCGGTGTACCCCGTGCTGCGGGCCACTACCATATAATCTCCAAGTATGGAATCCCTTCGATGAGGCCTGTGCTGCAGGCCTCTACCACATTATCAATACAGAGGAACCCCATCAGTGTACCCCACTCTGCGGACCATTGCCGAATCTCCTCTACTGAGGTATTCCCTCTGGGTATACCCCACCACACAGACTTTGTGACTTTTCCTGCACTCCCCGCTCCTCGGGCAGTACCTTTCTATCTCTCTAATAAAGACTCTATTCCACAGCTGTGTCTGACATCCACTGAGACCTCGCCTCCCGACAGTGAGGCTCACAGGGCTCCTCCCTTTGGGAGGTACCATCTCTCACCTTGGCCCAGGATCCACATACCTACAAATCCTAACTATACTGAAGTAAAGAAAGTATTTTAATCAATCAACAAAATTTTCAGGCAGTCATATTTGTGTATTGAAGCAATGGAACAGTTCATGGTAGAAACATTGTAGGTTCTCTGACATGGGCTGGGGACGAAGCAGGAGATGTTATTCAATAATAGCAAAACAGGCAATTCTGTAAAATGTAAAAAGTAGATAATAAATAATACAACCCTACCAAAGCACTTTTCAAAGACCTACTAAAATAAATAAATAGAATTAAAAAAAATATATATATATATACTAAATAGAAACCCAAAATTTAGGCAATATCCCTATTGCTTTGTGCTCTATAATTAACAACAAAATACACACCAAATGGAGTGGTATATAAGCACATATCAAGTTTTCACAAAAAATCCTCTTTTTATTATCATTAAAAAAATCTCAAAGTACATTCATGTTATATTTATCATTTGTATTTGTCATTTATACAATACATAATGTTTATCCAATCATTTTTTACCACAATTGTTAAAAAGTATCGCACTCATACTCATAAACACTCATACATACTTATTACATTCATAAAACTGATCCTAATACGTGAAAACTCACCAGATGCAATCTACTTCCACTTGGTTATTCAATTTAACTTTACAACAATATCTACTTTAAACCCTAGATCTTTCCACCAATCCCATATCTGCTTTAAACCCTAGATCTTTCCACCTATCCCTACAGGGCCCCTGTTTCACCTCACGGCTTCATCAGGGGAATTAATAAGTGCTTAATAAGTGCAGGGGAGTTAATAAGAGCTTTCAAATTCCCCTGGTGAACAATTGTGGTAAAAAAAAGCTGCCCAGATACATGCGTACTTACCTCTGCAGGCACAAATGAAAAGTTAAAAAGGGTGGGGCATGGGCATGGTTTGGGATGGACATGGGTATGGGCATTCTGGGTATTCTGTCCATTCTGAGATTTTACCATGAAATTCTGGGATTTTACCATGAAATTTTACCATGAAATTTGTGTGTAAATACTAGGGATGTGCGAAGCCCACCGCGGTTCGGGCCTTTAAAATTCGGGGAGACCCGAATTTCATTTTAGTGTGCACTAACAGGGTTAGTGCGCGCTAACATTTTTTCATTAGTGCGCACTAAACCCGAAAACAATTTTTCCCAAAATTCCTTCAAGTTTCAGGCTTCCCGAACCAGGACGAATAGGAAATTTTGTTGAAACTTCCTAATTTGTTCTGGACGAATGCACATCCCTAGTAAATACTTATTTTCACTGGTGTATACCAGGGTCCCGTGCCGCATAACTTTACTTCTGCTATGGATGACATATAAGTAATAAAACAAAAAATTCTAGGCAGATCAGCAGAGTTTTAAAGATCAGGGCTAACAGGGGAAAACGGAGACTATTAAACTAGGGGGGGGGGGGGGGGGGGAGGTTTGGAAGTCCTATCTCTTAACTAGACAAACTGGTTATAAACTTGGAAAACAGCCAATAGTGTTGACATGCTTGGCTTTTAAAATCCCCCACTTATGCTATAGAAGTAGCATTTGCACACACAGGCATGTATCCACTTAACATTGCATGCACATGTGCACACAGTCAGGCTATTTTATAGCATGTGCACATATACATGACGTTAAGACGCCATGCCGAGATCTTGAGAGACGTTTGATTTTGTCCCGGGTCTGTGAATATTTTGCCATCATTAAGAAAAAGACAAAGATTTGTTTCCCCTGAAGAAGACTTTTTACAGTCGAAACATGGCCCATGTCGGGTTTGGGTTCTAAGTGATCTCCAAGTTGGTTAAGTATTCGTTTTGCTAATGTTTTACATTAGGCTGATACACAGTGGCTTAATAGATGCTTAAATAATAGAAATGTCAGTGGTTTAATAAATAACGTATTAAGTGGATATTGGGTATATTATGAGACATTAAACAATAAATGATTAAATGAATATTTATTTATTAATTATTTTTTTAGATACCGACATTTGATCTCAATCGAGATATCACATCGGTTTACATTCAGGTTCTGTAGGTATTTCGCTATCCTCAGAGGGCTTACAATCTAAGTATTGTTCATAAGGCTGAAAACTGCCTGCGGCCCATTGCGGGCGAGAGACAGCAGATTAAATTATCTTTGAGCATGTGCTGATGATATTGTCTCTAGTCTTATAGTAGTATTTGTGGTAATAGTTTAGATACTATTTCCCTCTCTAAGTTCGCTTTGATCAGAGTATGTTATAAAATGACCACGACCCTGGTCATGGGCTGATGAAAGCACCCACATGTGCACCCGTGCACCTCTTTGAAAGTTAATGTCCCTATGTCTTACCTTTTATATGGTTTTGTTTTATTTTATTTATTTATTTATTTATTTATTTATTTACTTAATGAGACATATTGCCCACATTTTCATGGTATCAAAATATCCCATTTGTTAAAAATCAGAAATTAATTATCCAAAGAAGTGATTCTACATACTGAATACATTAGCATGCAATTCAACAAATGATTAGATAAGAGGGGTGAAATACTCATGAAGGGCTTCATGTGAATGGCCTGGTAACCCAAGATACTTTGCGCATGATATTGAACCATTTGCATATTATAGAAATCACATTCATAGTTTTTTTTTTTGCCATAATGTTTGTGTGAAATTATAAACTTCAATGCAAAAGAAACTTCACCTTTTCAAGATGTATTTAAGTTTTGTACAAACGCACTTTTTTTGTCTGCTTTTGTGCATATTTACCTATGTAAATATAAACTGAGCTGCTTTGCATAATTATGCAGTTCATTACCTAATATGAATAGATTTTTCATTGTGCTTCACAAAAGCTACATAACACAGGAAAAAACTGTAAATAGTGTGTGCACATTTTTGCAACTGGAATAGTGAGCATTGTTTGGCATTTTTTCACGTTAAACCTTTTTCAAAGTATAACACACTTTGACATATCAACCTCCAGGTATATTGGAAGAAAGGGGCAGGATATACAACAGCAGAAATATTCTGGGCTAGCTGTGTATGAAGTTTCGTGACACCAAATCCCTATCCTGATTCCAATTAAACTGGAAGTACAAAGAAGAAAGAGGAAATTATCTATTTTGCACATGATTGCTTTGGACACCCTTGATGTAAGGTCTTATAACAATATTCCAGAGAACAATCATTGTTTCTCTTGCACTGTTCCACCATGGCCATCTTGCTTTTGGTTGACTTTCTGTATTCTTTTTTCTTTTCTTTGAGATTTTACAGCCATGGTAGCCAAAAGAAAACTTTCGTATGCGAGTTTAGAAGCAAGAATGTAAACATTTTTGCTTTATTACAGTCATTGCACTGAAGCAGTAAGGGTGAAGCTCAGTTCAGGAACACATCTGCATGGTTCCCTGTCATCAGTCATCCCTTCTCCTCCATCAAGCCTATCAAAACTAGGGATGTGAATCATTTTAGGACGATTAAAATTATCGTCCGATAATTTTAATATCGTCTTAAACCGTTATGGAACACAATACAATAGAGATTCTAACGATTTATCGTTATAAATCGTTAGAATCGTGAGCCGGCACACTAAAACCCCCTAAAACCCACCCCCGACCCTTTAAATTAAATCCCCCACCCTCCCGAACCCCCCCCAAATGACTTAAATAACCTGCGGGTCCAGCGGCGGTCCGGAACGGCAGCGGTCCGGAACGGGCTCCTGCTCCTGAATCTTGTTGTCTTCAGCCGGCGCCATTTTCCAAAATGGCGCCGAAAAATGGCGGCGGCCATAGACGAACACGATTGGACGGCAGGAGGTCCTTCCAGACCCCCGCTGGACTTTTGGCAAGTCTCGTGGGGGTCAGGAGGCCCCCCACAAGCTGGCCAAAAGTTCCTGGAGGTCCAGCGGGGGTCAGGGAGCGATTTCCCGCCGCGAATCGTTTTCGTACGGAAAATGGCGCCGGCAGGAGATCGACTGCAGGAGGTTGTTCAGCGAGGCGCCGGAACCCTCGCTGAACGACCTCCTGCAGTTGATCTCCTGCCGGCGCCATTTTCCGTACGAAAACGATTTGCGGCGGGAAATCGCTCCCTGACCCCCGCTGGACCTCCAGGAACTTTTGGCCAGCTTGTGTGGGGCCTCCTGACCCCCACGAGACTTGCCAAAAGTCCAGCGGGGGTCCGGAAGGACCTCCTGCCGTCCAATCGTGTTCGTCTATGGCCGCCGCCATTTTTCGGCGCCATTTTGGAAAATGGCGCCGGCTGAAGACAACAAGATTCAGGAGCAGGAGCCCGTTCCGGACCGCTGCCGTTCCGGACCGCCGCTGGACCCGCAGGTTATTTAAGTCATTTGGGGGGGGGTTCGGGAGGGTGGGGGATTTAATTTAAAGGGTCGGGGGTGGGTTTTAGGGGGTTTAATGTGCCGGTTTTGCGATTTTTAGATTTTTAGATTTTCACGATTTTTCACGATTTTTCATGATATTTTACCCCCCCCAAACGGCAACAATACGATTCCCTCCCCCTCCCAGCCGAAATCGATCGTTAAGACGATCGAGGACACGATTCACATCCCTAATCAAAACTATTTCAAATAAGTATGTACATCAGACATTCATAAGATTTCTGTTTTGGGGGATTTTAATTTGGCAAACCCCAAAGCTTGACAAAAGCTCTGAGCTGCAGGCAGCACCGATTTCTTGCATCTATTGGTACATGTAACAACATAGTGGTTTCCTCAGCTTTCAGATGCAAAGATTCTTCATTTGGCTTGCCCTCATACCCATATTTTCCCAAACATTTCTACAGGTGGGATGTATACTTGTTTATTCATTTGGGCTGAAACAAAAACTTTGGGGCAAATATTTTTTTCTATCACCTGCATTTTGGAGAATGAAGTGTTATGCATTTAAGCTAAAACTTTGAAAATAGGGTCACTAAAGAGTTTATGTAATAAAATTCAGCGTAGAAAATGTTATACCATATACCTTTGTAAAAATTTCATGGGACTTGTAGGTCCTTGCAATAAAGACTTACACTAAAATCATACAGCCTGAGTTAGCAACCAAAAAAATTACATATATAAACAGAATACGTTATGTGGAGTTCTTGCATTAGCATGCTAAATTTTGGCCACATTAGTGAGGCTATGGCAGTACTAATAAAACTACCCCCCCCCCCCAAAAAAAAAAACAAAAAAACCCCAAAAAACTGACAAGGCCATGATAATGCATGGTAACCTCCCAAAAACTATGTACTCCACCCCAATCTGAAATCCTCTGTGCTAAGCAGCCTGAAGTGAATAGGTCACTTAAGGGAATTTGGGGAATTTTCTCCCTCCCTTCTGAGAGATCCAGCCCAATCTAGGGCATCCCTTTCCCTCTAATGGCAGAGGAAGGAATGCAATGAATCCTGCATCTGCTAATTCAAAAAACACCTTCTCCCCAAATAATCCCCAAAGTTCAGCATCTGATTGCAAAAGAAACTACCTCTCAATGCTATTTTCTCTTTAAGAAAAACAGAAAGAAAATTATTGGACTATATAAAGACATAGGCAAAGAGAAAAAAAAATTGCAACAATGCCTTATGGTAGTTGTCTTGGGGTGAGTTACCTATTGGCTGGACACTTTTTTTCCCATCAAGGTTTAATGGGGAGGAAAACTTTCACATTAACCAGGGTTGTGTGCACCTGCTCTGAGGTTGGTGATTAATTTGTTCTTTTACCAAGCTCCTAGCAAATAGTCAGTGGAGGGTTGCATACCCTGTTATTTCTTGTGGGCCCAGTAAAGCCTTATTTGCTTATGACACTTCCACATTTACATATGGAAAGTGTTAATTTTAATGCATATTAAAATTTGTTAGGGAACCCTTTAAACATGCACAGCACACTATTTTAAACATGCACAGCACACTATTTTAAGCACATACCAAAGGCACATACCAAAGGCCCTTGCACATACCAAAGGCCCTTGCAATGCATGTAAAGTGATTGGGACCCTAAGGGGCGGATTTTAAACATGCACAGCACACTATTTTAAGCACATACCAAAGGCACATACCAAAGGCCCTTGCACATACCAAAGGCCCTTGCAATGCATGTAAAGTGATTGGGACCCTAAGGGGCGGATTTTAAAAGGCGCGTGAATAGCCTACTTTTGTTTGCGCTCCAGGCGCAAACAAAAGTACGCTGGATTTTAGTAGATACGCGCGGAGCCGCACGTATCTGCTAAAAACCTGGATCGGCGCGCGCAAGGCTATGGATTTTGTATAGCCGGCGCACGCCGAGCCGCGCAGCCTACCCCCGTTCCCTCCAAGGCCGCTCCGAAATCGGAGCGGCCTTGGAGGGAACTTTCCTTTGCCCTCCCCTCACCTTCCCCTCCCTTCCCCTACCTAACCCACCCGCCCGGCCCTGTCTAAACCCCCCTCTTACCTTTGTCGGGGGATTTACGCCTCCCGGAGGGAGGCGTAAATCCCCGCACGCCAGCGGGCCTCCTGCGCGCCGGGCCGCGACCTGGGGGCGGGTACGGAGGGCGCGGCCACGCCCCGGACCACCCCGGGCCGTAGCCACGCCCCGTGCCCGCCCCCAAAACGCTGCCGACACGCCCCCGAAACGCCGCGACGACCGGGCCCGCCCCCCGACACGCCCCCTCGGAGAACCCCGGGACTTACGCGAGTCCCAGGGCTCTGCGCGCGCCGGGAGGCCTATGTAAAATAGGCTTCCCGGCGCGCAGGGCCCTGCTCGCGTAAATCCGCCCGGTTTTGGGCGGATTTACGCGAGCAGGGCTCTGAAAATCCGCCCCTAAATGTTTTAAAAGAGGAAGACTGTACTGGCCATTTATATATTTTTTCCTTGTATTTATTTATTTTAAATCTTTTCTATACCGTCATTTGGAGGAGACCGTCACAACGGTTTACATTGAGGCACATAAAATTAATGATACTGTAATTTGCACATTTACAGGAGTGCCATAAGGTTCGGTAACATAGTTAGTGATCAATAATGTTAAATGTAATTAATCATGTCCATGTCTCTATCTTGGTTTTTATTACAAAATTAACTTTAAAATTGTGACTTGTCCTTTAAAGACTACACACTTAGGGGTGGATTTTAAAAGCCCTGCGCGCATGCCCTAGCGTGCCGGCGTGCCTATTTTGCATAGGCCGCCTGCGCGTGCAGAGCCCCGGGACGTGCGTAAGTCCCGGGGCTTCGTAAAAGGGGCAGGGAGGGGGTGTGTCGGGGGCGTTCCCGAAATGACGTGGCATTTCGGGGGCGTGGCGTGGCGTTTCGGGGCAGGCCCAGGGGCGTGGCGCTGGCCTGGGGGCGTGGTCAAGGCCTCCGGACCAGCCCCCGGGTCGGGTGATGGCACGCCAGCAGCCTGGCACGCGCAGATTTACATCTGCTTTTAGCAGGTGTAAATCTGCCAACAAAGGTAAGTGGGGGGTTTAGATAGGGCCGGGGGGGTGGGTTAGGTAGGGGAAGGGAGGGGAAGGGAGGGGAAGGTGGGGGGAGGGCGAAGGAAAGTTCCCTCCGAGGCCGCTCCGAAATTAGAGCGGCCTCGGAGGGAACAGGTAGCGCGCGCTGGGCTCGGCGCGCGCAGGTTGCACAAATGTGCGCCCCCTTGCGCGCGCCGACCCCGGATTTTATAAGATACGCGCGGCTACGCGCGTATCTTATAAAATCCAGCGTACTTTTGTTCGGGCCTGGTGCACGAACAAAAGTACGCGATCGCGCAAATTTTTAAAATCTACCCCTGTGTGAATACAGCAGTGTATGTGGATGTTATATTGATCGTGCTTTGCCTGTCCCTGGTTTCTATTCTCCTTTCTCTTTCTGAAAAACGTGTTTAAAGAGCCAGGTTTTTAAACTTTTTCTAAAGGTTTTGCTGTCTCTTTGTAGTCTTAATTCTAGGGGCAAGGAGTTCCATAGTATGGGTCCTGCCAGTGATAGGGCTCTCTCTCGTACCTGTGTTAGTCTTGCAGTTTTGACTGATGGAATGGTTAGGAGTGCTTTGTTTGCTGACCCTAGGTTTCTGTTAGGGATGTGTACACGTAGGGCTGTATTTAACCAGTCTGCATGTTCGTTATGTATTAACTTATGTATGGTGCACAGTGTTTTGTAGTGTATTCTTTGTTCAATGGGAAGCCAGTGTAGTTCAGCCAGTGTTTCCGTGATGTGATCTCTTTTACTTTTGCCAGTTAAAACTCTTGCGGCTGAGTTTTGCAGAGCCTGTAATGGTCTTAGTGAGGTGTATGGAAGACCTAGTAGAAGTGCATTACAATAATCAGTGCTCGCAAATATTAATGCTTGTAGCACCGATCGAAAGTTGGCCATTGTCAGAAGTGTTTAAGTCTTCTGAGGACCATGAGTTTAGCGTATCCTTCTCTTACTTTTAGAGATCTGTGTTGTTTTAAGCTTAGTTCGGGGTCAATTATTACTCCTAGATTACGTACTTTTTCTGCAAGTATTATTTGTTGATTGTTTTTTAGTATGATTGGACTATGTTTGATTTCTGTATTTTTTCTCTCTAAATGTAAGAATTCTGTCTTCTCTATATTAATTACTAATTCCATTTGGTTTAGTAGCTGTTTGATGATATCTAGATACATGTTGGCTAAGTTTAATGATTTCTCAATTGTATCATCAATGGGTAAAATTAATTGGATATCATCAGCGTATATATAGTGTGTGATTCCCAGACCAGCTAGCAGGTGGCATAGTGGTAGTAGGTATATGTTGAACAGTGTTGCGGAGAGGGCAGATCCTTGGGGTACTCCCGTTTGAAGGTTTATTTTTTTTGATATAGCGTCTTTAATTTGTACATGAAAATATCTGTCATTGAGATATGATCTGAACCATTTGATAGTTTTGTTGTTTAGGCCTATTTCTTCTAGTCTATTTAAGAGTATGTCAAGATTTACAGTGTCAAATGCTGCTGACAGGTCAAGCATCACTAGAATGTAATGTTTACCGTTATCAAATCCCCTCATGATGTTATCTGTAAGTGCAAGCAGAAGTGTCTCTGTGCTATAGTGTTTTCGAAAGCCATGTTGTGATGGATAAAGGATGTTATTGTTATCTAGGTGTTCTGCTAGTTGCTTTTGAATAGTTTTTTCTATTAACTTTGCGATTAAGGGTAGGTTCGATACTGGTCTGTAGTTACTCAGGTTCAGTGGGTCACTGTTTTTCTTTTTTAAAATAGGTTTTACGATGGCTCCTTTTAGTGCATCAGGCATGGATCCTTCCTCTAAGGATAGATTAACAATCTTTGCCAGTGTTGGTGATACAGTGTTCGCTACTTTTTTTATGTCTGCAGTTGTAATTGTGTCAAGTGCTACTACTCCCTTCCAGTTGTCATCTCTAATTTATAAGTCTATTCATTCACTAATCTATCCCTTACTATTTTATTCTGCTCTTAGGCTCCCTATATTATTTATTAAGCTATGTTTTTATTTCAACACAGTTATAAGTTATGTTTTTTAATTGATATGTTATGCTATAATTATGCTTTCTTTGTTTTTAATTGTTTCATGTTCAAGAATTCATATATTAACCTGATGTTATATGTATAATGCTCTGGCATATGTTCCTGTTCGCTGTACACCGATGCAATATCTCTGATGAGTGGTGGTATATAAATTCAACTCTCCCAGCCTTTCTCCCCTCACCCTCTCCAGCGCCCCTTAGCCTCCCCCCACCCCGCCCTTTCACCCCTTAGCAACTTTTCCTCTAAAGTACCCCTGACTTACCCTTTTTTCCCTTTGCCCCACCCTCATCCCCCTCACTTATCCCCCACCCCTTCCGCCCTTTTCCTCCTCGCTCCCTCCCTCTCTGCCCCCTCCCCTTTATTCAATTGTACAGTAGTGCACATAATTTCTTTATATTGTTCATAGTTCATATGCTAAGCTCATAAGTGCACACGCCTCCCTAACTTTGTATATAAGTTTACTTGTATATCTAATTTTAATATGGATAATCAAAATCCATTTCGTTCTACCAAGTTGTATTTCTGTTCGCTGACTCTCTTTCCTTGCACTGTCATATATTATCTATTTAGCCTTCTTTCATCGTTCACTGTAATTTCCTTTCTCAGTTACCTGTAAACCGACATGATGTGTCCTACGAATGCCGGTATATAAAAAGCGTTAAATAAATAAATAAATAAATAAGTGCATGGGGTGCAGGATTAAGTTTTTTTTAGCATAGTTTCAATTTCCATTTCTGATACTTAATTGAAGGTTGACCATTGTATAACATCTCTTTCCTTCATTTTAATTACTTGTTTTGCTGTATTTGGGATTTTTGTTTTTAGATTTTTTATTTTATCGCTAAAAAAAACATTGCAATCTCATTGCATCTCTTTTCTGGAAGGTCTTGTGGAGATTCGGAACTGTCATTGGTGAGGTTTCCTACTATGGAAAATAATGTTCTTGGGTTGTTTGCATGTTTTTCTATTTTAAAGCTATAGAACTGTTTCTTCGTGTTGAGAATTATTTGTTTATAATATGCTAAGTGTTTTCTGTATTTTGTTAGGTTTATGGTAGTTTTATTTTTTTCTCCATTATTTTTCTTTTTTCCTTAGTTGTCTCTTGACTACTTGTATCTTTTCATTATGCCAAGGGTTAGTTTGTTGGGTATCTTTGATATTGATATATTTTATTGGGTTTATTTCCTCGGCCAGTTTTCTTGTTGTCTGCATCCATGTTGTGGTCGCGGAGCAGCAGTTGGTGAAGTCTAATTTTGTTAGATTTTCTTCTAGTTTGTCTTTCAAGGTTTCTAAGTCATACGGTGGGCGGTATTTAAATTTAGTGGGGGTCTTTTTTTCTTGAGTTTGTGGTTCAGTGTATTTAATCGAGGATTGAATGAGGAAGTGATCTGACCAAGGGATGGGTGTGTAGTCAGTTTTGATGTGTTCTAGGTGGTTGTGGTTAATGAAAGAAAGATTGAGAGAGTGTCCAGCTCTGTGTGAGGGCTTATCAGTCATTAGAGTGAATCCAAGTGCTGTCATGACATCTAGCAGTGTTTGGCACGTGTTTGATAGGGGTTTTATGTCTATGTAAATGTTGAAGTCTCCTATTATAATGGTGGGTTTTGCAGTATTTACATGTGTTGTTAAGAATTCAATTAGAGGGGATATGTTTAGTTCAAGTAAACTTGGTGGGCAGTATATTAGGTAAATTTGTAAGTTCATTGTGTCAAAGAGGGCAATTTCATGGTTTCTAGGTGGCGCTATGGGTATTAGTTTACATTTGAATTTTTTTTTTCTATTATTAGCATGAGTCCTCTTCCTCTCTTATTTAATCTGGGTATTGAGAAAACATCATAGTTCTTGTGTGCGATTTGATTTTTTAAGACTGTGTCCGTCTGCTTTAACCAGGATTCGGTAATTGCAATGAAGTTCGGTTTTGTGTCATAGAGCAAGTCTGTAATGATTGGGAAGTTTTTTGTGATGGATTGGGCATTAACTAACAGGTAGGTTAGAATTAATATGTTGTTTGATAGAGGATTGGTTGATATTTTGGTTCTATTTATTCTTATGAGGTTGCTGTGTTTTGAGTAATTTAGTTTTTTCCTGTTTGTTATGTGTCTGTTCTTATGTGTCTTTATGTAGTTATCTCTATATTTACCTTTGTTTAGGCACGTCGTGATCATATAAATTTCTGATTCTTTTCTTTCGTAGTTTCTCTCCATGTTTGTCCAGTCTGGGTTTGTTCTTTGCTCGTTCTCCGTCCCAGGGCTTCGCAGTGGCGTACGAAGGGGCGTACAAAGGGGCAAGCCCCTTTGTCGTGCATCTTCGGCGCGCGACGCCTCCGGTCTTGGGGGGGCCCTATTATCCTCCGCCGGGGCATCCCCGACGTCGAGCATGTCGGGGATGCCCTAAACAACTAAGGGTGTCTTCATTTGGTGCTTATGGCAATCTAATATATCCAGAGCAATTTGTCCAAAGTGCAAACAAATATATATATATATATATATATATATATATATATATATATATATCTATATACATACTGAATGTTACCCTTCCAACCATCATAGCTTGAAATGTCATTGTTAACTTATTCACTGACAACCAAAATATCTTTGGGCTCTCTTCCTTGAATAAACCAGTCAATATTACATACATTTGTAAATAATTTGCATACATTTAAATGAACTGACATTGCAAACCAATTTTATGCTAAGCCTTCCTGAGCAAGCACAGTTGTAGTCCAGGCTCGGAATGCATGGATTATGCTATAAAAATACTGTTTGGGAGGTTTGAGTGCCCTTGCCTAATGATTGATGTAAAGACTGTTACAATATATTTGCATTTCAACCTCCATTGACTTTCTTCTTATTCCCTTATGTAAACCTTTGCTTCAGCTGTGAGAATAATTAACAGCATACACTAGTGAGCGGAAAGCTGCAGCAATCTGACAATGATATCCTGGCTATGCCAGCTGTGCTTCAGTATTTATTTATTAAGATCAAAATATTTACTCAGGATGAACTCACTAAGATGCTGTGGAGGTGGTTACAGTTATAAGAGCAGAAATTCATGTACATGTATGGGAAGAAAAACAAATTGTATACTGCAAGTCCTTGTCCCTCTGGGAGAATAATACAACCTTCTAATTGTCCCATGGCATCATTTTTTCCCTAGATGTTAGAAACTGTCACTGAAGTACTTTGCAAAGATTTTTTAATACAGATTCAAAAAGGACTAGTTTGGAAATTCTTGTCTGAAATGTTGGAGAATGACAAAGTAACAAAATAGGTTACATGTTTACCATTAGATGCTTCAGAGAATGTTATGGTTAATCTGGGAGCTAGTATGCTGTATAATGCAATGATGTTCTACATCCATTAAGATCTTATAATTTCAAGTCTTCTCAAGATTTGTTGTCACAGTGCTGATGCCTCTGAATTGTTTTTCATATTACTATATTTGCTAGAAAAGCTGGATGATTTTCTTATCTGCTTTACAAAGAGAAGCTTTTTTACTCTCACAGTTGTAAAAAAAGATAACCTGATTAAATTCCTTGCCATTTTCCCAAGATCTCTGCTTACAGTACTGAAATGCCCTGATTTATACCACAACAACATTGCTACATATGGAATGTATTATACAGTCTAATAATTACAATACATAAAAAGGGTAATTTTCAAGGGTCCTAAACTCAGCATGTAGTTAATAATAGACAAGACTGATATCAATTGCACAAGATAATTAACAGGTGTAAAATTAAGTGAATAAGTTGACAAATGTATGCATATAAGTCTCTCATAAAAGACCAACTTGCATGTATAGCTCTTGTCCCACCACAGAAACTCCCTAGACTGCCCCTTTTTTGAATGTAAAAAATGTGTATATGAGACTCAAACTAGTATGCATACTTTTGATGTTTTCAAAATAGCAAATATGCATGAACAAGCTACTTATGTGCATATATACTAATTTTACACACATAAATATTTTGACAATTCACCCCTTAGCAATTATTTCTAAGCAATAGGGATGTGAATCGTTTTTTGTCCACTAACAGAAGTTATTTGGGGGGAGGGCGAGAAAACCGGCACACCAAAACAACCCCTAAACCCACCCCGATCCTATAAAACTAATCCCTTACCTTCCCCCACCCCCCCAAACCCCCCCCAAACCTTTTTACGAGTACCTGGTGGTCCAGTGGGGGCGCGGGGACCGATCTCCCACTCTCGGGCCATCGGCGCCATTTTGGCTGCCACTCAAAAATGGCGCCGATGGCCTGATTAAAAAAAAACCCAACCGACCCTTTAAAGATGACCCCTTAGCTTCTCCCACCCTCCCGATCCCCCCAAAACATTTTTAAATTACCTGGTGCTCTAGTGGTGGTCCCGGGAGCGATCTCCCATTCTTGGGCCATCGGCTGCCAATCATAAAGATGGCGCCGATGGCCCTTTGCCCTTACAATGTGACAGGGTATCCGTACCATTGGCAGGCCCCTGTCACATGGTAGGAGCACTGGATGGCCGGCACCATCTTTAAAAATGGCGCCGATGGCCCAAGTGCGGGAGATCGGTCCCCACGCCCCCACTGGACCACCAGGTACTCGTAAAAAGTTTTTGGGGGGTTCGGGGGGTGGGGGAAGGTAAGGGGTCAATTTTAAAGGGTCGGGCCTCACTAAAAAAAAATTAATGATGTGAATTGAAACCGATTCCGATTCACATCTCCAGCGATCAGATTTTTTCTCCCTCCAGCCGAACCCGATCGTTAAGACGATCGGGCACACGAGTCACATCTCTACTAAGCAAGAAAACATATAGGGGCGGATTTTCATACTCCGCGAATAGGCCTACTTTTGTTTGCGCTCCAGGCGCAAACAAAAGTACGCTGGATTTTAGTAGATACGCGCGGAGCCGCGCATATCTGCTAAAAACCTGGATCGGCGCGCGCAAGGCTATCGATTTTGTATAGCCGGCGCGCGCCGAGCTGCGCAGCCTACCCCCGTTCCCTCCCCTCACTTTTCCCTCCCTTCCCCTACCTAACCCACCCACCCGGCCCTGTCTAAGCCCCCACCTTACCTTTGTCGGGGGATTTACGCCTCCCGGAGGGAGGCGTAAATCCCCGCGCGCCAGCGGGCCTCTTGCGCGCCGGGCCGCGACCTGGGGGCAGGTACGGAGGGCGCGGCCACGCCCCCGGACCGCCCCGGGCCGTAGCCACGCCCCCGTACCCGCCCCCAAAACGCTGCCGACACGCCCCGAAAACGCCGCGATGACCGGGACCGCCCCCGACACGTCCCCGACACGCCCCCCTCGGAGAACCCCGGGACTTTCGCGAGTCCCGGGGCTCTGCGCGCGCCGGTAGGCCTATGTAAAATAGGCGCACCGGCGCAAAGGGCCCTGCTCACGTAAATCCGGGCGGATTTACGCGAGCAGGGCTCTTAAAATCCGCCCCATACTTTCTATACCCATTTTATAAGCATACACATTTATATTTTATGCATGAAATAATTTGGACACTAATTGAATAAACACCCAGAATTACACGTGGAGGCAGGAATTTTATAAAATCTGAAAGCTGAATTTTCCTATCAATATGCCTGCAAAAACCAGAAGATACATGTTCATATAGCTCATGTATGTGTCCATCCACTTTTATAAACCTTCCACATTGTTACGCCCGTTGGTTGCAGACAGCTGCGACCACTAATGCTCACCTCTTTCTTTTCTGCATTGACACTTTTGGGGAAAGTGGTGGCCTCCGCCAGCTACTGCCGACCGGCCTGGCATTCCCGGGATGGCGTGGGCGCTGCCGACCGCCATCTTGTCTCCAGGATTACTTAGGTGTGTGTGCAATCAGGCCAGTCTTAAGCACATCATGGCGGAAACCTCGGGAGCGTCCCCTCCAGATGTTGTCTTCACTCCACGATACTTAAGCCAGCTGGTCCTGACTACTGAAAACTTGGCAATGAGTTCCCTCATTGCTGAATCCGCTTCACTCACTAAGGACTTCCCATTCCTGCTCCTGTACCTGGGCGTGAGGGGCTCTAGGTACCTGCTCCTCGGAGGACCTCTCTTGTCTCTGGCTATCCGCTCCTCGGAGAGCCTTCTGCCTTGGACTACTACCTGTCCCCATCTCCTGGGGCTTCCGCTGGAACACACTCTACTGTGAGTACCTTGACTCTACAGACAGCTTCCGTATCATCCCTAGTCTGGGATCCTCTCCGGTGTACCCTGCGCTGCAGGCCATTACCGTATCATCTCTAATAGAAGACCTCCTTGGATGTACCTCGCACTGTGGTCCTCTGCTGTACCATCTCCAGTGGGAAACCCTCACCAGTGTACCCCATGCCATGGGCCACTACCGTACCATCTCTAAGTGAGGTATCCCTTCTGTGTTCCCTGCACTGCAGGCCACTATCGAGTCATTGCTACAGTGAACCTCATCGATGTAACCCGCTCTGCGGTCCACTACCGGATCTCCCTTACTGAGGTATTCCCTTTGGGTATACCCCATCACACAGACTTTGTGTCTTATCCTGCACTCCCCACTTCTCAGGTAGTGTATTTCTACCTCTCTAATAAACACTCTATTCCACAGCTGTGTCTAATGTCTGCTGAGACCTCACCTCCCAACGGTGAGGCTCACAGGGCTCCTCCCTGTGGGTAGTACCATCTCTAGGGATGTGAATCAGGCTTCGGAAGATTGAAAATATTGTCGATATTTTCAAAATCATCATAAATCTGGAGCTCCCCTAAAACGATAGGAAAACCCCACAATATTGATCGTGGGGTTCCCTTATCGTTTTGGGGGAGAGTGGGAAAAACGGCACACAAAAATAACCCCTAAACCAACCCCGACCCTTTAAAACTAACCCCTTAGCTTCTCCCACCCTCCCGACGCCCCCCAAAACTTTTTACAGGTACCTGGTGGTCCAGTGGGGGTCCCGGGAGCGATCTCCCACTCCGGGCTGTCCTCCTGCTCCTGGGCCATCGGCTGCCACTAATCAAAATGGTGCCGATGGCCCTTTGCCCTTACCATGTGACAGGGTATCCGTGCCATTGGCCGGACCCTGTCACATGGTAGGAGCACTGGATAGCTGGCGCCATCTTGTGCTCCTACCATGTGACAGGGGCTGACCAATGGCACTGGTAGCCCCTGTGACATAGTAAGGGCAAAGGCTATCAGCGCCATTTTGATTACTGGCAGCCGATGGCCCGAGTACAGGAGATCACTCCTGGACCCCCTCTGGACCACCAGGGGCTTTTGGCAAGTCTTGGGGGACCCTCCTGACCCCCACAAGACTTGCTCAAAGACTGTTTATTACATTTCCCGCTCCTCAGGTTATGTACTATCTTTTCTCCTTAATAAAGTCTCTCTCACAGTTGTGTCCTACATCGCTGAGACCGTGCCCACCAACAGTGAGGCCCATGGGGCTCCTCCCTGTGGGTAGAGACATCTCTCACCTCGACCTGGGGTTCACAAATTCATCAAAACCATAACAAATACTTCCCGGATGTAGTTTCCAAAACTATGTACATTTTGTCTCTCCTGGAAGGAAAAGCCTTGGCCTGGGCATCAACCCTTTGGAATTGAATGGACCTGATCCTCAGCAACTTGCCAAGCTTCCTAGCCCTATTCCGCTCAGTATTTGATGACCCCGGTCGCAAGACCATTGCTGGATCTGCACTCCTGCAACTACAAGGTGCCAGGTTGCTGACCAAGTATGTCATTGAGTTTAGGACTCTCTCCTCAGAACTACACTGGGACCTGGGCTGCTTGCGTGCCATATTTCTAGAAGGTCTAAGCTCATGCATCAAGGATGAATTAGCAGCACGAGAACTACCCGAGGCATTGGACTCCCTCATCGATCTCACCGGTTGTATTGATCGCCGTCTGCGTGAGCGGTCACACGAGGCTAGAGGATCCAAGAGAACATCTTTGGGCGTTCTACGCATTCACCCAACATCTACCACCCAGCTCTGAGGAGGAAAAACCGATGCAAATGGGTCATAGTCATTTATCTGCTAAAGAGAGGCATTGCCGGTAAAGATCAGGTCATTGCATGTAATGTGACCATCCAGGTCATGCGGTATCCTTCTGCCCACTCTGTCTGGGAAATTCCCAGGCCTAGGATCTGCTGTAGGACTCTTCCTAGGCCTAACCGCACCATCTCCTCCATTAACACTGCCTGTTTTTATTAAATCGGACTCCCTGGAGTATAGCACTGTTAGACTCTGGGGCCGGTGGAAACCTTATACTTAACTCGTGGATCACCTACAAATTCCAACCATTCAGACACCTACACCATTGCTCTTGTCTTCTATCCATGGTGAGCCACTACTAGGTGAAGTTACCCTGTCCATGGCCCCTATCCAACTTTGCACTGGATCATTGCACATGGAGACCATTTCCTTTTTGGTGTTAGATAAGGCTATACACCCTGTGATGCTTGGACTGCCATGGTTACAATTGCACACACCACGATTTGATTGGAGCACATTACAACTGTCCCACTGGGACAACTCCTGCCATGGGAAGTGCTTAGAGGTCGTGTCTCCCCTGCCTTGCCTGTCCACTACAACATCCCTTCTGGGTCTTCCACTATAATACTCCTCCTTTAGAGACGTCTTCTCCAAGAAGGCCGTGGACACTCTACTGCTCATTTGATTGTGCTATAAATTTACTACCCAATACCGAGCCACCCAGAGGAAGGGTGTACCCACTTTCTCTGACTGAGACCAAGGCCATGTCCGAATACATACAAGATAATTTGGTAAAAGGCTTCATTTGGCCTTCTAAGTCTCCTGCCAGAGCCGGATTCTTTTTTGTGGGAAAAAAGGACGGCTCCCTCTGGCTGTGCATAGATTACCATTGCCTAAATGAGATCACCCAGAAGGATCACTACTCATTGCCATTAATCTCTGAATTTTTTGTCAGGCTGTAAGGGGCCAAGATATTCACTAAGTTGGACCTCAAAGGAGCATATAACGTGGTCAGGATATGCCGGGGTGACGAATGGAAAACCACATTTAACACCTGCAACGGCCATTTTGACTATTTAGCAATGCCTTTTGGCCTCTGCAACACTCCAACAGTATCTCAAAATATGATGAACAAAATCTTCAGAGACATGCTCTACACCTGTGTAGTGGTATATCTGGACGACATTTTGGTTTTTTCACAAGACCTTCAGAGCCACCACTTGAACATCGCAAACATCTTACAATGCTTGAGGGATAACCAGTTATATGCCAAACTGGAAAAATGCTTCTTTTACCAGGAGTCTGTTCCCATTCTGGGCTATGTGGTCTCAAGCCAAGGGTTCCAGATGGATCCACAAAAAACTAAGAGTATCCGGGATTGGCCCCAAAGATTCCTGGGTTTTACCAATTTCTACAGGTCATTCATTTACCACTATTCTACACTGACCACCCCACTCAAGGCTATGACTCGAAAGGGAGCCAATCCCTCCCAATGGTCATCCGAAGCCATGACCGCCTTCCAAGAGCTCAAGGAGGTATTCTTGAGAGAACCGTGCTTACCTCACCCAGATCCCCGATGACCCTTCATCGTCGAGGTAGACACTTCTGATGTTGGTGTTGGTGCAGTCCTCAGCCAACATTCCGCCAATTACACCTTGCATCCATGTTCATTTTTTTCCCGACTCTTCTTTCCTGCAGAGGGTAATTACAGAATCAGGGATAAGGAATTACTGGCAATTAACTTAGCTTTCGAGGAATGGTGTCTCTGGCTCGAGGGAGCACAGCATCAAATCACGGTTTACACTGACTACAAGAACCTTGAATACTTATACTATTTTCAACACCTTAATCATTGGCAGGCCCGCTGGTCTCTATTTTTCACCCGGTTCAATTTTCTCTTGCGATACTGGCCAGCTGATAAAAACACCTGAGCTGATGCACTCTCCCATTCATTCACCACAGAAGATGTCCATGATACTCCACGGCATATCATCGACCAAACAAGGGTGATCCTCTCCGCCAAACACACGGTGCCAGCTGGAAATACAGTGGTTCCCCAATCACTCAGAAGAAAATCCTTAGATGGGCACATGACTCTTTGCTCGCAGGCCTTCCCGGACAAGTTAGAATGCTCTCTATGCTTCAAATGTTTTACTGGTGGCCAACCATGAAAAAAGAAGCTCAAGCATACATCGAGTCATGTTCTACTTGTGCCCGTCAGAAGGCACCAACAGGCTGCCCCTGGGGACTCCTTCAACCACTTCCGACACCTAGCGAACCATGGACACATATAGCCATGGATTTCATTGTGGATTTACCTCCATCCAATGGCAACAACACCATCTGGGTCACCGTGGACCGCTTTTCGAAGATGGCTCACTTCGTGGCATTACTTGGTCTACCCTCAGCTCTGGAATTAGAGAAACTTTTCATTTGCCACGTCTTCCGCTTCCACAGACTCCCAAGGCACATACTCTCGGATTGAGAGGTACAATTTATGGCAAAGTTCTGGAGGTCATTATGCAAGAAATTTGACATATCCCTGGACCTCACATCAGCCTACCATCTGCAGGCCTATGGACAGAGAGGATGAATCATACCTTAAAACTGTTTCTCTGGGCACATGTGAACTCAAGGCAGAGTGACTGGTCCGACCTACTTCTCTGGGCTGAGTTTGCCTTAAACTCTCACCAGTCTGCTTCCACTGGATCATTGCCCTTTCAAATTGTCAAGGGACACCAACCTCTGCCTCCTTTTCCAGTACCTCTGTCTGTGTCATCTCCGGCCACACAGGCCTCTGCACAAGAGCTTTACCGTCTGTGGGACCATGCCAAACAACTACTACAGCAAGCTGGTCAAAGGGCAAAGAAGTTCTATGATGCCCATCATACAGCTCCTCAGTTGAACCCCAGGGACAAGGTGTGGCTCAGCACCTGCTTCACATGTCTGAAGCTGTCCTAAGCTCACTTCACTCCCACATACATCGGTCTTTTTTCAGTACATCGTCATCTAGGACCAGTGACCTACATTCTGCAGTTACCCACGTCATTGAAAATACACAATGCCTTCCACATCTCGCTCATAAAGCCGCTCGTCTTGTCTGAGTTTTCGAAGAAACCACCTGAACCCCAACCTCTAACTGCTGAGGAGGATGTAACATACCAGGTTGAGGACATCTTGGATGTCAGGAAGTGAGGAAGATGTTGGGAATATCTCATCTCATGGGAGGGATTCGGTCCAGAAGAAATAGTTGGGAACCTGCAGCCAACATCCTTGACAAAGAACTGATCAGACAATGCCATACCTCTCACCCAAGGAAGCCAAAACCCCCGGGGAGGGGCCCTAAGAAGGAGGGTACTATTATGCCCGTCGGTTGCAGACAGCTGTGATCACTAATGCTCACTTCTTTCTTTTCTACATTGACACCTTTGGGGAAAGTGGCGGCCTCTGCCAGCTACTGCCAACATGCCTGGCATTCCCAGGATGGCGTGGGCGCTACCGACCACCATCTTGTCTCCAGGATTACTTAGGCAAACGCACTCTCAGGCCAGTCTTAAGCACATCATGGCAGTAACCTCAGGGGCGTCCCCTCCAAATGACGTCTTCACTCCACGATACTTAAGCCAGCTGGTCCTGCCTACTGATGACTTGGCAACGAGTTCCCTCACTGCTGAATCCACTTCACTCTCTATGGACTTCCCATTCCTGCTCCGGCACTTGGGCATGAGACGCTCTGGGTACCCGCTCCTCAGGGCCCTCTCTCATCTCTGGCTATCTGCTCCTCGGAGGGCCTTCTGCCTTGGACTACTACCTGTCCCCATCTCCTGGGGCTTCCACTGGAACACAGTCTACTGTGAGTACCTTGACTCTACGGACAGCTTCCATATCATCCCTAGTCTGGGATCCTCTCCGGTGTACCCTGTGCTGCAGGCCATTACCGTATCATCTCTAATAGAAGACCTCCTTGGATGTACCTTGCACTGTGGACCTCTGTTGTACCATCTCCAGTGGGAAACCCTCATCAGAATACCCAGTTCCATGGGTCACTACCTTACCATCTTTAAGTGAGGTATCCCTTCAGTGTACCTTACGCTTCAGGCCACTACCGAGTCATCACTACAGTGAACCTCATCGGTGGACCCCTGCTCAGCGGACCACTACCCGATCTCCATTACCGAGGTATTCCCTCTGGGTATACCCCACCACACAGACTTTGTGTCTTATCCTGCACTCCCCCGCTTCTCAGGTAGTGTATTTCTACCTTTCTAATAAAGACTCTATTCCTCAGCTGTGTCTGACATCTGCTGACGGTGAGATTCACAGGGCTCCTCCTTGTGGGCGGTACCATCTCTCACCTCTGCTCAGGGCCCACATACCTACAAATCCTAACACACATATGCGCGTAAGAACTGATGCATATCTCACATCAGGGAGTAAAGGGACGGAATGTGGGTGGAGCTAAGGTATTGCAGAGCAGGGCTACGTGCATATGTAGCTGTGAAACAATAATCTATCTCACTTCTACTCCCAGAATGAAAATCAAAAGATAAATCCCTACTAAAATTATATATTATCTCTTATTGTGACCTTCATATGGGTTTACATGGAGGCTTGTGTTTCAAACCTAAACTCTAGTGCTCATGCAATTGTAATCATCGGTCACATAAAGATATGACGTACAAGATTTAGTCCATAAGTAAAACAGTTTTCAATTTTTCTTGTGTTTCAATCACTACTTTTTATTCACCACATAATGAAAGCATACTTATCTTAGGAAATGCCAGGAATAAATAAATCTTGTGGGGCTGAGAAGCCAAACTCTTCTATATATCCAAAAATTGTGTACCACCCAGCATTGCAATATTTCAGAGGGAAAATTACTTCTTCAGGGATTATAATTTGTTGGAAGCTCCAAAGCATAAATCCCGGTCCCGAAAAATATGCAAAAGTCTTTTACAAAATACATTTAACAACGGTGACAACTTTACAAAGAAATCTCTAATATTATTTCTAAGGTGCAAATGTATTTGAAAAGACAAACAACTCACTCTGAGCCATACATGTTAAAGCATTTAAGGTATTCTCAGTTGCCTTTGTGCTCACCGTGTCTTCTCAGCGTGCTGAGCTGTGTGTATGGGTGTGAGTCCAGACATATTTTGGTGCAAAGTTACTTCTGCTATAGATGCGCTGTAAGTCTGAATAAAATTATTTCTAGCCATATATGAACGGCTTGAGGGTCTGGGTAAATGAGGGAGAGTTCAGGCTAAGGAACCAGTGGGTCTTGAGGACATAGCTATAGACTCAGCAAACTGGTGGACAAACTAGGAAAACTGGTCATTTGCTGGACGCATGTTAGAAAATTCCCTTAATTGTGCGTTTAAATGCCGACATTTCCCTGCTGTTCATGCACACACTTAAAATTAGGAGCACACATACACATGCCAAGCCTATTTTATAACATGTGCGCACACCTGCCTGCAGGATATAAAATTCCAAAATTAACAAACAATTTCTCAAAAACATTTTTTAATATAGTGGACAAGCAAAAGCCAATGGGCCTGATTTTAAAAAGCATTTACTCGAGTAAAAACCAGGTTTACTGGAGTAAATTCACTTTACTTGAGTAAGTGGGTTTTTGAAAATTGCTACAATATATGCCATTGACTTGTCTATAGGATTTACTCACATAAGTGCACTTTACTTGAGTAAATGGCTTTTGAAAATTGCTACAATAGTAGCTACATTTACGCATGTAACTCCTTTTGAAAATTACCCCCATAGTGTATTGCCTAGTGACCATCATAAAGCACTGAGTTGAGTTAGTGTCCCTTATTCTGCTACCCAAACAAATTTTTCTGCATGCTTAAACATTTTTTAATCATCAGTCACTAGGAACACAAGGCTTGGAACAGCTTTCCAATTATTTTTTCTGAGAATGCATCTTCAGCTTCCATCTATTAAATCTTTTGATCTTTTTGTATATCTTTTTTGTTATTCTTTTTCATATTTTTGAAACATGTTTTTTTTTGTAAGATTACTGTTCATCGCTGAATCTTACAATGGTAACAGTCCAAGTTAATTACTCTTGTCACAACGAGTTATACTTAAGGAACTTGCGTGTTTTAAATGTAAACTCCTGACACTGCAGCATTTCGGAGGGTTGCTGTTTCCTCAGGGGTTGCAACATCTCCTTAATGCGCTGGACGGTGTGCCTTCTACACCGGTAATTAATCCAGTATTTTCTAGGTTTTCTTGCATGTTGTGTATCTTATATGCGCAGTGAATCTCCTGCATGTAAATGCCGAGGAATACACGCTGTCCGTTGGGATTGCATGGGAGTTAATTAACTCCAGTATATTCACTTCTGTAGATGGCACCATTTAGATGAACGGTAATACTGATTACATTGTACATCAAAATGGCACCATCTGCTGGGTGAATGCGCTGGAGTTAAATAACTTCCATGCAACCCCTGTTGATGGCATCAGAAGAGAAGAAGAGGATGACAGTGAGCACCTGCAAGGCCTAGGTCCAGGCTATGGCCTAGGCTGAAGCCTTGGTGTCGAGACCTGCTCTCCAGGTTGACTCAGGGCATTAAGCTTGGGTCTGGGCCAAGGCTCCAGCATCGGGACCTAGACTCCTGTCTAAGTCATGGGGGCAGGCCTGGGTCCAGGCTCCAGCCTAGGCTGAGGCCCAGGTGCCAGGACCTGGCATTCAGGTCAGGTCATGGCATCAGGCCTGGGTCTGTGCCACGGCACCAGTGCTGGGACCTGACATATGGGCCTGGTTACAGAGTTGGGCCTGGCTTTGGGCGATGTCCCAATGTTGAGACCTGGCTTCCAGACCGGGTCGTGGCATCGGGGCTGGTTTCAGGCCGAGGCTTGGCCTTGCAATCAGATACCTGATAGATCATGTAAATCTTTTTGGGGTCTCGACCGAGACCCCAGAATCATGCTGATCCTAGACCAAGACCCTGGCATCATGTTCACTCTAGGCTGTGGCCCATACTTTGGGACTCAGCCTATGCCTTAGGTGAGTCCCCGTCTTTGGGCTTAAGCTTAGGTCAAGTCCCCGGTGTTGTGCTAGGGCGTAGGCTATGGCTCCTGCTTTGGGCATCAGCCTATGTCTTAGGCAATGCCCTGGCCTCGTGCTTAGGCTTAGGCCGATGCATTATTTTCAAACAAATTAAACGAATAAGATTTGTTTCATTCGGGTGGTCCCTGATTCATTTCATGAACCTTCCGAATGAAACAAATTGCCCTTATTGATTGCATTTTTTAATTCATTTAAAATAAATGCACATATCTATTCTGAGCTCCACTCCAGATTGCTTTTTTCCCCCCAGGTAATATAAACATGCAAAACTGAAAATATGTGTGTACTCTCAAGGGTTATAAAGTAGCATACATGCTACTTCCACACATTGCAGGCAGAATTCCTTTGAAATTTCACCTGTAATTAATTGCAACACCTGTGTATAATATGTATCAGTTTATGAGCTGAGTAGGCTGCATTATAAAGTTGGCTGATGTATCTGTGTAGCTCATTTATGAAAATCCTGGTGTTTGTACTTCTAAGCAGCAATTCACACACACTTTCCCAACAGTTCATCTACACCTTTTGCCATTTGCTCCAGACCTCACCATGCAAACACTGCAGAAAAAAAAGAGAATTTGGATTCATGTCCGTGTCTGGATTAGCAGATATAAAAGAATATTCACAGGTTTGATGTATACATGTACTCCATTTATAAATGTATGCATACTTCCAAACCATACTCAGAATGCCTTTCAAACATCTTCTTTGTATGTGCATATTTTTCCACACAGCTGCAACCATATGAGTATAGTCTAGCCCTTCTGAATAGTTGCTTACCTCATTTAGACACTATTTTGTTTATTTATGAATAATTGATATTTTCTTTGCTTTTTCCCAAAGTTGGTCTCAAGGCAAATTACAATAAATTTACATGAACAGCAGCATTAGAATATTTTACAGTCAAATCAGAATTTGCAATTAACAAAGCATTCAGATCCAGCATAGGAAAACCCATTTGTTAAAAGTTTCAAGACCCATTTGTTTCCCTGTTGTGTATAACACATTCCCTCAAGAGTTCAGGAAGTTGTGCCAAATAGATGGGTCTTAGGGGAAGACCTGGCTGGAATGGCATACCTTAGTTTTTTCCTGATCTTATGGTAGCATGGCTCCAGGCAAAGGGTTAGTGTGGTACTTTGTTCCAAATTTTTGGTGTGTACCAGCTGAAAGCATGGAGTCTCGTGCAGCATAATATGACAATAGTCAGCAGAGGAAAGAAAATAACTTTTCACTGACCAGAGTTCCCTTGAAGGAGAGAAGGGTAGAGAGGTATTCAGAGGCCTGATTATTGAAGCATTTAAATAAAAAGGAGAGTTTTAAATTGTATCCTGGTTTCTACTAGGAGCCAGTAAAGTTGATGTAGAATTGGCTTGAAATTTTCGATTGCTTTTGCCCCTACCTAAATTCCTGCTACAGTACTTTGTAGAAAGTGGAGATGCTTCAACCTGACTATAGCTTGAGCTGCTGTTTTATAGGGAATTGCAGCAATATATTTGGTTGGTGATTGACACATGGTTTACATTATAAAGATTGTGTTTATCAAGGAAATTGCATAGTTGGTGGATGTGACACAGATTCTTGAAGGAGAACCTTACTACTTTTGAGACGTGGGCTCCATTGTGAGGTCTTGTTTGTGCTGAATTAGGCTTCATATTGACTCCTTAGGATATAAGGCTGTACCTGCTAATGAAGGAAATGATTGTAGGGGGTGATCTTGCCAACTGTATGGTGTGCGGCAAATCTGAAAAAGAGGAGAGAGAGAGAGAGAGAGAGAGAGAGAGAGAGAAAGAGAGAGCACCTAGCCATAATGCCCTAACACGAGATAGGTATACTACTTATATCTCTGTGGAAGGCCCACCTAATAACTCGAGGTGAGGTTTAGGTATTAGTGTAAGGGTTAGGGGCCACTTTGACATTCAAAGTGAGACATACGAACAGAACAGTGCTCTCTAGTGAAGATTTGATGACCCTCTGAGGGAGGACACTCACCCAAAGATGAGATTTTTGCAATGTTCTCTCAACCTAGCTTGATTTTATCAGGTAGGGAGTCCATCAAGCTAGGTTGAGAGAACATTGCACAAATCTCATCTTTGGGTGAGTGTCCTCCCTCAGAGGGTCATCAAATCTTCACTAGAGAGCACTGTTCTTTTCATACGTATCACTTTGAATGTCAAAGTGGCCCCTAACCCTTACACTAGTACCTAAACCTCACCTTGAGTTATTAGGTGGGCCTCCCATAGGGATATAAGTACCTATCTAGTGTGAGGGTACTACAGCTAGGTTCTCTCTCTCTCTCTCTCTCTCTCTCTCTCTCTCTCTCTCTCTCATCTAAACAGAGCTGTGGACATGGTGAGAAGAGTTATATAAATGCTATCATTTATATCCACACCCAGAGTAATATACAGTCAATGCTAGCTGTGTAATAGAGCTTATTATAGAGGGATGGTAAATTTCAAACATGAATGTATGTGTGCTCCTTATTTTACAAGTGTGTGTGCACAGACACGGAACGTCAGCATTGAACTGAGCATGTGAGGAAATTTTATAACAGGCACACATCCATCCCATGAAAAATTTCACTTGTTTGCCCATCAGTTTTCCAGCCTACAACTAGATCTTCCAAGTTCCCCTGATTCTTTAGCCTCCACTCCCCCCAGTTAACCCAAACCCTTCAAAACACTTCACACATGCCTGTAAATAGTTTTATTAAGACTTATACCTCATCCATAGCAGAAGTAAATTTGTGCTCAAATATACCTGAGGTACCTGCATGAACATCTCCTTGAACCAGCACTGGATCATTACATGCTCTGCCCATTCCCTATCCACATTCTGCCCCTTTTTCCTTGATGCAAGATATTTACGCATTGGGAGTTCTATGTTCATGTGAGTGGCTTATAAAATCAGGTGGATGCACACATGTGCTAGATGCATGCATGCCTCCTGATTTTGGCATGTGCCAGGCTTTTAAAATTCACCTTTAAATATATTTTAGAAATGCTAGATATTCATATAATATTTGTTATCTATTATACTATTTTTCTATATTATAACCCTTCAAGTGTATCAAACATGATAAAATAGTTTTTTTTATGAATCCTATTTGTAGAATAGACTACATTTTACTGTCTTTTTGAGATTCCATGTATATGCAGCATCCTGAAGCTTCCTAGAAGCTGTGGAAGTCAATATTATTTTCTACTCCACCAACACCAGTGAAGAGCTGATTTTGCTTTAGTTCTTTGTGAAAGAACAATGAGAGTTGTGTTTGATATCATGACCCTTTATATCTCTGATAAAGCTTTTGAAGTGGTACCGACATCTTGATTACCTATTGCTGCCCCAGCGTCAATCACCAGATTTCTTCTGGTCAATTCATTCACACTTTTAACTAGATTAATGTTGGATTAAAACCTTTAGGAATATATTGATTAGTGTCACTCCGAAACTTGTCTTAAGATCTAACCTCATTTTTCAGTGAAAGTTTTTTTTATGTCTATTCCTTTAGTGCTCATTTAAGAATGTGTTTCCTTGTTACATACTTGTGGCTTTCATTCCTCTAATTACAAATAAAGATTCTCTCTCAATCGTTCCTAACACAGGTATTTTTTACAGCCAGGAGTTGCTCACTTGTGGGCTCTTTATCCATGTCCTTCCATACTTGAATCTATATGGGTAGAAATCCCATGTGTGTTGGGTAAGAGTATAGTGATAGGAGTATACTACCATCCACCTGGACAAAATGGTCAGACAGATGATGAAATGCTAAGAGAAATCAGGGAAGCTAACCAATTTGGCAGTGCAATAATAATGGGAGATTTCAATTACCCCATTATTGACTGGGTAAATATAACATCAGGACTTGCTACAGACATAAAGTTCCTGGAGGTTCATGGAGAAATTGGTTCAGGAACCAAAAAGAGAGGGAGCTATTTTAGATTTAATTCTTAGTGGAACGCAGGATTTGGTGAGAGAGGTAATGGTGGTGGGGCCACTTGGCAACAGTGATCATAACATGATCAAATTTAAACTAATAACTGGAAGGGGGACAATAAGTAAATATGCAGCTCTAACACTAAACTTTCAAAAGGGAAACTTTGATAAAATGAGGAAAATAGTCAGAAAAAAACTGAAAGATGCAGCTGCAAAGGTTAAAAATGTTCAACAGGCATGGATATTATTTAAAAATACAATCCTAGAGGCACAGCCATATGTATTCCACACATTAAGAAAGGAAGAAGGAAGGCAAAATGATTACTGTCATTGTTAAAAGTGTGGTGAAAGAGGCTATTTTAGACAAAAAAAAAAATCTTTCAAAAATTGGAAGAAGGATCCATCTGAAGAAAATAGAATAAAACATAAGCATTGTCAAGTTAAGTGTAAAACATTGATAAGAGAGGCGAAGAGAGAATTTGAAATGAAGTTGGCCATAGAGGCAAAAACTCATAGTAAAAACTTTTTAAATATGTCCGAAGCAAGAAACCTGTGAGGGAGTCGGTTGGACCATTAGATGAGCAAGGGGTTAAAGGGGCTCTCAGGGAAGATAAGGCCATTGCAGAAAGACTAAATTAATTCTTTGCTTCCGGGTTTACTAATGAGGATGTTGGGGAGATACCAGTTTGGAGATAGTTTTCAGGGTGATGAGTCAAACGAACTGAACGAAATCACTGTGAACATGGAAGATGTAGTAGGCCAGATTGACAACTAAAGAGCAGCAAATCACCTGGACGGATGGTATGCATCCTAGGGTACTGAAGGAACTAAAAAATGAAATTTCTGATCTATTAGTTAAAATTTGTAAGGTATCATTAAAATCATCCATTGTACCTGAAGACTGGAGGGTGACCAATGTAACCCCAATATTTAAAAAAGGCTCCAGGGACGATCCAGGTAACTATAGACCAGTGAACCTGACTTCAGTGCCGGGAAAAATAGTGGAAACTATTCTCAAGATCAAAATTGTAGAGCATATAGAAAGACATGGTTTAAAGGAACACAGTCAACATAGATTTACCCAAGGGATTTTTGCCTAACAAATCTGCTTCATTTTTTTGAAGGGGTTAATAAACATGTGGATAAAGGTGAACTGATAGTTGTAGTGTATTTGGATTTTCAGAAGACGTTTGACAAAGTCCCTCATGAGAGGCTTCTAGGAAAACTAAAAAGTCATGGGATAGGAGGTGATGTCCTTTTGTGGATTACAAACTGGTTAAAAGACAGGAAACAGAAATTAGGATTAAATGGTCAATTTTCTCAGTGGAAAAGGGTAAATAGTGGAGTGCCTCAGGGATCTGTACTTGGACCGGTGCTTTTCTATCTATCTATCTATCTATATATATCTATATATATCTATATCTATATATATATGTAAATGATATATGTAAACGATATATGTAAACGATCTGGAAAGGAATACGACGAGTGAAGTTATCAAAATTGCGGATGATACAAAATTATTTAGAGTAGTTAAATCACAAGCGGATTGTGATACATTACAGGAGGACCTTGCAAGACTGGAAGACTGGGCATCGAAATGGCAGAAGAAATTCAATGTGGACAAGTGCAAGGTGTTGCATATAGGGAAAAATAACCCTTGCTGTAGGTTCCATATTAGGAGCTACCACCCAGGAGAAAGATCTAGGCATCATAATGAATAATACTTTAAAATCGTCGGCTCAGTGTGCTGCAGCAGTCAAAAAAGCAAATAGAATGTTAGGAATTATTAGGAAGGGAATGGTTACTAAAACAGAAAATATCATAATGCCTCTATATCGCTCCATGGTGAGACCACACCTTGAATACTGTGTACAATTCTGGTCGCCACATCTCAAAAAAGATATAGTTGTGATGGAGAAGGTACAGAGAAGGGCAACCAAAATGATAAAGGGGATGGGACAGCTCCCCTATGAGGAAAGGGTGAAGAGGTTAGGGCTGTTCAACTTGGAGAAGAGATGGCTGAGGGAGGATATGATAGAGGTCTTAAAGATCATGAGAGGTCTTGAACGAGTAGATGTGAATTGGTTATTTACACTTTCGAATAATAGAAGGACTAGGGGGCATTCCATAAAGATAGCAAGTAGCACATTTAAGACTAATCGGAGAAAATTCTTTTTCACTCAACGCACAATAAAGCTCTGGAATTTGTTGCCCGATGATGTGGTTAGTGCAGTTAGTGTAGCTGGATTCAAAAAAGGTTTGGATAAGTTCTTGGAGAAGTCCATTAACGGCTATTAATCAAGTTGACTTAGGGAATAGCCACTGCTATTAATTGCATCAGTAGCGTGGGATCTTCTTAGTGTTTGCATAATTGCCAGGTTCTTGTGGCCTGGTGTGGCCTCTGTTGGAAACAGGATGCTGGGCTTGATGGACCCTTGGTCTGTTGTAAAACATGATTTCAGGTGTTCTTGATGGTGTTTTATAACACTCAAATTTTATTCAGATGATCCAATTAACCTAGATATTTAAGGGGCACAGGATGCTGAGGCACCATATGCTTTCCATTATTAGGCTCTATGCCACCCTCCTTCTTTTTGTTGTATCTAATTCCATTGGATTGGAATAAAAATAGTCAGGGAAGACTTGGGCAAAAGACCTGTTTCAGAAGCACATCACAACACATCTCTGTTAAAAGTATACTAGACCTTACAGCACAAGAATTTCAACACACTACCCAGAAATACCCCTTTCTAGAGTAAGCCCCCATCCCATAATACACTCACATTCTCATAGCTCTTTTTCAAAATTATACATAATTATCTGGACCTATCCTTTATACATGCATTCACATCTATGCATTTAAAACTATCATTCAAATATACACCCCTCTGGCCTATGAAAACTCATAAAGGATACCATAAGAATATAATAAATGTCATGCTGGGTCAGACCAATGGTCCATTGAGCCCAGCAGCCTAATTCCAACAGTGGTCAGTCCAGGTCAGCTGGAAATACTGAGCACATTCAGATATGAAAGTTCGTTTCATGTTTTTCACCCAGAGGTGAAGAAACCAAAATTTATCTGGCTAATGATTATTTCTGGGCCTGTCCTCCAGAAATTAGCCCAAACCATTTTTAATCCCAACTTATATTACTAGCTTAAACGACATTTACTGTCAACTAATTCCACTTCTGTGCTAATTGAAAAATACTTTCTTAAATTTGTTTTAATTATGTTTCCTGTAGTTTCATGGAGTCAGGAAGTAGCCCCTAGGTTTAGTACTATTTGAGAGTGTAAATAACCATTCCCTCGTAACCTGTTCCATATCCAAACTATGTTTAATTTTATTAACCAATGTCCTATTTCATATCCCTTCTAATCCATCACATCTCTAGGCTGAAGAACTTTAAACTGTTTAGCCTTTTCTCATAAAAGAGTCAATCCATCTCTGTGATCATTTGTGTTGCCTTTCTCTGTGCTTTTTCTAGTACTGCTAACATTTTTGAGGGGCAACAAATAGAACTGCACACAGTACTCAAGGTGTAGCCACACCATGGATCAATAGAGGCATTATTATAGTTCCTATGTTTGTTTTCTATTCTTTTTATAATTCCTAACATTTTATTTGCTTTTTTGGATCTCTCCATACTCTGAGCTGAAGGTTTCAATGTGTTTTCCACAATAAACCCTTGGTCTTTTTGTCTGGGTAATAACTATAATGATGAACCCAGCATTGTGTATGCATAGTTTGGATTGTTTTCCACTATGTGTATTATTTTGTACTTGTTAACATTAAAATTTAAGTGTCATTTAGATGCCCAGCTCCCCAGACTCACAATATTCTCTTGCAATTCATCACAATCAGTTTGTGGAAATTTTGAAGCAAATGACACACAAAAAACAAGACAGCAGAACATTGCAGGTGCCATACAAGCATGCCATTATAAATAGATGCTGTTGGGAATATTGCAGCAACAATTATAGCGTAATTATGGACTGGAACCTCCTCTTGTACAATGCACAATATGTATTAATTTATTAATTACTCAGATTAAGGTGAATCAAAGTTTATTTTAATCAGAAAAAGGACTCATTCAGTTTGACTAATCTTAGAGGTATTGTTGAGAGTTTTAGCAATTAAAATATAATTGATTGATATAATGATTGTTTAGGTGATTTAGAAAGTTAGAGGCAGTTTCACAATTTCTAAAGTAGCACTACAGCTTATTGACCACAAGTTTGCACAGATTACATTAGGGAAATCACAGTTATCTACCCCAAACAAATTGTAACTTTAGACCTCTTAATTAAAAGATAAAGATTTAATTCACCAAGCTGGTAAACTGCAGCTGAAGGAGATGGGTAGTTTCTCTCTGTGCAAAAGTATCTGCCTTTGTGATTATCAGTCTATAGGTCAGGAAAGCATATCTCAGTGCAGGTATTTTTGATCAACATCTGTTCTCAGACACTGATGATCAGGCAGGTATGCTGATAAGTAACTGGCTCTAATAATGTGGTCTGTTCTTGGTGGGAGTTTTGGAGGGAAATCCATTTCTTTGTTTCACTCCCTTTTAAAGCAGTGAATTTGCATAATGCATGCACAATCAATGCATATGGATGAGGGCAAAGCAAAGTTCTTTGACTGTGAGTGTCCATACTTTATTATGAAACTGAAGAGCTCATATTATCATAGAGGACTGCATAGTCTCAAACTGCCATTAGAGATCAGCATCCTCCAACCAATATCAAACCAGGGCTCACAGTAGACAGACTGGTGCCCATGTTAGGATAGGTTTTGCAACCTGCACATTCTTTCCGCAAGGTCTGCATTTCTCAGTTTCAACATATAATATATAGAAGACAGACTATAATGATTTTCTATCCATCTTCCTTGTTCTTTGGTTCAGAGAGAATAATTTCCTTTAAGATATACTCAGAAAAGGTAGGTCTGAATTATTTCTAAAATGCAATATTAAAAGACCCTTCCAGATAGAGATGTGAATCAGAACTGGAATCGGTTCGGATTCTGGTTCTGATTCACATCGTGGTTTGTTTTTTTTCGTCCGGCCCAATCGCGGTTTTGTTTATCGGCAGCGCCCGAGCTGATAAACAAAAATCCCACCCCGACCCTTTAAAACTAATTCCTTAGTTTCTCCCACCCTCCCGACCCCCCAAAAAACATTTTACAGATACCTGGTGGTCCAGTGGGGGTCCCGGGAGCGATCTCCCACTCGCGGGCCATCGGCAGTCATTAATAAAAATGGTGCCGATGGCCTTTTCTTTTACCATGTGACAGGGTATCTGTGCCATTGGCCAGCCCCTGTCACATGGAGGGAGCACTGGATGGCCTGCACCAAATGGTGCACACTAACTAAACATGTTACCAATAAGTTAAAAAGTGTCAATTGGGGAGAGGTTCGTTAGCTAGAGGTATGGTTCTGCATTCCCATTGCTGTCGCCTTAGTTACTTGTTTTTGTTGCCAAGGTTGCAAGATGGTATTTGTGGGGGGATGGCCAGTGCCTGGTAACAAATGTGCAACCATTTTAAATAAATGGGTTAGAAATGAATGAGCCCATATTTGTTTCATTCACAGCCCTCCAAAACAAATGGAGTGTCCCATGAATAAAATAAATAATTTTTCTCTCATTTGTTTAAGTTTTACATTCAAGTCTATGGACCAATGAATTCTATAGCTGTGTACTGTTGAGAAAAAAAATGGTAATTTTAGCAATTAGCTCTTACCTGTGTGACTTCACAGCATTTTCAGAGCCATGTCAGAGCCTTGACAGAGCCAAGGCAGGACAAGTTGGCAAGAAAAATACACAGAAGAGAAATAACAGAGAAGCATCTTTCAAACTAGCCTACAGCTGCTATCTGGATCAAGTGACACTGACACCCTTCTACTGTAAAATGTGGCCTGAGAAAAAATGATTAGTAGTTCTCTGAGTTTCAAAAAAAAAATTACAAACTTTTGCATTTCCATTGGTTAGGGACTGCTTCTACTCTTCTGTATACTGCAGTGGTATACATTTCTGTGCTAGAAAGACAGGCAGTGAATTGGTGATGATTTTGATTTTGCTCTTCACTGGGGGAGGGTCAGGGAAGAAAACAGTATGAAGAATACAGTTGCAGCACTGCTACTGATTTTTTGTTGTTTCTGTCTGTCTGGACACCAGTGAGGTGAGCAGTTCACACTCAGAGACTGAAGAGAAGAATCTTATCAGTCTGAAAGATTTGTTATCTGTTAATGTTTAACAATTTTTGTGCGTCATCATGGTGTACACAGCATAGCTTTTGCAGGGGTCAGCTGCCCTGCCTGTTGCCCAATCCCGCTTGCCTTTGCTGCAGTGCAACTGGCGGGATTCTGGGCTTTGTGATCATGGCTGGAGCCTGCCGCTGTTGCCAGGCTTTACCATGGTCATTCCATGGCCATCCAGCCTCTCCTCCCCACTGCTGTCATACTGCAGCTTGCCTGCCTCTACTCTGGTCAGCAACGTGATAAACGCCGTGGGTTGTCTTGGTGTGGCCTGTAGGTCTTCTGGTGCCACTGGCATTCAGTCAGCTCCCTAGGCATGCACGCTGTATTCATTTGAATTAAAGGGCCAGTAATCAGTATTCTCGCAGCCCTCTTGGATAACATCATAGTGCAGGGACTATATAAGGATAGTCCCTGCACTCTTCTAGTGCCTTGGCAGCAAGACTCCAGAGCTCCCTGGTCTTCCTGCCCTTCTTCCTCTTCCTAGTCTTCCTGGACTTCTTGAGTTTCCTGAGCTTCCTGAGTTCCTATCCCATCCTGGTCCTCGGACTGACTACTGCCTTGACCTTTGCCTGGACACCGACCATGAGTATCACCACCTACCTCGACCTTTGCCTGGACATTGACCATGAGTATTGCCATCTACCTCAACCTGCCCAGCGTCTGATCCCACTTGCCTATACAGTGGTGCGGCCGGAGGGCTCTGTGGTAGTGGGCGGGGCATGCCGCTATTGCTGGGGTTCACGGCAGTTGTTCCGCAGCCAACCTGCCTCTCCTCCAGTTGGCAGTGCAGGAGGACTGTCTTTGTGTGACCTGTGGGTCTTCTGGCACCACTGGCATTCAATCAGCTCCCTAAGCGCACACGTGCACTGTTTTCATTTGAATTAAAGGGCCAGTAACTGGTCTCCTCGCGGCCCTCCTGGATGACATCATAGTGCAGGGACTATATAAGGATAGTCCCTGCACTCTTCTAGTGCCTTGGCAACAAGACTCCTGAGCTTCCTGGTCCTCCTCTTCCTAGTCTTCCTGCTCTTCCTGGGCGCCTTGAGTTTTCTGAGTGTCTCCTGAGTTCCTATCCCATCCTGTTCCTGAGACTGACTCCTGCACCAACCTCTGCCTGGACACCGACCATGAGTATTTCCACCTACCTTTACCTTTGCCTGGATACCTACCATGAGTATCACCACCTGCCTCGACCCTTGCCTGAACATCGACCACAGAGACCCCATGTAAGTCCTGCCGGCCCCGGTACCCGAGGGCTCAACCTAAGAGGAATGTGGGCTGGTAGTGGTGAAGCTCCAGCAGAGTCTCTGCTCCTCTCCAGTCTTGCCTGCCAATGGTGGGGACTTGTGGGGCTCTTCCCCACAGGTAGAAACAACTTCCCCTCAGACCAATGGTTCACGATTAGAACAACAGCACACATAACAAGTGAGTGTGGCAAACAGTTCTTCATACAGTGAGTGGTACTATGAGTGGGGAAACAGAATATCACTAAATAAATGTATGTGTAATATTCAATCCCCCAGTAGGCATTGCACTTTGAAAAATTACATCATGTCAGGAAAAGAGAAAGGATGGAATTTTTGTAGGATTGCCAGATTTGGCAGTGGCAGCAATAAAAAGGCAGTCCTGCACCTAAATTGAATTTTTTTAGAGCCAGAAAGAGAAGAGAGGAAGGCAGCTCAATATGGAAGAAATTAAAATTTGTGGAGTATGTGCCACCATTTCCTGTTCTTCTCCCTCTGGTTTGAAGCAGAGGTAAAAGATGGGCAAGCCATCCAAGACTGGCATTAGCATGGTAAGTGTAGCAAAAGTGCAATATCCAAAATAAGCAGCATACTCCTTTTTGGTTTCTGCTTTTGATTCAGTGGATGTAGTATCTGCACCAACTGATCCTGAGTTAGATTCTTGTCTGGGATTCTCTGACTCAGAAGATAGTGAAGAGCTAGTAGGCCAAAGAGAATTTGGAAATTTTAGCCAGTAGCTTATTAGTTTCCAGTTCAATGATGGGAGAGAACAAGAGAGAGAGAGAGAGAGATGTTACAGCAATGTTGAGATCAACTTCTAGGAAGAACATTCAGCACAAGTAGAGAGTGTAAGTAATGCCCCTGGCATTTTTCCTCAGATCCATCCTCAACCCCATCTCCAAAGATGTAGAGAAGGTATCAAGAAAGAAATCTCTGTTCTGGAGGCAGGTTAAAGTGAAGGAGGACCCACATTTTGCAGGAAGGATGTTGACCAAGGAATATGCAGCATCGCCTGAAGATGCAGCACTCACTATCATTGGCATAAGGAGAGAGTAGGCCTGGAGACCAATTCTGCCACTGCAAAGAAAAACATGAGGAAAGGAGGTGAAAAGTAAATACTTTTCCCCAAGCCAATCCCATACAGGTCAGCCATGTATCCAAAGCAGCAACCTACCATAGAGAAAATGGGGTGGTGTTCAATAGCTATTTTCCAGGGCAAGAGAAAGGAGGAACTAAAATAGTAATGAAAAGCATCAAGGAAATGATTGCTCTTGATGACTAGCCCCTGTGGGTGGTGGATAACATGGGATTTAAGTGTCTGTTGCATGTGTTAGCCCCTAATTACACAATCTCCTCCAGGACTACATTTAATAGGAAGGTCATTCCCACCCTGTACAACCAGTACCAAAGTCACATGCAGGTACAACTGGCTAAAACAGAGGCGTGTAGCATACATTTTACCAGTGATAACTAGACTAGCATGAATGCTATGCATTCTTACCTCTTCTTGATGGTACACTGGTGGAATCTGGCTGAGACAGGGGCTGGTAGCAGACCTAGCAGGGAAGGAGCATCAAGGTACATGTGGGCTTTGGTGCACACTAAGTTGATGCATAGTCCCTATACCTCATGCAATATTATATCAGCCATAAGAAAGATACTGGAGGGTTAGTAGGAGATTTCAGGTAGGTTTCTTTGTGACAGACTCTGGGGCAAATATGGTAAAGGCAATCGAAGATGGGGGGATTTTAGGGTATCTATTGCTTTGAACAATTGCAGCAGTGAGGAAAGCACAAACCACCTCTTTTATAGTTTTCCATTTTGCTGTCAAGGCCCACCTTGGCCTTGTGCTGTTTGTGATTCCATGCACTGTGCCCCCAGGTGGTTTAGACACCTTTGTGCTGTTTTTGATTCCCAACACTCTACAACTTGGGGAGTCTTGCCAGCATTCTGCCTTGCTGGCATGTCACAGATGTACTAACTTGAGGGTCATGCTGAAATTCTGCATAGCTGCCATGCCCCAGTTGTATTATCTTAGGGGTCTTGATAACACTATGTCTAGCTGTCATGACACTTGGGGATCTTACTCCACCCTGCATCCCTCAGTAATCTAATTGCCTAAATACTGGACCTTTCTCAGCAAACCCTTTTAAGAATCTAGATGACAAATCCAGATCCTAGCAGACGGGGCATGTGCCAAGCTAACAACTGGTCTGAGTCTGCCTAATTTTAGACCATTCTGTGGCCTCATCTGCAGGGAACCTGCCCTTGAGAGATCTGATACTGAAGGCAAACAATACACATATGCATAGACTATAGCAAAACCTTCAGATAGAAGGAAGAAATGCAGGTACAAGAGAAAACATGCATAGGAAAGGTTTTTTCTTGTTCTGAATGTGGAATAGGTTTCAGGAAGAACAGATAACTAATGCAAAACCAAACAACCAATGAAAGAAAGAAACTGTGTTCAACTACAGAATATGGAAAAAAAACTTTTTAAATAAAACAAACCTCATAAATTCCTAAATAAGCCACAATGATGAGAGACCTGTTGCATTCGACAAAGGGGGGTGTGTGTGTGGGGGGGGGGGGCAATCCGTTCATGCGTTCTAATCTTATTCGTTTCCCAGCTAAAATTTAATTAACTACAACCACCCACCCTCCTGACCCCCCCCCAAAAAGACTTGCCAAAACTCCCTGGTGGTCCAGCGGGGGTCCAGGAGTCATCTACTGCACTCATACCATCGGCTGCCAGTATTCAAAATGGTGCCAATAGCTTTTGACCTTACTATGTCCAGGGGCTACTGGTGCCATTGGTCAGCCCCTGTGACATAGTAAGGGCAAAGGCAATCGGCACCATTTTGAATACTGGCAGCTGACGGCCCGAGTGCAGGAGATCACTCCAGGACCCCCGCTGGACCACCAGGGACTTTTGGCTAGTCTTGTGGGGGTCAGGAGGGACCCCTAAGTGTGTAAGAGGCATGGTCATTTTTAAAAAAATACCATCCTAGAAGCACAGTCCGGATGTATTCCACACATTAAAAAAGGTGGACAGAAGGCAAAACGATTACTGGCATGGTTAAAATGGGAGGTGAAAGAAGCTATTTTAGCCAAAAGATCTTCATTCAAAAATTGGAAGAAGGATCCAACAGAAGAAAATAGGATAATGCTTAAGCATTGGCAAGTTAAATATAAGACATTGATAAGACAGACTAAGAGAGAATTTAAAAAGAAGTTGGCTGTAGAGGCAAAAACTCACAGTAAAAACTTTTAAAATATGTCCAAAGCAGAAAGCCTGTGACAGAGTCAGTTGGACTGTTAGATGATCGAAGAGTTAAAGGGGCACTTAGAGAAGATATGGCCATTGCAGAAAGATTAAATGATTTCTTTGCTTCGGTGTTTTCTGAAGAGGGTGTTGGGGAGGTACCCATACTGGAGAAGGTTTTCATGGGTAATGATTCAGATGGACTGAACCAAATCACGGTGAACCTAGAAGATGTGGTAGGCCTGATTGACAAACTGAAGAGTAGTAAATCACCTGGACCAGATGGTATACACCCCAGAGTTTTGAAGGAACTAAAAAATGAAATTTCAGACCTACTAGTAAAAATTTGTAACCTATCATTAAAATCATCCATTGTACCTGAAGACTGGAGGATAGCTAATGTAACCCCAATATTTAAGAAGGGTTCCAGGGGCAATCTAAGAAACTTCAGGCCAGTTAGTCTGACTTCAGTGCCAGGAAAAATAGTGGAAAGTTTGTTAAACATCAAAATCACAGAGCACATATAAAGACATGTTTTAATGGAACAAAGTCAGCATGGCTTTACCCAAGGCAAGTCTTGCCTCACAAATCTGCTTTACTTTTTTGAAGGAGTTAATAAACATGTGGATAAAGGTGAAACGGTAGATGTAGTAAACTTGGATTTTCAGAAGGCGTTTGACAAAGTTCTTCATCAGAGGCTTCTAAGCAAAGTAGAAAGTCATGGGATAGTGGAGATGTCCTTTCATGGATTACTAACTGGCTAAAAGACAGGAAACAGAGAGTAGGATTAAATGGACAATTTTCTCAGTGGAAGGGAGTGGGCAGTGGAGTGCCTCAGGGATCTGTATTTGGACCCTTACTTTTCAATATATTTATAAATGATCTGGAAAGCAATATGACGAGTGAGGTAATCAAATTTGCAGATGATACAAAATTGTTCAGAGTAGTTAAATCACAAGCAGATTGTGATAAATTGCAGGAAGACCTTGTGAGACTGATAAATTAGGCATCGGAATAGCAGATGAAATTTAATGTGGATAAATTCAAGGCGATGCATATAGGGAAAAATAACCCATGCTATAGTTACACAATGTTATTTTCTATATTAGGAGCTACCACCCAAGAAATAGATCTAGGCATCATAGTGGATAACACTTTGAAATCGTCGGTTCAGTGTGCTGTGGCAGTCAAAAAATCAAACAGAATGTTGGGAATTATTAGAAAGGGAATGGTGAATAAAACGGAAAATGTCATAATGCCTCTGTATCGCTCCATGGTGAGATCGCACCTTGAATACTGCGTACAATTCTGGTTGTCTAGGGGGCAGTCCAAGAAGTTAGTATGTGGCACATTTAAAACTAATCGGAGAAAGTTCTTTTTCACTCAACGCACAATTAAACTCTGGAATTTGTGTCAGAGGATGTGGTTAGTGCAGTTAGTACAGCTGTGCTTAAAAAGGATTAGATAAGTTCTTGGAGGAGAATTACATTACCTGCTATTAATTAAGTTGACTTAGAAAATAGCCACTGCTATTACTAGCAACAGTAACATGGAATAGTCTTAGTTTTTGGGTCCTTGCCAGGTTCTTATGGCCTGGATTGGCCACTGTTGGAAACAGGATGCTGGACTTGATAGACCCTTGGTCTGTCCCAGTATGGCATGTTCTTATGTAGCCTCTGTGTTGCTACATCAGAGATCCTGCCTCTACGCTTCCCCGTTCCTCGGGGCAGCCTCAGCGCTACTTCACCAGAGATCCTGTCACCACACTCCCCGCTCCTCGGGATAGCCTCAGTGTTACCACACTGGACATTCAGTCTCAATGCTTCCCCGCTCCTCGTGGTGGTCTCAGCACCACTACTCCATAGATCCTGTCTCCATGCTTCCCCGCTCCTCAGGTTTGCTTGGTGCGTCTCTGCCTTGGAGATCCTTTCTCTGGTTTATCCTATCTCCTGACCTGACTGGCACTGCAATACCTTGGACTGTTCTCTTAGATCCTGCTCCTCGGGGCACTCCGCAGTATTGCCTCAGGGTAGGTGTCTGCGATCACATGGCTGTGATGCAGACAACTCGTCTACGCCTCCTTTCTCCTGGGCCACAGCTGTGGTCTAGTTGTCTGTGTTTCCATTCCACCTCGCCTCCCGATGGTGGGGCCCTGTGGGGCTCAACCCCTCAGGGAGAGTCAACTCCCACCTGAGGCCAAGTGTCCACGAAACCTACAAAACCTAACACTAATTTAGGACTGGGAAACAGGATTTATTTTCCTGGAAGTTAACCTGGGTAGTGGCAGATGCTTGACCTGACAAGGTTGACCTGAGTGGGAGGATATGTGAAGGAGTGTATGTTAGACCCTCCTTAAAAGCACAGAATCAAGCATTTAGCCTTGTCCACCTTAAACCACATACAGGAAGGGAGTTCATCTCTGAAGACATTCTCCCCAGAAGGGGATAAGAAGATAGTACCGAGGAGAACATGGGACCCCAGGGAAGAGAAGAAAACTTAGGGAAGGTTAATACTACTGAACTATGAGTTATATTGTTGTCTTTATTTTGTAAAGGAAAGCAGAACTGCTTCTGTTTTGTTTTTCTTGTCATTAATAAAGAAGTTTAAGAGAGACCAGCCAGAGTTCAGCCTAAGTCTGTTCTCTGGCTAGCCCAAGACCGCTCATGGCGCCACACTGGCCCTAAGAGATAAAAACATAAATAAATGTGACATCTTGCTTTATTTGTTTTTTTAACATTTCTTATTACCATGACCCCACATAAAGCTGGGGAATCGAGAAACGAAATAATTAGAAATTTATAGGAATATACATGATATATTTGTGTGTTTCTGGCAACTTGGAAGGGTAGGTACTGTTGCATATCCATTTCATTAGAATTCTTATGTGTAATGATAAGATCAGAAAATTGCAGTTACATATTTTTAGAATTGTTGAAGACATAATCAATATTTCAGGGATTTAAATACTTGAATTAGGATCCTTGTTCCTTTGAAAACATATGGGGTTAGGTGAATAATACTTGAGAATGAGCTCTCTCTCTATTCTGAAGAATTATAATCACTCAGCATTGATTAAAGTAAGAAAAACTTTCCACTTTGGTAAAAAATCCATACCTGGATTGAGCAGCTTTGAGAAGGCATTTTGAGCAGTCACTAGAATTTGAATTATAAATGGAAATTGAATCTGAGGCAATTCCTGTACCAATTATCAGGAGTATACATTTGTAATATATCTAGTGCCAGCCAAGGACTCTTGTAATGTTTTACTGGTATGGGCTGATTAACCATGTTGCACTCAAAAATTTATGATCAACACTCTAAACAGGTGCACATCTCTATTACATACAGAGTGACTCATCTTTATTATTGAAGATAAAAAATCAACACCAGCAAATTATTTATTTACAGAGGTAATTTTATGAACTTTTTAACCTTATCTTCCCCTAATAAATACATGCATAAAACTATAAACAAGATGTTAGTTGTAAGGAGAGTAAAACTAAAACATAATGGGGTGAATTTTCAAAGACTTCTGCACATAAAAATGAGCACATTTGCACATAAGAAGCATTTACTCATGTACATGCTATTTTATAAACATCAGACAAACATGAACTTGTAGTTTTACTTTTGTGCACACATGTAGATTTGTAAAAAGGGGTCAGTCTAGGGGCATTCCAGGCTGAGGCCAACATTTATGCCTAAAAGTTGCTATTTTATGTATCTCCCCTTTTTGCGAGGGTCACCTTTGGCAACTGCAAAAGTGGTGAGTACTGAGTAGCATTATTACTATAGCCCCAGAATGGGGTACAGTTTGCCAAAGTCCCCCAATTAGGAGCCAGAAGTCTTCTGGGTGTCCGTATGCAAGATTTACACAAAACAAGGGTCCACACCTTAGAATGTAGTTCCAAATCAAGATTTTAATCGAGTCCAAAAAATGACTACATCTCAGAAAATCACAAGAAAGATATTTGGATACAGTCCAAATAGTCAAAGGAAAAATCTTAAGAACATAAGAACTTTTCATACTGGGTGAGACCAAGAGTCCATCAAGCCCAGTATCCTGACAAGATCCCTAAACCTTTTTAAACCCAGCTATGCTAACTGCCTTAATTACATCCTCCTTAATGAATTCCAGAGCTTAATTGTGTGTTCAATGAAAAATACTTTTCTCTGATTTGTTTTAAATGTACTACTTACTAACTTCATGGAGTGTGCCCTAGTCTTTGTATTTTTTGAAAGAGTAAATAACTAATTTACATTTACCCATTCTATTCCACTCATAATTGTGTAGACCTCTATCAAATCCCCACTCAGACGTCTCTTCTTCTAACTGAACAGAACCAACCTCTTTAGCCTTACCTCATAGGGGAGCTGTTCCTTCCCCTTTATCATTTTGGTTACCCTTCTCTGTACCTTTTCCAATGCAACTATATCTTTTTTGAGATGTGGTGACCAAAAATTCAAAATTGTTTCAATGTATGCTATTGAATTTTCAGCAGGTTTTACCCTTGTTAAGTGCACTTAGGTAAACGAGCTTTAGAAAATTGCTAGTATGTTACATTTACATGCTCTTTTGAAAATTACCCTGTTAGGGTAATACATTTCCAGTCTGTTGCAGACCCAAATGACATCAATTTTCAAAGCAAACTTACACACATAAGTTCACTTTAAAATCATCCCTGCAAAATTCCCCACAGAAGTTACACCTGCTAGTTCATGCAAGGAAATTTTCAATGAAAATTTAAGAACATGTACACATTACGCAAAGAAAATGCAATATAGCGGAATCTTCTAAAGATAATTGTAATGCCCTCTGCCAAGGTCTTCCTGTTGTAAACTTAAAGCAGATTCAGCTGTTACAGAATATAGTGTTATGTCTTAAAGAGGGGGAAAAAAAGTTCAGAGCACATTATCCATATCTTTCATGTACTGCACTGGCTTCCCATAGAGCAGAGAATTCAACATGTATAAATAGTAAACATGTTGTAATACTTTTACTTCAGAAGACTGTACTATGAATGGACATTTTCATGTAAACTCTTATTCCAGATGCATAATATTTAATTGTATGTGTGCAGGATGGGACTGGAGCTGAAGGGGGGTTGAGATTTCCCTAGGGTTCCTAATGCACTGGCTCCATGTTAGAAAGCAGAATTCCAAGTGAAGCTCTCTCTGCTGCCATGGGCCAGGTTCCCGGCCAGCCTTGGCTGCAGCAGTGATGCATAATAGTCTTGGCCAGGATTTAATTTTTCTTGTTCTTAAGCCCTGGAGGAAGTGAGCAATATGGATCATTTCTGGCACCCCCCCACCCCTCACCAGCAGTAGGCAGGCAGGTTAGAGCCTAGGACAGTGTTTCCTAACCAGTATACCTTCAGACACGGAAAAGTCACCACTGCCTGATGCTCTGATCCAGGTCACCACCTGGGTTCTGCTCTCAGCACCTTGCAGCAACACGAGAGACCAGCAGCGGCTCTTAAACTGATGGGAACTCCTTCTAAGAACGTATAATCCTGCATGCCTAATCCTAGCTACAGCGTGAGCCCGGGAGTGTGGTACGAATGGGCAGCATGCAGGGCAGAGATAGCTGGGACCCACTGTCCTTCCTCATCTTCCGTGCCTTATCCCCAAGCCGAGTAAGATGGATGTGACTCATTTTGAGTGCTGGGAGCAGCAGGGATGGAGTTCTGTCTGCCACATGCAGCAGCCAAGGGAACTAAGTGAGCCAGTTGCTCTCACCACCACAATTCTACCTTGAGAGCTGATGCATTATGACAGATTCCTGCGCGTCTTTGCCCCTCTCCTCCTTGTTTTTTGGAAGCAAGACAGGTGGGGCTTTCAGTGCTTCCCTAGCTCTTTTGGTCCTATGAGTCGGTGTGCCACACAACATCTTTGTTAATATAGGCGTGCCTTGGGTGTGAGAAGGTTGGAAAGCACTGGCCTAGGGAACCATAAGAGCAGTTGTGTAGCACAGTCAGTGAGAATTTGCTGGCATGGGGGAGGCCCTGAGAAGTGGAGGCAGGATACGGGCATAGAAAAGGAAGGAGTGAGCCAGGAGGGGCCTGTGCAGCATTGGTGAGGCCTCTCTCTGAGATGGGCGGCTGGCGGAGAGCCAGTGAGTCCTGCAGAGTGTGAGGCTGCCATGTTTTGGCATGTACCACCTTCTTCAGGGCTTCTTTTACTGCATGCTCGTTACTTTCATGAATGCTTCATACGGAGTATCCATAGCGGTAGCCGCCGAAACACGGTTCATGTCGGGTTTGTCTTTAATTCCTTTTCAAGCGGAGTGCTGAATGCTAATGAAGTTATTTGGCGTTCATTTTAGTTAAGACACTAGGTGATTTTTTTTTGAGAAAAATTTAGGGGATTTGATTTTTTATTTACAGTAGAGAAAATGATGAGAATAATAAAAGTAAGTTTGTTTGTAAGTTATACTTTTGGAGGTATGACGGTAAATGATTTGAACTTGTGGTGCAAGGAAGACTGAGACTGCCTGAGGCCCATTGTGGGCGAGAGACAGCAGATTATATCTGTCGCACCAGTTTTTTTGATACTGTCTCTTCCCGTTTTAGGTAGTTTGAAATTTGCTTTTGGAATAACATTGTTTTGCTTTTTTGTTAACTACTCACAACCCGTGTGTCAACGTGAGTTATAACGTCAAGGTGATAGTTGACAAACACACTGAAGAAATTTAACTATCTAACGTGATATTTTTTCAAATCAGCATCAATAAAGAAAATTAAAGTTGTTATACACATTTTAAATGTAGTTCAGAACAAAGTAACGAGTAACATTTCAACATGTTTACCTTGTTTAGTCCATTTCTGGTTGCGTCCACCGGAACCGGAGAAAAGAGCTGTTTTTAAGCCCGCCAAAGGTGATCAATCATCCTGAATATAATCTAAATAATAGAATACTAATCAATAGCCAAATTTAAACCTGCTGGATACCTACTGCTTAATTTGAAAATCTATTCCTATTTTTCCAGATTTAACAAAAAAAAGTGGATTGGTAGTTATTGATTTTTCTATGTGTCTTGGGGTCTCTTCAGTAGTTCAGAAAATGTGGACGAATGTATTTAGTTACACTGAGCAACATGTCATGCAGGCACTGCAGGGTGCATTACTGCTAGATGACACTCCACCTTACTCTGAAGATAAATCATGGAGTACATTGCAAGATTCTCATAAATGCCTGGTCCGATCAGATTTGCATGTAGCCATGCTACTTCAATATATAAAATTGAGATGATCCTGCGGGAATTTCACATCAAATTTGAACCATCGATTTATACAGAAGATGAGTCTTTTGTTAATAAATGGATCTCAATTTTAAATAAATGTTCTTTGGACATTATGCTATTAATAGTAGAAACCACAAAACAATTGTCATATACCATAAAAGAAATTTGCGAAGAAGTAAAACTTCACTTGCAAACTAATAAAAATTTAGAGTATGAGAAACGGCTACATGATCATAACTCATTGATTGAGAAATTTAGATCGGATCTTAGACAAAATAAAATTTATAAATTCAAGTGGGATGAAAAAGATTACGCGTCCATGGCAACGATGACAAAATTTAAAACCAAAGAAGGTGGCATTCGCTCTTTCTTCAGAGGTCTCTTCAACAGCTTCTGATGAAGATATGTCCAATATACAAAATCAACCATCTAATTTTTCAGAATGTCGAGGTAATTTCAGAACTTCCAACCATCGATTTGGTCGTGCACCTTTTTTTCATCGTCGAGGGATATCATGGTCAGCCACGGAGAATTGTCCTCAAACAAGATCACAGAGCACAAGGAATCCATCATAGTTGATCTATGCCCTGACAGGACTGCAAAAACAAGTGTTGGAAAAAGGATTATCTTTCGTCCCTTACTATAAATATGATCCTTTTCAATGTAGACATTATCTATTCAATTTCTTTCAAAAATTGCAAATTGCATTATTCTTTTCAGACCAACCAAAACCCATGGAATCTTCAGTGGTTTCTCCTATCTCTCGATGGATTCCCCCCAGTTCCTATTGACCCACATATTAAGACATTCATGGAGTTAATTCAACACAATTTGATAAGTATTGAGTCCTCTGTGGATCCTCCAAGATATAATCTTTCATATGCACAATTCTCAGCCTTGAAGGAGCTGAAAGATAATACTTCCATCATTTTGAAACCAGCTGACAAAGGTGGTGCGGTGATGCTTCTAGACAGAAATTAGTACATTAATGTTGTTGATCAACATCTATTGGATGGCACCAGTTACCAAATTTTATCTATGGATCCAAGCCCTAGATTATATAGACAAATCACAGAAATGGTTGAACAAGGCTATGTGAGTGGTTTCCTGACAACCAAAGAGTACTTTTCTCACCAATAAAACATATAAACTCCCTACTATATATATGGTACCAAAAATTCACAAAAATGTGCATAATCCTCCTGGCAGACCATTTGTGACCACTATTGGATCCTTACTGGAACCTCTATCAGTATTCATGGACCAGTTTTTCAACTTTTAATCCCACAAATGGAGTCTTATGTAAGAGATACAAAGCAAATGCTTAACATTCTCTCCTCGGTCAGTAATGTTGTCAGGCATTTTTAGTCACGCTCGACATACAAGCTCTCTACACGAGAATTCCTCAAGAACAAGCTCTTATAGTTTTAGATCAAGCTATGGAATCCAGACCCCAACCTCACAGGGTCCCTACATCTTTTTTTGATTTTCCTAGCCACATTGGCATTGTGTGAGAACTACTTTGTCTTCCAGGATGTTTTTTTTTATAAACAAACACATAGTACAGACATGGGCATCACTATGGCTCCCAGTTTGGCCAATTTATACATGGCAAATTTTAAACAACAGTTCTTATATTCAGCACCAAATTTATTTCAAGTGTCCCATTTCTCCAGATACATTGATGATATTTTTTTCTTTTGGCATGGGATCAAATTTGATCTCTTATGGTTTTTAGATTGAATCAACACTTTAGATAAGAACTTACACTTCACGATGCAATATCAACAGATTAATTTTTTGGACATTCTTATCAGAAAAGAAGGAAACAGTGTGTCAACGACCATCTATAAGAAATCTACTGATAGAAATGTCCTATTAAATTTTTCAAGTTTTCATCCAAATCGCCTGAAGAAGAATTTACCTGTTGGTCAATTTTTACAACGGCATCACATTTGTTCAACCAAGGAAGAATTCATACAACAATCGATCAAATTATCCCATAGATTACTTCATTGTGGTTATCCTGCTAAAATTACAAAACAAGCACAAAAATGGCCTAAAAATGCAGAACGCCAATAGCTACTCTTAGATAAACCCAATCAGACAACTTCAGACCCATTAGTTTGTACAATGCGTTATTTATCGAAATCAACACAAATTACTGCTTTAATACGCCATCATTGGCACATCCTTAACCCTTTGAACCCATTGTCCCTGAATTCAGGGACAGCCTAATATCAATATCAACACCCGTTATCCCGGTAAAACAGTATAATCACATACTGAATAACCAGTAAATCGGTATAATCAGATAGGGACAAATTTTATAACCTGCACACGTGGCCTACATTTGTGCACGCTACCCAGCGCGCACAAATGTAGGCCACATGCACAAATGTATGCACAATTTTATAAATGCGTGTGCAGCCGCGTGCATGTTATAAAATCTGTGGTCAGCGCAAGCAAGGAGGTGCACACTTGTGCACCTCACGTGTGCCGAGCCCTAGGGGAGCAACAATGGCTTTCCCTGTTCCCTCTGTTCTCCCCCACTTTCCCTTCCATTCCCCTTTCTAACCCACCCCGCAGCCCTACCTAAATCCCCCCCTACCTTATTTCAGGAGCTACGCCTGCCTCTGCCCAGCTGCCGGTACACCATCCCCCAGCACGGCCGCTGTGCCGGAGGACTCGGGACTGCCCCTGGACCACCCCTGGACCACTGCCCCACCCCCTTACCAACCCTTTTTCAAAGCCCTGGGACATACATACGTCCAGGGGCTTGTGCGTGTCGCCGAGCCTATGCAAAATAGGCTCGGCGAGCGCAGGAGCACGTTTTCGGGGTTACGCGCATAAGTTACACGCGTAACCCTTTGAAAATCTGCCCCATACTGAATAACCAATACTAATATTAAAAATAGCACATTGACAAAAATTATTGGTTTTCCGGAAGAAATTAGGGTTGACGGGTTTATCACCATAGGAACCTAGGATTCAAAGGTTAAGATACCTTCAATTTTCAAAGATCAACCTTTGATTGCATACAGTACAGGTAGAAATATTTGGGATATTTTAGTTCACTCTTTTTTGTTTCTGAACCAACCTCCCAATCTGAATTACCACTAGGTTATTGGCCTTGCCAGAAATGCTCCATGTGTTCAAACACTCTGGAATACCATGGCAGGATCATACATGTACATGGGCGGATTTTAAAATCCCTGCTCGCGTAAATCCGGGCGGATTTACGCGAGCAGGGCCTTGCGCGCCGGCGCGCCTATTTTCCATAGGCCGCCGGCGTGCGCAGAACCCCGGGACGCGCGTAGGTCCCGGGGTTTTTGGAAGGGGGCGTGTCGGGGCCGTGTCAGGGCGGGGCCGAACGACGCTGCGTTTTGGGGGCGGGACGTGGCGTTTTGGGGGCGGGCCCGGGGGCGTGGTCGCGCCCTCCGGAACCGCCCCCGGGTCGGGTCTCGGCGCGCCAGCAGCCTGCTGGCGCACGTGGATTTACATCTCCCTCCGGGAGGCGTAAATCCATGGATAAAGGTAGGTGGGGGGTTTAGATAGGGCCGGGGGGGTGGGTTAGGTAGGGGAAGGGAGGGGATGGTGAGGGGAGGGCGAAAGAGAGTTCCCTCCGAGGCCACTCCGATTTTGGAGCGGCCTCAGAGGGAACAGAGGCAGGCTGCGCGGCTCGGTGCGCGCCGGCTGCCCAAAATCGGCAGCCTTGCGCGCGCCGATCCAGGATTTTAGAAGATATGCGCGGCTATGCGCGTATCTTATAAAATCCAGCGTACTTTTGTTTGCGCTTGCTGCGCAAACAAAAGTACGCGATCGCACTTTTTTTAAAAATCTACCCCACAGTGCACACAGCAAGAACTTATTGACTCTGGGAGCCATGATGCCTCTTGGGCTCCCTTCGGCATTCTGCCCCTTTTCCATTCCCGAAATCATTGCACGTTACACATTAATCTTGGTATTAATTGGCCACAGCTTTTATTAACAGAACAGTTAATATGAACTCAACATTATAACAGTTCACCCACCCGGGCCAATCTGACAGTGTCACCGCTACTGGAACCACGCCCCCCCTTTTGTAGCCTGCCACGATTCTAGCAAGGCAACATCAATTCCGACCCCCCGCCGTGTTTACAAGCAAGGGGGCCATGCCTCCGGGCGTGGTCCCCACCCTTTTACAACCTGCCTTTTGTCAGCCCCACAGCTGTTGGCCGGGGTATCCGCCACCAGCACCAGGTAGTGTTTACACTTGCCTGGTGCCCCCCCCAAACCAAACCTTAGCTGTGGCAATTTTACACCCATGTGCAGGTCCTTTCGAGTGCCTCTTGTATTTCGTTATTGAAAAGGTCATACCCGATATTAGATAGATGTACCCTGTCCTGCTGGTAAAAACCTTCGCACTGCTCATCGGCCCATGCGTGCTGTTTCTGACAGCCTCCCATGTGCACCAACCATCCTCAGACCTGTCTGTTTATTTTCTTCTGGGCTCTCCCCCATAACTTTTGCTTTGCAAATTTAATGCATGATATTATGTTGGACCAGCAAATAAGAACTCCCGGGAACCCTGATTGTATTTCCTGTAGGTCCCTCTTCATTTGCAGTAACAGTTGTCTACATGACATTGCCCCTAAATCGTTCCCACCCAAGTGTATTATTATGATGCCCGGTCTGGCCAACGAATCCCTCTTGACCCGTAGTATGGGAATTAACTGCTCCCAGCACATTCCACGCTTTCCCGTCCAAGTGATGCACACCCCCTGAAATGCCAAGCCCAGATGTGGGCCATATCTGCGCTATAGAACATTATCTCTCTAGCGTGACCCGATGATACATTTACCCAGTCAATATTGGGGTAATTGGTCTCCCATTATTACTGCACTATCAATTTGCTTAGCTTCCCTAATTTCTCTTAGCATTTCACTGTCCGTCTCACCATCTTGACCAGGTGGACGGTAGTATACCCCTATCACTATAGTCTTCCTCGACACACACGGGATTTCTACCCATAAAGATTCAATTTTGTATTTAGTCTCATGCAGGATGTTTATCCTGTTGGACTCTAAGCCATCCCGGACATAAAGCACCACACTTCCTCCCGAGTGCTCCTCTCTGTCATTGCGATATAATTTGTACCCCGGTATAGCACTGTCCCATTGGTTATCCTCTTTCCACCATGTCTCTGAGATGCCAATTAAGTCTATGTCATCATTCACTTCTATACATTTTAATTCTCCCATCTTACTTCTTAGACTTCTGGCATTAGCATACAAACATTTCAAAGTTTGTTTTTTGTTTGTATTTTCATTCTGCTTTTTAATTGATAGGGATAAGTTAGAATTTTTTAGCTCAGGTGAGTTTTTAGTTACAGGCACTTGGACTACTTTTCTAATTCATTTATTTATTTTATTTATTTAAATTTCTATACCGATATTGGTGGGGACATCATATTGGTTTACATCAAAAACAAAAAGGTTGGAAATTACATAAAACAGGTAGGTGGGGGGGGGGGAATAGGAACTAAAGAACGCAGAATAGGAAGTACATAGGAACAGGCTACTCAGAGAGTGGCACAACAGTTCAAAACTAAGCACATTTGTGGAAAACAAAGAGAACTTTATACAAAATTTGTGTTGGGCAAAGGGGAAAATTTATATCGAGGTGAGTGGGGATAGTGTTCTTGTTGGGCATGTTGAGTGGCCGTGGGAATAATTAATCTTGGTAGGCGTGTGCGAATAGCCAGGTTTTTAGATTAGCTCTAAATTTGGAGCTGCAGGTCTCGAGCCTGAGGTTGGGAGGTAACGAGTTCCAGAGGGTGGGTCCAGCAATGGATAGGGCTTGTTCCCTTGTAGAGGTGAGGTGTGCTATTTTAAGTGAGGGTACATGGAGGGTTCCATTGTTGGAGGCTCTGGTGGATTTGTTAGATCGTAAGGGGCAGAAAGAATTGACAAGCCAATTTGAGTTGTGTGTATGTATCGCTTTGTGGGTCAGGGTAAGGGTTTTGAATAGGATGCGAGAGGGGATAGGAAGCCAGTGCAGATTCTTGAGGAGGGGTGTAATGTAGTCATATTTGCGGGCATTTGAGATGGTTCTCGCTACTGCATTCTGCAGCATTTGTAGAGGTTTTATTGTGGAGTAGGGAAGGCCAAGGAAGAGGGAGTTGCAATAGTCCATTTTTGCTGTAAGGGTGGCCTGGATGATGGTGCGGAAATCACTGGCATGGAGTAAGGGTTTGAGTTTCTTCATTACATTAAGTTTGAAGAAGCCTTCCTTTAGAATCAGGTTGATATGCTTTTTTAGATTCAGTTGTTGGTCAATGTGAACACCAAGGTTTCGTGCGACGTTTTGTCTTTTGAAAGTATTGTATGCAGGGTCATTTGTGATGACAGGTTTAGGGGGTGATTGTTGGGAGATAAGTAGGAGTTCAGTTTTCGATGCGTTCAGGGCTAGATGAAGGTCGGAGAGGAGAGCGTTGATGGATGCAAGACAGTTATTCCAATGGTTCAGTGCATTTGTCAGGGTGTCCTGGATGGGTATGACAATTTGCACGTCATCAGCATAGAGAAAGAATTTGAGGCCAAGGTCGGATAGATGATGGCAGAGGGGGCTCAGGTATATGTTAAATAAAGTAGATGAAAGGGAAGAGCCCTGTGGGACTCCTCACTGTCGGAATGCCCTAATTCTAATGCATCATTAGTATCCTTTAAAGATTGGAGCTTCTGACATTTATGTAGAGTTTTTAATAAACCCCTTCTCTAAATTCTCCTTCAAATATTCTTCCTCAGCTCTGGTTTTGCTAGAGCATACATGGAGCCTCTGACTGTTCTATTGGACTGTAATAGGGTCTGTGTGAAGTTAAGGCATCCACTGTTTTTTTTGTCAAATACTTCTTAAAACTCTGCATACTTCTCAAGAAGATTCTCTGGCTTGGTGAGATACAGTCCTCTGTCTGGACCAAGTGTCTGTTCAGTTGCTGTGGACTGAGCAGGCAGTTCTGACCACAGAAGAAGGACATGAAGGCTATCTATGTACTTTCCAGTTTGTATTCAGATCATGATGTACTAGGGGATTCGTTTTCGACGTATTGGCAATCCACAACGTATATATCCCTATTCGTTATATTTGTGGGGAAGCGAAACGTATCGCGACTCCCCACAAATTTAATGCATCATCCATTTCATCTGTTGCACGGCACGCACACGCGCAATCGGAGGACGCCATTTGGGTATTTCAAGAGCCAAAAAACAGCCCTTTCCTGTGAGTCATCAGTGACCTCAAAGCCCTGTCAGAGGGGTCGGACAGGTTGGCATGGATACCGGAATGCAGTGTATCAGCGATAACATTTTGTGAAATGCACTGAATGCAGCCAATCGTACTGTCATTCAGTGTTATGGCCGCCGGCCGCGGCAAGCTGTGACCAGGGCCGGTCACTCATCGGCGTTGTGGGCCGAACCGCCGACGTTGAGGCCCAGCGTCAGCGGGCCTTTCCTGTGGCAGTGTCTGCTGCTTACTAGCATGGCCGCGGCGTCCTCTCCGCGCGGCTAGCTCCGCCCCCTGGGGTTCCCTAGGGCCGCGTGCGTGGCAGTAGCCTGGAAATAAAGGAGCCTCTACAGGAACTAGGTTGGGATCTTTCCTGAAGGCTCCATCTTTGGGGAACTATTTAAGGCAAGGTCTGTGCCTTCAGACCTTGCCTTGGCTTCTTGGCTCCTGTGGTCTTGTGCCTGTACTCCGTTCCTGTGATTGACCTCCAGTGCTTGACTCCCGGACTGGCTGCTGTTCTTCCTTGGTTTCTGATCCCTGGACTGGCTGCGGAGTATCCATTGGTTCCTGATCCCTGGACTGGCTGCGGAGTATCCCCTGGTTCTTGATCCCTGGATTGGCTGCGGAGTATCCTTTGGTTCTTGATTCCTGGACTGGCTGTGGAGTATCCTTGGGGTATTGTTCCCCTGGCCAACCCTTGACTACCTCTATCGACCTGCTGGAGGCACCAGCTCAGCCTTTGAATCGTACGACCTGCTGGAGGCATCAGCTACCCGAATCACACGACCTGCTGGAGGCGCCAGCTCAGCCTTTTGAAGTGTACGACCTGTTGGAGGTGCCAGCTCTCTGGACCACACGACCTGCAGGTGGCGCATGCATCCAGATTGCCCTCATCCGCCTCTCGAGATCTTCTGAGTTGGCCTTACCTTCTGACAATATTACACTGACACACTACTTCGGATCAAGGGTTCACCTCCCGAGTCATAACAGTAAGCCAAGGCCATAGACCCGGCAGAGGCTTCAGCACTAAGAGCAATTCCTGGCCTAGCTCAGAAGATAATGGAGCAACAGAGTATGTTGGAATCCTTGGCAGCTTCCATGGAGCGACTCAATGCTCGGCTTGACTCCGTAGTTGCTATACACTCTGGCACTCCAACCACAAACCCTCCGCCGGCACCGGTTCCGCCAGCAACCTCAGGCTACATTCGACCAGTTCTTCCATTACCAGCTCCACCCCAATACGCCGGGGATCCTCGCTCATGTCTGGGATTTCTAATCAGTGCAGTATGCATTTCCTTCTGCAAGCACCGCTATTCCCGGATGATATAACCAAAACTACCTGCATCCTATCTCTACTGGAAGGCAAAGCGCTGGCCTGGGCTTCTCCGCTGTGGCAGTGCTCTTACCCGGTACTGCAAGACTTTCCACGATTTCTGGAATTGTTTCGGACGATCTTTGAGGAACCCGGGAAACAAGCAGCTGCCGGCTCCAACCTCCTTCACCTCCGTCAAGGAGGGCGATCCCTCTCGGATTATAATATTGAGTTCCGAACTCTCGCTATAGAACTTCATTGGAAGGAATGCGTCCTGAGAACCATGGAGGGACTATCGGCCAGAATTAAGGATGAGCTGGCCGCTCGGGAACACCGAAGTCTCCGCCCAGACCTACCTCATCAAGACGCACCGAGGGACAAGAACATTCAAAAGCCGCGCCAGTGAGCCCTGAGCCTCCTCTTCGCTGCCAACCTCGATCAAGCCCCACTAATTATTTAAAGTTCTTTCACTAGTTTTTATGTGCTTTCATCGAGCCAAGCTGTCATAATTGCCTGATAGAGTTACTTTCCAAATACGAGCCACAAAGATCATTAATATCTTTCTAAAAGACCTTTTTAGCAGTTGCTGCATTTCTGATTGTCAAACTGCTGTGCATTAAAATTTGTGTTTTTTCTTATTTTGGTCTAATATGTTGCGAACTGGCAGTGGACCCTTGGGCCGGCCTGGCGGAATAGAAGGCTCCGCTGAAGAAGGTAGGCCGGGAGGCGGAACCATGGCAGAGGCACAGGTGGAGTCTTCACCTTGAAGATCCGAGATCCCCCCAGGAGAAGCCCGTGAGGATCTGGACCGCTGGGACTTAGGTGACGGCAGCGAGACTAGTAGAGAAGATGTAATCTTCACCCTGGAAGTCCAAGATCCCCCCAGGAGGAGCCCAAAGGGTTCTGGACTGCTGGGACTTAGGTGACGACAGCGAGACAAGTGGAGAAGATGGAATCTTCACCCTGGAAGTCCAAGATTCCCCCAGGAGGAGCCCGTAGGGATCTGGACCGCTGGGACTTAAGAGACGGAAGTGAGAAGAGATGAGAATACAGTCCAGAAGTCGAGGCAGGCGGCAGACACAGAGAGTCGGAAGCAAGCCGGAGTCAGGAACTAGAGTAACAAACCAAGGGCCGGATCAGGAGCAGCCGAAACTGGCACGGGAACAGCAGAAGCGGATACAGGAACAGCAGGAGCGGATTCAGGAACAGCAGGAACCAACGCAGGGACAACAGGAACGCAACTAGACACTCTAACAGAGAGACCTTGTTGCAAGGCATTTCCATGCAGGCAGACGCCGGCTTAAATACTTTGCCGGCGTCTGACGTCATCCAGGGGGCTGTCCAGCACTTCCGGGTGCTGGACCTTTAAAAATCCCTCTTCACACGCACGCATGCCTTTAGAGGTGGAGGAGTTAGGATTGGGCCTCAGCGGAGTCTCCCTTGTGGAGACAGCATTGCAACGCGGCCCAGAAGGCCCGGAACACGGCAGTTCCTGACGCGGCCTGGAGCGGAGGAAACCAGGTAAGGACCCGGTCGCTAGGCTAGCGACTGGGACCGCAACATAATGTTGTAGAATTCTATTCTTTGATGATTCAATTGCCTGGAATTCAATAATGAATCATGTTATTTCATGCAATATTTGGACATTTTTGCAAGGTTAGAGATATATTAGGCTGAATAACAGAACTAGGTTCTCTAGTTCTGGAGAATGGATTTATGACTTGGAGTTATTCTAATTCATTACCGTTCATTGTATGGTAGTTTATTTCATCTCAGTTTTCCTATTATTTATATGGGGTACTATAGGGGAAGGACTGGAGATGAGGTTGGGTAGGTAGGGAGATAGGGTTTAAATTTTAATATTTGAATGTTAAGGGAAGTCAGCATGGATGGGATTTATATTTTTATATCCTATTGATATTGTAATTTTTAAGAACAATTTTGAAGGGGGATCTCTGTGTAAAATACCTCTTTACCCATAGAAATAGCAGTTTAGAAAAGTATGCGACCCATACAGTTTTAGTATATTGTTGATGATCCCCGCCTCCAATGCGCTGCTCCTCCACTCGTCACTGGTGCAGGTCCTTCCTATCCTGGTTCTCTGGGCACTTTTCTTTCTACTTTCTAGCCTCTTGTCCCAAAAGTGCCCCTCCTCCAAGGAAACATCCAGCATACCCGCCTAGCCAGGACTTCTCTGAGAGCCTGGGCTAACAAACACACAGGTCAATACAGTAAAGTGCGGCCGCAGTTACCCTGCTCCTAACCCGCTTTCTACTCACTTTTCGGCCGCGTTAGTCCAACCCGCGATACACTATCCCCTTTAACCCATTCTTACCGCCTCTTTAAATCACCGGGTAACCTCTTCCGCCCGCGGCATGTATGTTAGATGTAAACGATCAAATTAGCTATTCCCTTCCATACATTAATGTGCGCCCCGACTATCGCTTTTTTACCCTGCCGTTTTGCTGCGCATTTAACCTGCTAACTTACCGCCTACCCTTACCCCTGCGTTAGAGGCAGGGGTAAGGGTAGGCGGCAAACTTTCCCCCAGCCCCCGCTCACCTGCCCTGGCCGCGTCCATGGGTGCTGGTCTCTATAATAGGGGCTGATGAGTAAAGATGGCCGGCGCCATCTTTAAAGATGGCGCCGGCCATCCAGTGCTCCTACCATGTGACAGGGGCCGGCCAATGGCACGGAAACCCTGTCACATGGTAAGGTCAAAGGGGCATCGGTGCCATTTTTTTTTAGCGCAGCTGATGGCTGGGAATGGGAAATCGTCCCCTGAGGCCCCCCTGGACCACCAGGTAATGTTAAAAGGTTTTGGGGGGGTCGGGAGGGTGAGGGAGGCTAAGGGGGGGTCGATTTAAAGGTCGGGTGGGTTGTTTTTTTTATCGGGCCATCGGCGCCATTTTAATTAGTGGCAGCCAAAATGGCGCCGATGGCCCGAGAGCGGGAGATCGCGCCGGGACCCCCCCCCCCCCCATTGGACCACCAGGTAATTTAACATTTTGGGGGGGTTCGGGAGGGTGGAGGAGGGTAAGGAATTGGTTTTAAAGGGTCGGGGTGGGTTTAGGGGTTGTTTTGGTGTGCCGGTTTTCCCGCCCTCCCCCAAATAATTCCCGTGCCCTATTTAATGATTTAGGACGATTTATGACGATACATCGGGGGCATTTGTATTGTATCGTGCACTCTGACAATTTAGGACGATTTTAAAATTATCTGACGATAATTTTAATTGTTCAAAAACGATTCACATCCCTAATAGAGATGATTTATAACACTATCATACCGCTGTTTCAACTCTTCAATTGTAAAATTTGTGAGGTCTTGGATATTCTGATTCTCATTTTGCTCATCCTCCTCTTCCTCTTCCTCCTCCTCAGGGACAGGCTGTGCAGAAATGTCACTCAGTTGAGTTGAAGAAGAATCAGTTTGTGATGATTTAAGAATTCCTGTTGAAATTAGTTCTGAGACTAACTTATTTACATTATGCATTTTTTAAGAAAAGTATGTAAAGTTAGATTAGTTTTTATGAAGAATGTTTTTTTGAATTTGGTACTGCAAATTCAATGATTGTTAACCGGCTTGACATATATTTGAAAGTCGGTATATAAAGTTGTATAAATAAATAAATAATTCAAGCTGACCAAGATGATTTTCAGAGTATGGAAAAGGAGGACCACCTGTTTGATTTTGAGCAAAGGATCCTGAATTTTGAGCTTGAGTTGGCAAAAATGTCTGGCCTTGACTGAAAGGCACTCATGCATACATAGTAATCAAAAATTAGCAAAAGGAGTAGTCCATAAACTGTATCATAAAAGTCTCACGATATTAACATGTCTACAAGCAGCGTGTAACAGGGTTAAGAGACATTAAGGCAATAATACTTTTAAGTTACAAAATAAACCATTTGTAATATTTTTTTCCTGTTATATAAGGCAGGTAAATGATCCCAGGAAAAAAACAGGATTTAGTAGTTGACTCCAATGTGTAAGGGAATATATGGGATATACAGTAAAAAGTGTACCATAATGTAATCACATTTACACTTTTCTGTTAGTCAAGAAAAATTAAAACATGGAATACTATTGTTTCATTGGCACTTGAAATTTCCAGTATAATTTAACGTATGCTCCGCTTTCAGAAAACAGCTGTGCGAGAATGCTGAGTGTTCGGGAAAGTTGATTTTTGAGCGTCATTGACGAAAGTCAACAGAAAAGGTATTTTGAAGATGTGGACTCTCTGAAAAATGGGAGTGTCTGGATGAGCGCTCAAACGATTATAAAAGAGATAAAGGTGAAACTGTGGGGCCAATAAATTTGGTTTGTTTGTATGCGGCAAGAGTAGGATACTGTGAAAATTGAGTGTGGATACATTTGGGTGATTTCGTGGAGGAAACTTTCGAAGATCTGTGTATTATGCTCCCCTGAAGAATCCGATTGCATGGCGAAACATGTTGGGAGTATGATTTTGTGAATTTGAACTACGGAAGAAATACAATACAATAGTATAAAGAGGGAGTGGAACAATTGTATTATATAGATTCTCTAAAAAGAAAAATTTGTAATAGTATGCTTGAGTGTATGAATGTGTTTTTAAGGTGAATATTTGTTATTTACTCTATGTATCCAACTATGAATAGTAATTAAATGATTTTTGAAGACTTTTCATAAAATGTTTTGTTTACGACAATACAATTTTTTCCACTGAATTTATATGTCACTACATATGATATGTTACATTTTTTCTGTGGCAGGAAAGAGGATGCTAAGTAAGAAATTCAGATCAAACGTTATAAGGCATTTAAACTAGAGAGCGGGGGTGGCAGGAGTTGGCCAAAGAAATTGGTATGTCACGCCCAAGCAATACAGGAAGTGATCAGTTCAAAAAAGCAGAAAAGGTGACTAGGAAGAGCAGCAAACCAAGGGAGAAAAGTTAGAAAACTATGAGCAGAAATGCTTGTAGTCTGGGCAAACCTCAAACCTGTAAGGCCCTAAAGGTGGAGGCGGACTTTAACATTGTTACTGTTATAGAGACCTGGTTCACTGATTCTCTTGATTCGGATACAATCATCCCAGGCTATAACTTGTTGAGGTCCCAGGCTATAACTTGTTGAGGAAGGACAGAGAGGACAGAAAAGGGGGAGGAACAGCTCTGTATGTCGAAAACAATATCCAAGCAACTGAATTGCAAAGGACAAATAGTGCTTCCATTTCTACTGGTGTGATCTACAGGTCTTTGACTCAAATGGAAGAACTGGACAGGGATTTGGTCAAATACATCCAAAATGTGGGAAAAATGGATGTGTTGCTTATTGAAGATTTTAATCTGCCTGATGTGGATTGGATTATGCAAAACCTGCAAGTAGAGTGATAGTGGATGCCCTTTAAGGGGCTCTGCTAAAACAAATGGTAATGGAATCTATGAAGAAGGGTGAGATATTCAACCTAGTGCTCACTAATGGCAATAATGTCTCTAATATCCAGATAGGTGCCCACTTGACCACCATTTATCATCAGATGTTATGGATCATCACAAATAGGATACAGAGAAGTCACATGAAAACCCAAGTTTTGAATTTCAAAAATACATATTTTGTCAAACTGGGAATGTACCTGGAAGATGATGTTACGCGCCCCACCCGTAGTCGTCCCGCACACGGGACCGCTCACTTTCAGGGCTCCACAGTGGGTCCTGGTCCTGTCTCCCTCGTGGCCCTTGCAAATCCAGCTAGACCCCAGAATCCCGCGGCGGCGGTCACTGGGCCTTTGGCTGCACGACAGGCTTCATGCCAGGCCTTGGCATCGCAGCAGCTATCCACGCCCCTTTCAAAATGGCGCCGATTGCCTTTGCCCTCACTATGTGTGTCATAGTGAGGGCAAAGGCGATCGGCGCCATTTTGAGTATTGGCATTGAATGGCCGGCATGAAAGGAGGTCGCTCCCGGACCCCCGCTGGACTTTTGGCAAGTCTTGTGGGAGTCAGGAAGCCCCCCCAAGCTGGCCAAAAGTCCCTGTGGGACCAACAGGGGTCCCGGAGCGACCTGCCGTCCGACGCCAGGATTCAAAATGGCGCCGATAGCCTTTGCCCATACTGTGTCACAGGGGCTACCGGTGCCATTGGTCCGCCCCTGTCACATGGTAGGAGCACAAGATGGCGCCGGTGACCATGTGATAGGGACTGACCAATGGCACCGGTAGCCCCTGTGACACAGACTATCGGCGCCGTGATGAAACCGGCAAACGAGTGCAGCGATGGCTTCCTGACTCCCCGCTGGACCACCAGGAAGTTTTGGTAAGTCTTGGGGGGGTCAGGAGGGTGGGGGTTGTAGTTAATTTTAATTTTAGCTGGGACAATACTTTAACTCACGGTAGTAATGTATTTACAGATCGACAACTTATGGAATTCTCCATACTTCCGCATGAAATGGAATTGACCCCCCATGAATATGTATCACGTACTCAACGAAAACATTTTGCCTGCACATCCCTAGTCCTGGAAGCCAAATTTAGGCTCTTAGGTAGAAAGCTTAAATCCAGAACCCCCAGGGTAGCATTCTCTGAAATGCTCCCTGTTCCACGCGTAGGTCGCCAGAGGCAGGCAGAGCAGCGGAGTATCAATGCGTGGATGAGCCAATGGTGCAAGGAAGAGGGATTCAGTTTTGTTATGAACTGGGGAACATTTTGGGGAAGGGGGAGTCTCTTCCGAAAGGATGGGCTCCACCTTAACCAGGGTGGAACCAGACTGCTGGCGCTAACCTTTAAAAAGGAGATAGAACAGCTTTTAAACTAGAAAAAAGGGGAAAGCCGACAGTCGCTCAGCAGTGCATGTTTCGGAGAGAGGTATCTTCAAAGGATACTAATGATGCATTAGAATTAGGGCATCCCGACAGTGAGGCTCCAATAATAAGAAAAGTAGTCCAAGTGCCTGTAACTAAAAACTCACCTGAGCTAAAAAATTCTAACTTATCCCTATCAATTAAAAAGCAGAATGAAAATACAAACAAAAAACAAACTTTGAAATGTTTGTATGCCAATGCCAGAAGTCTAAGAAGTAAGATGGGAGAATTAGAATGTATAGCAGTGAATGATGACTTAATTGGCATCTCAGAGACATGGTAGAAGGAGGACAACCAATGGGAAGGTGCTATACCGGGGTACAAATTATATCGCAATGACAGAGAGGAGCACCCGGGAGGCGGTGTGGCGCTTTATGTCCAGGATGGCATAGAGTCCAACAGGATAAACATCCTGCATGAAACTAAATGCAAAATTGAATCTTTATGGGTAGAAATCCCTTGTGTGTCGGGGAAGACTATAGTGATAGGAGTATACTACTGTCCACCTGGTCAAGATGATGAGACGGACAGTGAAATGCTAAGAGAAATTAGGGAAGCTAACCAAATGGTAGTGCGGTAATAATGGGAGACTTCAATTACCCAAGAACACTGGTGCAGGTAAATGAGTATATTTTCCATTCAATGGTAAATAACTGTTTTATTATTGCAAATGTTCCAATATCCTTACTGTGGCAACTCCATACAAAGTAACAGTCAAGAGTTACAGGTCCCCCGACACGGTCCCGTGTTTCGCGGTGGCTGCATCGGGAGGGACCGGATGATATTCAAAATCTGGAATATAACATGAGTAATCAAACATGGAAAAAGACAGGCTGCAGAAAAAACAAGTTACAGTGGGTAATCACATACCTTATAGACAATCATCAGGAGCGCGGGCATCCTCTGCATTTGACAAACATTTAAAGGGCAAAAAGGCGCGAAAGCTAGCTCTCGCGAGATGCTGAGAATGACAGGAAAGCACCTGTAATCGGGTTAACAAATTAACAAAGAAACTGGTGAACCGGTTACAGTAAATATTAACATATCTTATACGCAGGCATCAGGGGAGCGCTCTCAGCATTAGACAGACAATTAAAAGCAGAAGGACACGAAAGATCCGTGCTCCCAAGATGCTGTAATTAACAGGCAGACACCTATAAAACAGTCAACAAAGATCCTAGTAAAACTGATACCATTCACTCTGGGTGCCTTTGAGCGCCTTGTATGTAAAGATGCTGCCATGATCTGTTCACAACCCCAGTTCATTCGGTATAACCTTCCTAAAAGTGAGGCCGCTGCCCTTAGAAACCTTTCCAACGACACTACCATTGTCATTAAGCCAGCTGATAAGGGGGGTGGTATTGTTATCCTAGGCAGACTAGACTATGAAGCGGAAGCGTTGAGACAACTTGGGGATACTTCTTTCTATATTCCCCTTCCCTCAGACCCCACGGAATCTTTACTTCAGGATATCAAATCTGTTGTTCAATCATCCCTTGATTCCCATATGATCACCAATAAAGAAGCCAAATTTTTGATTTCCTCCTACCCTGTTATGCCTCTATTTTATACCCTCCCTAAGATACACAAGTCTTTGACACACCCCCCGGGTCGCCCCATTGTGTCCGGCATTGGATCCTTGCTCGAACCACTGTCCCAATTTGTGGACGTTTTTTTGAAACCTTTGGTACCCCGTATTAGATCTTATGTCCGGGATTCCTCCCATTTTATGACATTGTTATCAGATATTGAAGTTTCTCAGCCCATTTTCCTTATTACATTGGATGTGGTTTCACTTTATTCAAACATTCCTCAAAATGAGGCCCTTACTGTTATTGAAAAAGTGCTGAACACACGTCCACCTCACAGGGTTACCACATCGTTTCTGGTACAACTTGCGGAAATTGCACTGACCAAAAATTTTTTTCGTTTCCAAGATGTGATATACCAACAGATCAAGGGGACAGCCATGGGCGCCACCATGGCACCCAGTCTGGCGTGCCTATACATGGATGAATATGAAACCGCTTATATCTATCCGTCTAGATGGTCCTCAATTCATCCATGTATGGCTTCGCTACATCGACGATATTTTTATCATCTGGACAGGCTCCAACATACAGTTTTTCATGTTCTTGGATTGGGTGAATTCAATCAATTCCCACATCCAATTTAATCACTGCATGCACCCCTCCCAGATATCCTTTTTGGACATTTCGATTTCTTGGAATGGGGACCATTTTGACACTACCCTGTTTCGCAAGAACACTGATCGAAATACACTGCTTGCCTATAACAGCTGTCACCCCCGGGCACTCCGGGATAACATACCGACGGGGCAATTTTTAAGGCTTCGGCGCCTTTGCTCCTCATGGATGGAATTTCTTTCCCAATCAGATGGTTTATTTACCCGGTTTGTTGAAAGGGGATATCCAGCCCGGATTGTGAAAAAAGCCTTTAAACGGGCCTTATACACACACCGGGACTGGCTCTTTAGTCCCTCCACACAGCCAGATGATATTTCTTACAACTGCATTCTCCCCTTTTCCACTGTCGGAAGATCCATTGTGAACATGATTAAACGTCACTGGTCGGCCCTGTCCCTCACTGATCTGATGCATGGTCCCCCTCGTTTCACTTTCAAAAGAGCTACAAATCTGAGAGATCGCCTTGTTCATACATCCTCATCACCGACGCGATACCACTCACGCACCATTGGTGGTCATAACCCTTGTGGTCGCTGCACGATGTGCAGCCACACAGAGTCATTGACAGTATTTAAACACCCTGGGTCTGGACGTGAGTTCAAATTATACTCTCAGTCAAACTGCTGCACCAAAGGTGTTGTTTACGTGATTTATTGTCCCTGCTCGCTTATATACGTGGGGAAAACCTCACGGATGATTAAGACACGCATTATCGAGCACTGCTCCAACATCAGATCATCTAGAACTGACGAACCTCTTGTAATGCATTGGATCCATGCTGGTCACTCCATCGCTGATCTCTCCTTCCTTGTATTAGAGGTGGTCTCGCCCCCCCTACGAGGTGGAGATTTTCCCGGTATGCTTGGTCGGAGAGAGCAGCGCTGGATTTTCACCCTTAACTCTGTCTCCCCTCATGGTCTCAACAAAGATATCGAATGGTATCAGTTTTACTAGGATCTTTGTTGACTGTTTTATAGGTGTCTGCCTGTTATTTACAGCATCTTGGGAGCACGGATCTTTCGTGTCCTTCTGCTTTTAATTGTCTGTCTAATGCTGAGAGCGCTTCCCCTGATGCCTGCGTATAAGATATGTTAATATTTACTGTAACCGGTTCACCAGTTTCTTTGTTAATTTGTTAACCCGATTACAGGTGCTTTCCTGTCATTCTCAGCATCTCGCGAGAGCTAGCTTTCGCGCCTTTTTGCCCTTTAAATGTTTGTCAAATGCAGAGGATGCCCGCGCTCCTGATGATTGTCTATAAGGTATGTGATTACCCACTGTAACTTGTTTTTCTGCAGCCTGTCTTTTTCCATGTTTGATTACTCATGTTATATTCCAGATTTTGAATATCATCCGGTCCCTCCCGATGCAGCCACCGCGAAACACGGGACCGTGTCGGGGGACCTGTAACTCTTGACTGTTACTTTGTATGGAGTTGCCACAGTAAGGATATTGGAACATTTGCAATAATAAAACAGTTATTTACCATTGAATGGAAAATATACTCATTTACCTGCACCAGTGTTCTTGAGTACTTGCTTATGTGCAAGGTGTGCTTCTGTTTATGATTGGATTAGACTTCAATTACCCCAATATAGACTGGGTAAATGTATCATCGGGTCACGCTAGAGAGATAACGTTCCTGGATGAATAAATGATAGCTTTATGGAGCAATTGGTTCAGGAACCGACGAGAGAGGGAGCATTTTTAGATCTAATTCTCAGTGGAGCACAGGACTTGGTGAGAGAGGTAACGGTGGTGGGGCCGCTTGGCAATAGTGATCATAATATGATCAAATTTGATTTAATGACTGGAAAAGGAACAGTGTGCAAATCCAAGGCTCTCGTGCTAAACTTTCAAAAGGGAAACTTTGATAAAATGAGAAAAATTGTTAGAAAAAAACTGAAAGGAGCAGCTACAAAAGTAAAAAATGTCCAAGATGCATGGTCATTGTTAAAAAATACCATTCTAGAAGCACAGTCCAGATGTATTCCACATATTAAGAAAGGTGGAATGAAGGCAAAACGATTACCGGGCATGGTTAAAGGGGAGGTGAAGGAAGCTATTTTAGCCAAAAGATCTTCATTCAAAAATTGGAAGAAGGATCCAACAGAAGAAAATAGGATAAAGCATAAACATTGGCAAGTTAAATGTAAGACATTGATAAGACAGGCTAAGAGAGAATTTGAAAAGATGTTGGCTGTAGAGGCAAAAACTCACAGTAAAAACTTTTTAAAATATATCCGAAGCAGAAAGCCTGTGAGGGAGTCAGTTGGACCGTTATATTATCGAGGGGTTAATGGGGCACTTAGAGAAGATAAGGCCATCACGGAAAGATTAAATGATTTCTTTGCTTCGGTGTTTACTGAAGAGGATGTTGGGGAGGTTACCCGTAATAGAGAAGGTTTTCATGGGCAATGATTCAGATGGACTGAATCAAATCACGGTGAACCTAGAAGATGTGGTAGGCCCTGATTGACAAACTGAATAGTAGTAAATCACCTGGACCGGATGGTATACACCCCAGAGTTCTGAAGGAACTAAAAAATGAAATTTCAGACCTATTAGTAAAAAATGTGTAACTTATCATTAAATCATCCATTGTACGTGAAGACTGGAGGATAGCAATGTAACCCCAATATTTAAAAAGGGCTCCAGGGGCGATCCGGGAAACTACAGACCGGTTAGCCTGACTTCAGTGCCAGGAAAATAGTGGAAAGTGTTCTACTAAACAGCAAAATCAGAGAACATATAGAAAGACCATGGTTTAATGGAACAAAGTCAGCATGGCTTTACCCAGGGCAAGTCTTGCCTCACAAATCTGCTTCACTTTTTTGAAGGAGTTAATAAACATGTGGATAAGGTGAACCGGTAGATATAGTATACTTGGATTTTCAGAAGGCGTTTGACAAAGTTCCTCATGAGAGGCTTCTAGGAAAAGTAAAAAGTCATGGGATAGGTGGTAATGTCCGTTCGTGGATTGCAAACTGGCTAAAAGGATGTTGTGAATAAGCTGTTTTAGTGGACCCTTGGCCGGCCTGCGGGAGACTGGGGAGAGATGGACTATAGTCTCTGCTTGAGGGCAGGCCGGGAGGTAGATACCAGGCAGGTGATGGACAGTGAGCTTCGCCCAGGAAGCTGGTACTCCCCCGGGAGGAGCCCAAAGGAGCCAGCTGCTTGGGACTTTAGGGGATTCAACCCTTGAAGCCGGAGCTCTCCCAGGAGGAGCCCGTAGGAGCCCGGCCGCTGGGACATAGGAGATCACAGAAGCTGGAGCTGAAGCAGGTGGGCAGGGATCCGGAATCAGGCAGGAACTGAAGCAGGACAGGTACTGGACCCAAACTGGAACCTGAAGCAGGACAGGTAACTAGAACCAAGCAGGAACTGAAGCAGGACCGGGTACTGGAACCAAGCTGGAACTCAAGCAGGACAGGTTACTGGAACCAAAACTGAAACTGAAGCAGGACAGGTACTGGATCCAAGCTGGAACTGAAGCAGGAGAAATACTGGAACAAGCTGGAACTGAAGCAGGACAGGATACTGGAACCAAGCAAAAGCAAAGACAGGACTTGGACACAGAAGCGTAGCAAGTCTTAGGCAGGAACGGAGCCTGCTAAAGCAATAGCACGCTCCGGGGCTCGGAGCAACTTGGGAACCGGCAAGGAACCCCGTTGCAAGGCAAAGTTCTGGGCTCCACGGTGGCCTTACATAGGCCGCAGCGTCTGACGTCAGGGGTAAGGCGGAGCCTTCAGTGGCGAAAAAAAGCCTTTATAAGCGCGGCTCCTGCGCACGAGTTGCGTGCCTAAGGAGTACGGCGTCCAGGAAGGGTGATTATCTGGCTATAATTTAGCCAGATAGTGTCTAAATATCACAAAATTTGCAATTTAGATGATACCAAGTCATTGGCTTTGAATATTGACCTCATAATCTTCCTTATGATGGCATTTCTTCCTTTTCAAAATTCTGTAACTCCTGAGAACCATAAAACCCTTTCTGAGGAGGAAGTTATGCAATTTTTTCAGGTGTATTGATATCATTTGCCCATGCTGAACTCCTCATTCCATAGAATAGCATATCAGTGAGCAATTTTATCACCCATTAACTCTTCAAAATCTGGCAGAATTTCTAAATTTTCTGAAATCAAAGAAACCCTAAACAGAATTTCTTAGAAACTCTAAACTCCCTAAGATCAAAGTATTGGCTCTTAAATTAAACTTAAACAGTAATCTGACTCGAGTGTACAAAATTAGTAAAAATGTCCAATTGTTCTTCATGACTCATGGCTAGAAACATGTAATAAAAATGAATATTAAACCTCCCAAACAAGCAAATTAGAGAATTTAAGTGGTATTTCAACAAAACGATCCAGACAGGGAGGTGGTACTCAAAACCTCAGTTAAAAGTGGTACTCTAAACACCAGTTAAAGGGGCCTCCGACTCAACACGTGGGCGTTGCTACGATCACCGCTGACTCGCCCCCCCGATCGGGCCTACCTCTCCAGGTCTCCTCGGCCGCTAAGCCCGCCCACTGCCGTCAGCAAGTACCACCCGGATTGAGCCATAAATAGGCTCTGCTATAGGTACTCTGTCCTTTGTCCTGCCGCTTGCTTCTCCGTCCTGCCCGACCGGCGCTGACCCTCACCTCTTCATGACCGAAGCTCGCTTGAGGACCCCAGACGGCCCTTCCACCGAAGCGCCTGAATGGTGGTAAGCTCTGCCCACTGGACGTCAGCTTTGCAGTGTACAGCAAGCCCTTTAAGGGCCCACATTGGACCCCGGCATCGCGCGCCAGGCATCGCGCACGAAGGAGCGTGACTAAGGGGCCTGCTTTTAGGGTGCCCCTTTGTGTTGCCCCTCGGTGCCCCCCCCCCCACTTTATCCAGTCCCTTGCCCTCCTAATCCTCCTTGTACTTTTGCTACTTACGCCTCGCCTCCCTCCCTCTTTTATTGGTCATCACATTACCTGTCCCCGTCTATAGTATATATGCCCCTCTCCCCACCCTCTTCAGGTTACCTTCTTCTTCCCCTCATCTCTCCCACCTCTTCTGATATCACTGATTTCACTAGACTACCTTTAGTCCCACACTAACGCCCAAAAGGCTCACACACCTCTTGACGATGCACACCCACCCTATCCCCACTCTCAAGCACTATCCCCTACAGTTCAGATGCCACAACCCCAAAAACCTCCATAGGTTACTACTCCCCATCATAATCTCCCCTCTCACCCCAACTAATTGGGCTTACTACTTTTACAATTTTCCTCATTAATGCGCAGTCAGTTGTCAAAAAAAACAGTGTTACTCAATGACATTCTCCTTGACGATACCCCTGACATCTGTGCTAACCACCAAAGCATGGTTAAAGGACTCTGACTCCATGCTTTTAAACCAACTTCCAACCGATCTCTACAACATTTTTTCTATCCCTAGACCTAAAAAAGAGGAGGTGGTCTCCTTCTCGCAAGGCAAAAAAGATATTTAAATTAACACTACAACCCATCCCTCCACCCCACAAACTAGAAATCAGTCTATTTAAAATCGCCCAACCTCCAAATCTCTTAACTTAATGCCCCTCCAGGGCTCCTTGACAAGACTCTTCCCCCATTATTGAATACTTCACCAAAAACATTGACATACAAACACCTGCAATTATCCTTGGAGACTTCAATCTCCACATAGACGCTGTACCCTTATCATCCTCCTTCTACTCCTTCAAACTTCACTTAAGGCCCTAGGATTCCAACAGATAATTTCTAACCCCACACATAAGGCAGGCCACACGCTTTGATCTTATCTTACCAACTCACTCCATCCGACCAGACCCTCCTACATGCAATCCCATCCCCTGGTCTGACCACACCACTTCCATATCGAAACCACCTGCTCCATAGAAAATTCTATTACTCATACATGCTCCAAAAAAAAACATTTCAGAAGACCCTGCAAAAGAGACGACCTTATCACTGCCCTATCAAAAGAACTCAACAAACTAAACTTGACAAACCCAGACTCTGCCCTCTCCTCTTGGAATCAACTCACCAGCACTGTTGCCAACAAAATCTGCCCATACATCTCGAGTACTTGACCCATTTGATCCTGCCACTTTCGCCCCATATCTAACCTACCCTTTATAACAAAAATCTTAGAAAAAACTATCAATCGTCAACTTATAGGACTACTTAGATGATCATCACATACTCTTCCCTTCACAATATGGTTTCCGCAAACATCACAGCACTGAAACTCTCCTCATATCCCTTACTGACCACATCTTGAAAGGCCTAGATAAAGGCCAGTCATTCATCTTGCCCTCCTAGACATCTCTGCCACATTTGGATAACGTCAACCACAACATTGGCACTCTCTGGCATCGCTCTTTGTTGGTTTCAATCATACCTCAGTGATAGACAATACAGAGTAAAAATTGGGAATAGTGAATCTAAACCAAACAAACCTGACACAAGGCATACCACAAGGCTCCTCACTGTCCTCCACACTAGTCAATATATACCTCCTTCCCCTCTGCCAACACCTTTCCAAGCTTGGTCTTCCGCATTTTATATATGCGGACGATGTACTGATCCTTATACCTATAAACGACACATTACTTGAAGCCACTAAGACCTGGGAAAACTGCACTCACTGCTATCAGCACATTGCTCTCAAACAACTTCCTGGCACCAGCAACACCGCTAAAACAGAGCTTTTATTCATTTCACCCCACAATGATAACTTAAACTCCCTCTGCTCAACACTCTACCCACCGACATTACCATTTTGCAACATGTACGCAAGCCTCGGCATTACCCTGACAATCAATTCAATCTAAAAAAGTTCATCAACACTACCTTAAAAGATGGCTTTTTCAAACTACACACATTAAAAAAACTGAAACCCCTTCTTCATCTCAATGACTTTCGAACAATACTCCAATCCATCATACTGTCTAAAATTGCCTACTGCAATGCCATTCTCCTAGACTCCCCAAAAATGCCACCCAACCCCTCCAAATGCCTCCAGAATGCCACTACCACCTGCATCCTCACCAACGCCAATAGAAATGGTCATATAACCCCTGTCCCTCAAACACCTACACTGGCTGCCAATCACATCACAGATCCTGTACAAGACTCTTACTCTCATCCACAAATCACTTCACAATCAAAATATGCACTGGTTGAAAGAGTACCTCATATTTCGCATCACTACCAGACCCACCAGAAACCAATATCTGGCAACAATACATACATCTTCACCCAAACTTATTAAACTTATGTCCACCAAACACAGCTCGCTTTCCATAGCAGGCCCTATTCTATGGAACAACATGCCCTCTAAATTCCGCCAAGAACCTTGCCCAAAGAAATTTTAAATGAACCTCAAGACCTGGCTATTTAAAAGGCCTACACTTGATCAACAGAACAACTTATTACATTACTCTCTCTTTCAATCCCCCTCCTAACTTCCCCCTCTGCTGCCCTTCCCTCTCTCCACAGTGGATCTCTATGCCTGCTCCCTTGCAGTCTTGCAGAGGGTTTTTCCTTCTCCTAATGTAAATAAATACCCATATGCCAGTCCCTTGTTTACTGCTAACCCTGTTGCCTCATCATAACATATGCTAGTTCCATGTTTACTGTAAAGCTTGTTACTGCATTATGTCTTACTCCAGTTCCTTGTTCACTGTAAAGCTTGTTGCTGTATATGTTATACCCCAGTTCCTGTTTACTGTAAAGCCTGTTGCTGCTTTATGTACTTGTAAACCGATGAGATGTCGCAACGATTGTTGGTAAATAAAAATATTTTAATAAATAATAAATAAATAGATAAATAAATAAATAAATAAAATACTCTTCACTTAGCTTTATTAAAAATGTTTTTGAAGCCTTATTTTTGGTTTAAGTGGAACTCTCTATGTTCCCTCTTTTATCAGGCTTATAATTCTATTGCATGCCTCTTACTAAGCAGGTTGTATTGCTGTTCTGACTAAGGTAGTTACTGTATTCCATTTCAATATAAACCTAAAAGTACTGGATATGGGCATATGTAATATCTTGTTAATAGGTTCTGTCATATTATTTTGATCAATAGTCATGCTATGTTAATAAGTTACAATTTTAGGTGTATTTCATTTAGCATATTCTTTTGCACTCAATAATTGCTCTACTTAAAGTCTAAAAAGATTCAGTAAAGATTTTTTTAAGATATGCTCTTTTTATATATTGCTATTCATTCTGCTGCTGTTTGAATATAAACTTGTCTTGGAGCAGCTCATTCTTATATTAATTATTAATATGATAACTTTTTCTCCTTCACTTAAGTCAAACACATTTGTCTTCTTTTCCCCACTAGTTCACTATATCTAAATGTCCTTTTTCCATTAACATCATCTAAAGGAGAAGGATTCATTAAATTTCCTTTCCTTAAATGCATTTCTGCTTCACTTCACCCAAAGTTGTCACTGAGAAGTTTTAAGTAGATAATCTGTTTCATGACTTTGCTGAATAAAAATGATCATGTCCTTTTGGAAGTGAAGAACTAGAAGTCACCAAACCAAAAGAGGTCCTGGGACAATCACAGATGACCTCAAGATGTGATAAAGCAGATGGGAAGTGTGATAAAGTAGCTAGAAAAGCTAATAGTATACTTGAGTGTTTAAAAAGAGATAGAAAGAGGGAATTAATATTACCTTTCTACAAAAGTCTGCTGAGATTCCAGCTTTAGTACTATATTCATTTCTGGAGATTACATCAACAATAGGGATATACAGGGGAAAAGGTTCATTTGATTTGATTTAATCATAAATAAGAACATAAGAATTGCCATACTGCGTCAGACCAAAGGTCCATCAAGCCCAATAACCTGTTTCCAACAGTGAACAATCCAGGTAACAAGTATTTGGCAGGATCCCAAACAGTAGATCAATCCAATGCTGCTAGCACCCAGGGATAAGTAGTGACTTTTCCCAAGTCTATCTGGTTAAAAACAGTTATGGTCTTTTCCTCCAAAAAAATATGTCCAATTTTTTTTTAAACACAGCTATACTAGCTGCCTTTACCACAACCTCCAACAATGAATTACAGAGTTTAATAAAGTGTTGAGTGAAAAAGAATTTTATCTGACTTGTTTTCAATGTGTTACTTATTAACTTCATAAAGGTTTTTTTATTAATTGAAAGAATAAATAACTGATTCACATTTATCCCTTCTATGCTATTCATGATTTTATAGACCTCTATCATATCCCACCTCAGCTGTCTCTTCTTCAAGTTGAACAGCCATAACCTCTCTAGCATTTCTCAAAAAGGAGCTGTTCCATTCCCTTCATCATTCTGGGTGCACTTCTCTCTAACCTTTACAGTACAGCTATATCTTTTTTGAGATGCACCAACCACAATTGCACACAGTACTCTAGGTGCAGTCTCAGCATGGAGCGATACAAAGGTATGATGACATTCTCCATTTTATTCTCCTTTCCTAATAATTTATAACATCCTGTTTGCTTTTTTCATAGCTGCTACATATTGGGCCACATATGTCTGGAGGGTACATTGATCTATAAAATCTTACTGAGACCGTTAGCATTAGTGATGTGCAAAGCCTGAACCGTTTGGTTCAGGCTTCGCTTTCAGCCTGCCACAGAAAATATTATATTCCCACAGTTCAGGCCTTTGAAATTCGGGGCCCAATTTTGGGTTAGTGCGCATTAACACCCTGTTAGCAATGTGCTAATGGGAGTTAGCGTGCACTAACCCAAAAACAAATTTTCCTAAAATTTCAGATATAATTCGTTTGGGATTCATTGTCCACGAAACAGGACGAATTAGGCAATTTTGTTGAAATTCCCCTAATTCATCCTGAACGAATGCACATCCCTAGTTAGATTCATGCTAACTTCCTTCTGTCCCTCCAACATTGAGGAAGGTGTTTTGGGTTGGGCTGCAATCATTACTAACTCTCTTGATTGCATAGCCCCTTTAAAATCTATGCAGAATTGTAAAAGGAAATTCATTCCTTGGATTACTCCAAACCATTAGATTTATTAAAATTCAAATATGTCGTGCTGAGTGATGCTGCCGAAAATTTTGCTTTAGTGACTCTTTTTGTCACACTTTCTCTCTGTATTGAATATTCATCGCAACTGCTATTCAGGAATCACAATGTGCATTTTATTCTAAATGAATACATGATGCTGGATATAACATTGCCAAATCCCTTACTAATACTCCCTCTGGGTAATTTTCTAAGTCCGCAGCTATATCAAGTGGACTCTATAGCAATGATTTCCTGAACTATTTTACTAATAAAGTTGCTACCCTTTCATCCTCATTTCCTTCAGTATCTAACTGGCTCATTCTATCCACTAGAGAGTAGTCTCTGGCTGGAGCGCTTTTGAGCCTGTGTCTTTACTGGAACTTGGACAGGTAATTGTTTAAAATGAATCCTGCTCAATGCTCCTTGAACCTCTGCAATACCGCTGAGTGGAAGGGGATCAAGGAAGACGTTCTTCCATCTCTTCAAGTGTTAGATATGTCTGTTTCTGAAAGCATACTCCCTGCCTGCCTTAAGAATGCTTCTGTTTAAGCCCTTATTAAAGAAACGTAGTCTAGATCCGTCTGATCCTCACAATTACAGGCCAATTTCATCCCTGCCTTTTATAGGTAAACTGATTGAAAGTTGTGCTCTCCACCAATTTTCAAAGTATATTGAGAAAAGACAGATTTTAGAACCCTATCAATATGGTTTCAGAAAATCCATGAGCGCCAAATTATTAATTTTGTCCCTTTTTGATTTTTTCAAAAGATGGTTGGATTCCGGGAACAGTTATATTCTTGTCTCACTGGACATCATGGCAGTTTTTGACACAGTTGATAACTCTATCCTGATCCACCATTTACGTGGTAGCAGCATCTTCGGTACATTATTGCAGTGGTTTTCAGCCTTCCTTTTAAAGCGCCATCAACGAGTTGAGTTTGATAACAGTTTTTCTCACTGGGCTATTATGAATACCAGTCTACCACAAGGGTCAGCTCTTTCAGCCATGCTCTTTAATGTAAACTGTGCCGCTTTGAGTAAGGTACTACTAGCAGGGTTATGTGAGAGCTGCAAAATATAAGTTAATGATATACAATTTTTTTGTCCAGGTCCAGCCTTCTTTGTCTGAAACAATGGACCTGGTCAATTTTGTGCATGGCCACTATCAAGAAATGGTTATTTTTCAATAAATTGTATGTGTCCAAGAACATAAGAACATAAGAACATGCCATACTGGGTCAAACCAAGGGTCCATCAAGCCCAGCATCCTATTTCCAACAGTGGCTGATCTAGGCTATAAGTACCTGGCAAGTACTCAAAAACTAAGTATATTAGGGGTGTGCATTCGTTTCCAACGTATTGGTAATCCGCAACATATAGGGTCATATTCATTGTATTCGTGGGCAAGTGAAACATATCACGATTCCCCACGAATACAACAAATCTTCACCAAATTATTCGGCCGTCTAAAGGAGCAAATGTAAACAAACCCCCCACCCTCCTGACCCCCCCCCCCCCAAGACTTACCAAAACTCCCTGGTGGTCCAGCGGGGGGTCTGGGAGCCATCTCCTGCACTCACGCCGTTGGCTGCCAGTATTCAAAATGACGCCGATAGCCTTTGACCTTACTATGTCACAGGGGCTACGGACCCCCCGCTAGACCACCAGGGACTTTTGGCAAGTCTTGGGGGACCCTCCTGACCCCCACAAGACTTACCAAAAGTCCCTGGTGGTCCAGCAAGGGTCCGGGAGCGACCTCCTGCACTCAGGCTGTTGGCAGCCGGTATTCAAAATGGCGCCGATAGCCTTTGCCCTCACTGTGTCACAGGGGCCGACCAATGGCACTGGTAGCCCCTGTGGCATAGTAAGGTCAAAGGCTATTGGCGCCATTTTGAATACCGGCTGCCAACGGTGTGAGTGCAGGAGATGGCTCCCGGACTCCCCGCTGGACCACCAGGGAGTTTTGGTAAGTCTTGGGGGGGGGGGGGGGGTGAGGAGGGGGGGGGTTGTAGTTAATTCAATTTTAGCCAGGAAACGAATAAGTATGAATGCATGAATGTATTGGGGGCCCCCCTTGCCAAATGCAATGTATCTGCCCCCCGATGAATACGAATACCAAATGCAACATATGGCGTCCCTCTGCACCATCCCTAAATTATATCCCATGCTACTGTTGCTAGTAATAGCAGTGGCTTTTTACTAATTCAACTTAATAGCAGGTAATGGACTTCTCCTCCAAGAACTTATCCAATCCTTTTTTAAACCCAGCTACTCTAAATGCACTAACCACATCCCCTGGCAACAAATTCCAGCATTTAATTGTGTATTGAATGAAAAAGAACACAATATTTGTTAATTCAATGTCACATTTCTAAGATTTTTTTTTGTAACCTTTATAAGTTTTCACAAAGTAGAACACAATAGTAGAATAACTGTACAATGTGATCAGTAACAGTATGAGCAAAACATCTACTAGAACCACATGACTTTAGGACAGTTGTAGAGACTTCAATTCTTCCAATGGTGGATTACTAAAATTCTGTTCTCTTGGGTTTACCTGCAATCACCTTAAAACCTCTACAGTTATTGATTAATGCCTCTGCTTATCTCATTGCTGGCACAAAGAAACAAGTGCACATTACCACCACTCTTATTGAGTTACATTGGTTACCCATTGCTGAATTCATTAAGAACAAGTTGCTCTGACCACCTTCAAACTGATTACATCAGCTACTTCTTCTTAGCGTAATGCACTTCTATGTCTCTACTGTCCTACTCAAAAGTTATGCTCTTCTCAACAAGGCTTATCAGAAATTCCATCACCTCTGCATATGATACAGACTTTCAGATACTTGAAAGGTTTTAATGATCCAAAGACAACAACAAACCTTTTCCGTAGGAAAAAAATCAGCAGAACCAGGGGTCATGATTTGAAGCTCCAGGGAGGAAGATTCAGAACCAATGTCAGGAAGTATTTCTTCACGGAGAGGGTGGTGGATGCCTGGAATGCCCTTCCGGAGGATGTGGTGAAGACCAGAACTGTGAAGGACTTCAAAGAGGCGTGGGAATAACACTGTGGATCCATAAAGTCAAGAGGCCGCCAATGAAGAGTGGGTGACTCGCCAGAATGATGGCTACTGCCTGGAGACAATACCCTTATTCAATAAACATATACATGCTTACTGTGTCTCCAACATCGCTCTAAGCTTCAACAGCAAGAGGAAACGTGGAAAAAAGGATTTGCACTCACAAAGAGGGGAGTAGCTGGCTTGTTATGGCGGTTACTACCCCAAACCAAATAAGCCTGATACTTCACTTTCAATGCATATACAGCATAGTTCTCTGCTTCAGCGGCAGGGGAGAAGAAAAAACTGATACTTCACACATCCAGCAGAGCTCTCTGCTTCAACGGCAGGGGAGAAGAAAAAGGGTTCACACTCACAAAGCGGAGAGTAGCTGGCTTGTTACGGCGGTTACTACCCAAACCAAATGTGCCTGATACTTCACTTTCGATGCATATCCAGCATGGCTCTCTGCTTCAACGGCATGGGAGAAAGGCTGATACATCACGCATTTCCAGCATAGCTCTATGCTTCAACAGCAGGGGAAAAAAAAAACTGATGCTTCACGCATATCCAGCATAGCTTCAACGGCAGGGGAGAAGAAAAAAGGATTCACACTCACAAAGCGGGGAGTAGCTGGCTTGTTACGGCGGTTACTACCCCAAACCAAATGTGCCTGATACTTCACTTTCGATGCATATCCAGCATGGCTCTCTGCTTCAACGGCATGGGAGAAGACTGATACATCACGCATTTCCAGCATAGCTCTCTGCTTCAACAGCAGGGGAGAAGAAAAACTGATACTTCACGCATATCCAGCATAGCTCCCTGCTTCAACGGCAGGGGAGAAGAAAAACAACCAATAAGGGCTGTATAACATAGTCTGGGTAAAACAAATAAGCATGGGTGTAGCTTGCTTATTGCGGTGGTTACTACCCCTACTACCCCTAACTAATCAAGCTACATATTTCACTTGGATGCAGCTCCATCACGGCTCTCTACGTTAATGGTGGGGGTGGAAGGGAAATAGAACCAAGAGCTAAGAGAAACAGATAAGTATGAGAGAAAAAATGTGTGAAGCTTGCTGGGCAGACTGGATGGGCCGTTGGTCTTCTTCTGCCGTCATTTCTATGTTTCTATGTTTCTATAAGGCAGACTATGTACTACCAGAACTGTGGCACCCATTGTCTGGAACTCTTTTCCTTCTGAATTGAGGCAAGTAGATAGCGTGAAGTTGTTTAAGAGCCTTTTAAATACATGGCTGTTAAGGCAGGCATTTTAATAGTCCTCCTAAGTTAATGGACTCTGTCTTCCTGGCATGCACACATGGATGCACCAATTTTATAACATACGCACACCAGCGTGCACATATTATAAAATCGTTGGGCTGTGTGTGCTTGTGTGCATGACGTGTGCAAGGATGGGAAGATTTAGGAAATTCCCATGCGGCAACGCATCCTGGCCTTCCCCAGTTCCTTCCCAGTCCACTCCAATGAAGCAGACCCGATGGGAACTTCCCTACCCCCCATCTAACCTTCTTCCCCTCCCCCTTCCCCTTTCCTCCCAACCCCCTAAACCTACCTTACCTTATTTTTTTTTTTATTTTTCAAGTTGCTGCTTCTCTGGAGCAGTAGTAACTTGCGCGTACCGGCAGGCTACCGGCACACGTTCTCTGGCACAGCGGCAAATGGCTACTGTACCAGTGCCTCCAGCCCCATGCTGCCCCCTGGACCGCCCCTTTATCTGGGCCCGGCACTTCGGCGCATAACAGGGGTTACACGCGTGGCCGTGCCCCTTTGAAGATATACGTGCTGCGCGCAAGGCCCAGCCAGCGTGTAGCCCCCATTTTTAATATGTGCAGGGAAATAAAATCAGGCTTTAAGTTTTCAAAAACTTTTGCTAAACATGGAAGATTTGAAATAGGGCAATAATTATTAAAATCATTGCAGTCGAGGTCAGGTTTTTTAAAAACAGGTTGAATTGGGGGCAGTATTCAACAATACTGGAACATGAATCTACTTAGGGAAAACATTCCAAACATACTAATAAAATTGGTCAGATCTTCTCTTAAGGCCTTAATTGGCACATTAGAACAATTGTTTAAGGGACAACAATTGTTGTTCATAGTAGCAACAATATCAACAATTTCATTAATAGTTAACTCATAAAAGGAATCCCATAAAACAGGTTTATCAGATCATCAGAGGAAATGACTGCAGAGGTGGAAAATTTGTCAGATAATTTCTATATTTTCTCAAGAAAAAAACTATCCAATTGCTTCAGACTTTAACTCAGACCTTTAACTCTATCAGCTGGAGAGGAAGTCAGTGATTTCACAATATTATATTCTTCTCAAAAACAATTTATGACAGACTGAATCTGAGACAAAAGGTAATGACATTTAAAGTTATCAGCTTTATTTCTAAAGCCTTTTTTTTTTTTGAAATGAAATGTTTTATTCAAGACAAGTAACACGAACAACAGGTAACAAGTTCAACAACAGGCATTTATTCCACCAAGAGGGTAGAAAATCACCAGATTCAAAATACAACCAGTCATAGGGTGATACATCATACAAAATAATGCCAACCATAGCATAAGATGGAGATGCACACAATATTGAATACAATAATAAAATGAAATAAAATGATAACTGCGAATGACCATGTGTCCTTGTCTCATTTTATCAAAACTAACTAACCCCCCCCCCCCCCAATGTGCTCAAAAGGGTGATGTGCAATAGACAGAATCAGGAATATGGTAAGAAGGGACAGTATGCTGCGCTGGGCAAACACAATTCTCATGTATCACAGAGAAAACAGGGTCTCAAGCGGCGGAGGAGTTCGATTGTGTCTCCAACCAAGTACGATATGGCAACCAAATGTCCCCAAACCTGCGCTGTTGTCTACGGAGTTTGGCTGTAATTTCCGCCATGATATATATATGGCTCAATTTTGCTTGCACTTCGGTTATCCTTGGGACAATAGCTGTTTTCCATTGCTTGGAAATTTCATTCCTAGTGGCTGTGCAAATAAAATTCACCAGCCGGGAATGGTTCTCTTTACTCGGGATCATTGGGATACCCAATAGGGCATGTTGTGGTAAGACAGCCACCGAGATTAAACACAGCTGGTGAATCCAGGTCTCCACTGCCTGCCACAATGTACGTAGCACAGGGCAGGTCCACCACATGTGTAAGTAGGTACCTACGCACTGACAACCCCTCCAGCACAGGTTAGAGTACTTGGAGGACATACTATGCAGACGGGTCGGATAGAAATACCAACGAAACAGCATCTTTAAGGAATTTTCCACCAGCGACGCTGCAATGAGGCCCTTTCCTATGCCCACAAATATTTCCTCCCAATCGGAAGTGGAAAAGGTACACTGTAAGTCGCGCTCCCACACCAACATGGCTCTCGATTTCCCCCCCGCATCCAGACCCATCAAATTGTACAGACCAGACACAAGCTTAACCGTAAAGTCTGCTTTCTGACACAACTTTTCGAACTCAGATGGCCCCTGTTGAATATGAGTGGCAGCCAACGACGTTCGCGCATAGTGGCATAACTGCAAATAGAAGAAGACATCGCCCTCCTCCAGTCCATATCGTACTTGTAAATCTGGGAAGGGGAGAGGACCTCTAGCACCCATTATCTGGCCCCAGTTGCTAATACCTCTGGTCTTCCATCTAAGTGCCGCCGTACTCCCGTATCCTGGAGGAAAGGCTGAATTTGCGTATAAGTAAGTAGACAAGTGGTAGTCACGGGTCCCCAACACCGCCCTCTTGCAAGTATCCCAATGGTGAAGAGCGAACAGCATAGTTGGCGGTAGGACAGTCGTGGGATCTACCACCCAAGTGTTCCTAGGCTTTTTCTAAAGCCTTTTAACTCATTTAAATTGTATTCATGCTCAGTATTGGGTAGATTTTGAAAGGTGCATGCGCTTCCCGGCACGCACACATGGATGCGCCAATTTTATAACATGTATGCGCTGGTGAGCACGTTATAAAATTGTTGGGCTGCGTGCACATGCGCCCTGGATTTTGTAATCTGTGCACAAGGGTGGGGTTCAGTTTTGCAAATTTTGTGTGGCAACACATCCTGGCCTTCCCCAGTTCCCTCCCAGTCTGCTCCAATTAAGAAGCGGACTGGAAGGGAACTTCCCTATCGCCTACCCTAACTTTCCTTCCGTTTCCCCTCTCCTCCCCAACCCCTAATTCCTACCTTTTTGGATTTATTTTTTTTCACAACTTACTTCAGGGCCCAACCTGAAGTAAGTTGTGCACGCCAGTAGCCGGCTGGCGCCCGAGGCTCCAGGTCAGCGATTAATGCCACTGTCCCGGCCTGCCCCATGCCCCACCAGAATACACCCCCAGGCCTGCCCTTTGCAGGAAGGCTGGCACGTATGTGCATACCGGCCTTTACGCGTGTGGCCGGGCCTTTTTGAAAATAGGCTTGGCGCACGCAAGGTCCGGCCACATGTGTAAAGGATATATTTTACATGTGCTGGGATTTAAAATCCAGCCATATGAACTTAGTTTTTCACCACTGACATTCAAGGCACCTCTGTTGCTTTCTGGCTAGAATTAGCTTAGAACCGAACCAGGGCACTCTATACCACCTATTGATGGTCTTACATATTTTGTCAGTAAAAGCTGTCTCCAAGAAGTAATGGCATCATCTGCACAAGAGTTTACTGAGCACTGATGGCCATACATCACATTGTTCATCATCTTCATAGTGACTAGGATTCTCAATTATTGTTTTATGTATATTAGAGGATGTAGATGAATCAGATACCAAGACACAACTATCTATTAAAAAGTAGTTAGTCCGAGGAATTTTAGAGCAATAAAAACTGACATAATTAAAAAAGGAAGAATGTGATTTTTATAAAAATGAGGTCTAGGGAATGATCACATTCATGAGTCGCCTCGCCTGCTTTATAATGTATGACCATCCTATGGCTGCCGTAATATAAAACAATCTCTCAACTATCAGCTAATAGGAAAACATCTATGTGATGGTTAAAATCCCTAATGACCATAAAATCCTTCATGCTGCATCAAATGTTATCATATCAGATAACGCAGCCAGATAGGTAGTAAGAAAGGTAGGGTGAGCATATACTAAACAAATCCCCCAATCAGCATTAGAAATAACAAGCACCTCCAAATGTACAATTGGTTTCACTCTTACCACAGATATATTCAAAGATCTTTTGACAAGAATTAAAAGACCACCTCCTGATCTTGACTGAAATAATTTGATAATTAGAGACTTCAAGTTGTCTCAGGAAAACAGTATTATTTTCAAGCAGCTACTTTTCAGTTCTGGCTTTTTACACAATAATATATCTATAACAATGGCTGTCTTTTTTCGAACAGTTTGAATATTCATCAAAAGTATACTAAATGGAATGGAAATTTTTAAAGGAACCAGGCAAGCTTGTTTAAAATCAACCAATATTCTATCCAACATTTTAAACTTTGCAAATGTCTTCCTTGTAATGCCAGCATAATGGCATCTATCTCAGACTACATTCACGCAAGTCCCTTTCCCTCTCACAAGTCACCCCCCCACACACACACCACACACCCAAACATACAGACTCACACCAGGGGAATTCAAAGTATGAATATCCCAAAATGCCTTGTCCCCTTTCCTAAAATACAAAGGGACTGGCAATTGTAAATATGTATTTGCATTACAGGCTGTTGCTGCCAAGAATTTAATGCTATTATTACATCATTTGTTTACACTTGATACCAGGCACTGGCCATCCACCCACAAACACCACCTTCCAACTTTGGCAACACAAATAAGTAACTAAGGAGACAGCCAATAAGAATGCAGAACCATATCTCTAGCTAACAAACTGCTCCCCATTGACAATTTTTTACTTATTGGTAACATTTTTAGTTAGTGCGCAGTAACTATGGTTAGTGTGTGCTAACATCCAGTGAACATGTACTAAGTTCCGTTAGTATGCACTAACTCTGAAATTAGGAAAACTAGTTAGTGCACACTAATGGGACTTAGCACGCACTAACACCCTGTTTGTGTACACTAAATCCCATTAGTACACACTAAATCCTGTTAGTGTGCACTAAAAGCTGGATTTCAAAAGTCCGGCGCACATAAAAATAGCCACTTATGCAGGTAGCTGGGCCTTGCACACAATGCATGCATTTTCAAAAGAGCCCAGCCACACTTGTAAGTGGTAATATATGCAAAGTGCCGAACCCTAAAAAAGGTGCAGGCTGGGGGTGTGGTCTGGGTAGGGAGAGGCAGGGTGGGGCATGACGGAGGCCAGCTGGGACAGCGGCCATTAGCTGCTGTCCTGGTGAAGCACGTGCCAGCAGCTGGCTGGTGGGCAGAATAGGGATGTGCATTCGTTTTTCCCGAATTAGGCAATTTCAACAAAATTGCCTAATTTGGAATGGTTCGGGAGAACCAAAAAACAAATTAATTTTTTCTGAAATTTCGTAAAAATTCATTTTTCGGGTTAGTGCTCGCTAACTCCCATTAGTGCACACTAACCCGAAAATCAGAGCCCCCCAAAAAAAACCCGAAGCATGGGAAAAATAAAATTCCCACGGGGGGGGGGCCTGAAACGAAGCCTGACACAATAGTAAAATCCAAAGCACATCTCTAGCACAGAGCTTACTTCTGCTCCTGAGGAGCAGTAAGTAAGAAAATAATAAAAATGGTGAAAAATAGGTTAGGTTTAGGTGGTGGGGAGGAGAGGGGAAGGGGAAGGAAGGTTAGGCAGGGGGTTAGAAAGTTCCCTCCTAGTCCATGCACGCATGTCCTAACATTGGTGCATACATGTGCACGTGCCAGGAACCGCGCACACGTGAATGCGTGTGCGTATCTTTTAAAATCTAACTCTTAGTGCGTAATATAGGAAATCTACAGTTAGTGCACACTAAACAGAAGGTCGACTCGTGCCATGTGGGGAGGGCCCCCGCTTAACCTGGCGCTTTCCAGAAGGGGAGGTTCCCCTCCCCCCACCTTACCTTGGCACCGCGCGGCATGTAGGAAGTTCCCCTGGTATGGGGGAAGTGAGGGGATGACACGCGTGGCGTAGTGATGCCGGTGCATCATCACATGGTGACATCAGCCTCATGGGTATTGCGAGACTGAGGCCACCAAAACTCTGCAGAACGCTGGGCTAGGCATCTTTCTACAGCTGGCGCTCACATTTGTGGTCAGCCAGCAGAGAGCAAGGGGATCGCAGTAGAGGCCGGAAGTTCTCGGACTCAGGTCACACGAGGGCTGAACGGAGCCAGGAGAAGTGGGAAAAATCAGACAGGCAGTCCACAAGACAAAAAGAGGACCCCCGAGACCAGAACACGGATTTTAAAGGGACAGCTGACAGCTGTTTCACTGTGAGGGGCTGCAGTACAGAAGTCACGTGTTAGAGCCCATGTAGTAACATTGGAAGGTGGGCAAGGAGAGGACAGAGACTGTATTAAGAGAACCAGAAAGGTCGGAGAGCTTTTCAAGGGATCTTGGCAGCACTTCCTCCCCACAACTACGAACTGTGAGTAAAAAAACAAAAACAATTATTGTATTAATTATTGTATAAGCTCCCTAGTGGTAAGTTACAGGTTATACATTGCTTTACAGAAGAGGCTATTATCTGTGATTTCAGATTCAAGACTATTTCTACAATGGTTGAGCTAGATGGGAAGCAAGAAAGGGCTGAAAATAGGGAAATAAATCTCAGGTAGATACAAATGAAGACTCAGTTCTGTAGCCCATTATCAACCAGTTCTGATTGAACTGAAAGCCCAGAGGAGCAGGAGAAAATGGTTGGGAAAATAAGGAAAAAGAAGCACACAGAAGAATGTTCAAAACATGCATGTTTAAAGTCAGTACTTGTGTGCATAAAATAACGCATAAGCCAAAACAAACTATTTTCAAAACTGCAACTTATGCACGTAAATCATGGTCCACAAATGACTGTACAAGTGTAAGAAAAGGGCATGCTAGAGGTTTTCTATGTTGGGGCCAACATTTATGTGCATAAGTTGCGGGCCGATACAGTAACGTGCACTCCGGTAGAGCACACTATTAGCCCGTGTCTGGCTGCGTGTTTTCAATGTACTATTTTTACCCCTTATACAGTAAGGGGTAATAGTGTGTTGAAAATGTGTAGCCAATGCCCTAAAGCTAATAGTGCTAATGATTCAGATGGACTGAATCAAATCACGGTGAACCTAGAAGATGTGGTAGGCCTGATTGACAAACTAAAGAGTAGTAAATCACCTGGACCGGATGGTATACACCCCAGAGTTCTGAAGGAACTAAAAAATGAAATTTCAGACCTATTAGTAAAAATTTGTAACTTATCATTAAAATCATCCATTGTACCTGAAGACTGGAGGATAGCAAATGTAACCCCAATATTTAAAAAGGGCTCCAGGGGTGATCCGGGAAACTACAAACTGGTTAGCCTGACTTCAGTGCCAGGAAAAATAGTGGAAAGTGTTCTAAACATCAAAATCACAGAACATATAGAAAGACATGGTTTAATGGAACAAAGTCAGCATGGCTTTACCCAGGGCAAGTCTTGCCTCACAAATCTGCTTCACTTTTTTGAAGGAGTTAATAAACATGTGGATAAAGGTGAACCAGTAGATATAGTATACTTGGATTTTCAGAAGGCGTTTGAAAGGCGTTTGACAAAGTTCCTCATGAGAGGCTTCTAGGAAAAGTAAAAAGTCATGGGATAGGTGGATTGCAAACTGGCTAAAAGACAGGAAACAGAGAATAGGATTAAATGGGCAATTTTCTCAGTGGAAGGGAGTGGACAGTGGAGTGCCTCAGGGATCTGTATTGGGACCCTTACTTTTCAATATATTTATAAATGATCTGGAAAGAAATACGACGAGTGAGATAATCAAATTTGCAGATGACACAAAATTGTTCAGAGTAGTTAAATCACAAGCAGATTGTGATAAATTGCAGGAAGACCTTGTGAGACTGGAAAATTGGGCATCCAAATGGCAGATGAAATTTAATGTGGATAAGTGCAAGGTGATGCATATAGGGAAAAATAACCCATGCTATAATTACACGATGTTGGGTTCCATATTAGGTGCTACAACCCAAGAAAGAGATCTAGGTGTCATAGTGGATAACACATTGAAGTCATCAGTTCAGTGTGCTGCGGCAGTCAAAAAAGCAACAGAATGTTGGGAATTATTAGAAGGGAATGGTGAATAAACGGAAAATGTCATAATGCCTCTGTCATCAAATCTTCACAAGATTTGTTCTGTTCATACGTCTCACATCTCACGTTTAATGTCAAAGTGGCCTCTAACCCCCTACACTAATACCTAAACCTCACCTCGAGTTACTAGGTAGGCCTCCCATAGGGATATAAATACCTGTCTAGAGAGATGACATTACACTTGGAATACAACAGGTCTGGGACTTATTACAAAGTCTGAAAATATTATCACAATTTGCACTAACTTAGCTCTTCACATAGGTAATTAGCACAAATTGCAATAAACTATCTATTAGCATAAACCACACCCCTTTTGCTATCACATTTTGATAAATCCAGGCCTTATTTGGCTAAGTCTTGCTTTTCCTGCTACTTAGACTGAAAAATTTGAACTTATCCCATAAGTAGCAGCACTTATCTGGCTATTTTCCAATTTATCCAGCTCTGTAGCAGCAAGCCTACATAACCGGATAAGTCTGAAAAGAACTACTTGTCTGTCTAAGTAGCATTTTTTGGACTTATTCACCTACCGGTACATGCCGCTATTTAACTGGATAAATCAGTATTTATCCAGAAACGTCTGAACTTGCTCATCTCATGGTTTTTCCCTACATGAGCATTTATGCATGCATATTTACTTGTATTTTATAACTTTTCCATGCTGGTGGAATGTAGTAACTTTGCGTGCACCCACATACACATGTAAATGGATTCATGCAAGCAGTTTTGAAAGTTATCCTCATACTATAGATCTCCAAATTCTTTGTTTTCTAATATATGATTAGTCTCTATGCCTTTCATCACATAAGTAGTAAAAAATTAGGAATATGATAAATAAAAATGTTTTATAATTAACTGTACACAATATGAAACACCTTTCAATAAAAATTAAATACTTTTTAGTTATTTATGTACTCTTGGATAGGGTTCGTCTCAAGGAATAATATGTTATAATCCTTTCAACATGATTGATGATTGTTGCAGGAAAATAAATCAGGATTGTACCGAAGAGATAATTAGTATGAGTGGGGATAATTTTTAATTAACATTTCTCTTTTAGAATCAAGAAAACTAAACTGAGTCCATCTGTCACGGTCATTTTGAACAGTGGTTAAGTAAAGTAGAAAAATATTTGGTAATATTTAATCATATTTGAAGGCATAGTAGATAACCAAATACTTAGTATTTCATATATTATCAGCACAAAGTAAAATCCAATTTGGGTAATGAGAATATAGAACATTATTTAGAGCATGGCATGTACCAATTAATTGTGTACTTTCAAACCACTGAAAATTCGTATAGCAAGATAAAATATAAAAAGTATAATTTACAGAAACTTCCATATTCTTTAATGCTAACAGGTAATCATTTTTTTGGGATGAAGTTAGAATTATCGACACCATATACTAGTTACTTGATGATCTAACAGTTAGTGGAAGCATTTAATCACTGAGGCTGATGATATTAGGGGAACCAGACAGCCCTGCTTGGTACACCTCATAAATTGAAATGGAGGTGAGTGAAACTTGATTTTGTTTATTTATTTTTTAATTTCTATTCCATTTTCCATGACTAGTTAGCCACTTCAAGGTGGATGTCATCGCTGACCTAGAAGACTTATAATCTAAGAGGATAAATTTAAAAAAAAAATGCATGCCAGCCCTTATACCTGTGTAAATGGGCTTGTGTGCATGTATGCATATATTTTATAATCAGTGCGCAAATCCATGCACATGTTATAAAATAGGCGTATCTTGTATTACAAACATGCATGTGTACATTAGCAATTGTGCAAGTATGGGCATATGTGACATAAAATCATACACACACACAGTTTCACTAAAATATTGCTAACGTATATGCATATGTTTTTTCCATGACTGTGAAATTCCAAAATGAATTCCCCTTCTCCATGTAGCAACCAAATTTTATAATCAGGAGAGTTTACCAAATGGTGTCCCTGGTGGTCATGTATGAGAACATGGCTATTCTTGTGCCAGAGGGGCCCATGCCACAATGCCCGACTGCTGTTGCCCTGGAAATATTTCCAGGCCATCTACAACAGAGGAGCTTATTACCCACATGATTTAAGTTTATAGTGGATAATAGTTATGTGTGTAAGGGTACGGATTGGGGTAGCCTTTGGGGAGCATTGATGCTTGAATATAGGGGTAAGGGTAGGTTAAGGGTGAGGGGTATTTGAGGGTGGGATGGGGTTTGGAGGTAATTGCGTGCTTGAAGAAAGGGTAGGTAAAGGTTGTGGCTTTGGAGGTAATGGGATGTTTGAGGGTGGGGTGGGTTAAAGGGGTGGAATTTTGGAGATAACTGTGGGTACAGAGTTAAAAAGGTGTTAGGGGCATAAATAGGGTTTGAGGATGGGGTAGGGTGTTGGGGGTGGGGTTTGAGGGCAATTGGGAGGACAATTGAAGGTTGAGGGTGTGGCAGGCAATAGGAACATTTGGGAACAATACAGAACAAGCTGTTTACAACTCCTATGTCATTGAATAAATTGAGAACTTCAAGAAGAAAGCCTAGGAGCTCTGGAAAAAAGGAAAGAGAGTGACTGTGGCATGTGCACACCTGGGAGGAGGAGCACCAAGGTCACTTCTTTATATTGCCATCAGGAAGATATTGTATTTACAGGTATGTCATGCTTACATCACTGGTCCCATTATTGCTCTGCCACTCTGCAGGACCCTGTCTCTGCCTAATGCTTCAGGCTACCTATGTGCATACTAACTTTTTGTTTTCCTATTCTTTGGGTTACAGGGAGCACTGTACATAAGAACATAAGATATGTCATACTGGGTCAGACCAAGGGTCCATCAAACCCAGCATCCTGTTTCCAGCAGTGGCCAATCCAAGTCATAAATACCTTACAAGTACCCAAACAGTAAATACATTTTAAGCTGCTACTGCTTATGAATTAATTGCAGTTTATGGATTTTTCCCCTAGGAACTTATCCAAACCTTTTTTAAACCCAGTTACACTAACTGCCATAACCACATCCTCTGGTAATGAATTCTAGAGCTTAACTATGTGCTGAGTAAAAATAATTTTCTTTGACTTGTTTTAAATGAGCTACTTGTTAACTTCATGGAGCAATACTTGTCAGGTACTCACTGACCTTCCATTCAAATTAAGAGGATGTTAAATCCTACTACTCATCTTTTTCCTGTCAAACTGAGTGCCTACCATTCTAAAAACACCATTACAGTAATAGCAGCATCCTGGTCCTTGATGTCTTGTTGTTATGTAGGTCACACCCCAACGTAAACCATCTGGTCAAAGACCATATCAGCGAGCCCTCAATTCTACCTTGCCATTATGTTTATAAATACATCTTTACAGAAGCTTCCATATTACTGGATGGACAGACTGGATGGACCGTTTGGTCTTCTTCTGCCGTCATTTCTATGTTTCTATGTATGTTACTGGTAACCAATCTATGACCTGAACAACTCTTATAGGACATGGGTGTCCAACTACTAGGCACACTTACCATCACCTCCACCTCTCCCACTAATTCTACGACCTCTCACTGCACATCACATCCTTGAGCACATGACATTTTTGACACACTGTTTTAGCTATCTTTACAGATAACACCAGTTCATCTTCCTCATTGTTGGAGGAGGAGGAAGAGGAGAAGGAAGCAGAAGAGGCTGATGAGGTAGGAGGGCAGATGGCTCCTTTTCCAGCTGTAGAAGCACTGTGGTCATTGTAGGGGATCAGTAGCCACCAGAGGCATTAATTTCCATTGAGCACAGTTGTACACAGGCACCACCAACTTTAGAAAGGTGTGTGTCATAGACCAATTTTAGACACCTGTAGCTGCCAGGAGATCTCATCTCGTCTGGCAACCAAAGTGAAAGAGGCCCGTGAAGCTGCTGGAAGATCCCAATCCAGCCAGTGGCCAAAGTTAAAGTAGCCCTGTGTTTGCCAAAGGATCGCAGCCAAAGTGGAGGAGGCCCTGGAGATCTCATCCCAAATGGGAGGGTGTGCGTGTGCATGCATGAGAGAGAAGTAAGGAGATAATGTGTGCGTGCTTGAGCCAGTCGTTTGTGTGTGTCTGTCTGATAGGGAGCCAGCATGTGTGTGCTTGAGAGAAAGGGAGCCTATGTGTGTGTTCCTGAGAGAGAGGAAGCCTATGTATGTGCTTGAATGAGAGGGATCCAGCATGTATATATGTGCCTGAGAAAGAGGGAGGGAGCCAGTGTCTGTGTGCCTGAGAGAAAGGGAGCCAGCGTTTGTGTGTGTGTGTGTGTGTGTCTGTGTGTGTCTGTCTAAAAGAGATGGAACCAGCATGTGTGTATATCTGAGAGAGAGGTAGGGAGCCAGCATGTATGTGTGTATCTGTGAGCCTATGTGAGTTTTGAAAGAATGTATTTGTCTGTGTGCGCATGAGAACAAACGTGTGTGTATAACAGAGAGGAGAAAGTTTGTGCACTTCCCTTCCCCTTCTACCAATCCATGACAATCTCAGGGTGACCGGAAGTTAAAAGTTTCCAGGTATGGACAGTGAGTGATTTTTTTTTTTTAATTCTTATTGATTTTAATTAAATCTGGTGTTATTTGATCCATATGATGCTATGAAATATTTATTGGTATGTGGGAAATGAAAACAAAATAAAATAAAATAATATATGTTTTAATTACTGGATTTTGTTCTGTTTTAATTACTGGATTTTGTTCTGTTTTGAAATAATTCTTTTTATTAATATGGCTTTTACCATTATAATTGATGTTTTAGATTTCTTGATTTTATTGCTTCATGTTTTCTGAGGAATGGTGATGTTTCTGTTTTTCCATTTGTGCACTTTGTATGAACTTGTTGCAAATTCCAGTTCAGTTTTTGTCTGCATGCTTCTATTTAATGGTCTCTCTTATTCTGTATTTAGTGAGGGTCTGTCTGGGTTCTGCATGGTTGAGTGAGGTGAGATATTCTGCTAGCATGTAGTTTCTGTGTAGGGTTCTATAGCAGCTTGGTTTGTACTCTTTTCCTGATAAGTGGTATATTTGTGTTTTAAGGCCTAGTGTAATATTTGCTGTGCTGCCTTTTCATGGATAGGATTGTTACTGTTTTGAGTGCTGGCAGTTAGTATTGTTTTGGAATGGGAAGTTCATTATATTGTAATATTATTTTAGTTTGCTCAGGTGTTTCTGAAGACCAAGCCCGTCTTGTAATCACTCTGTTACCCACACACTGCCATGCATGTAGTTCACCATGAAGGTCTGATTATTCATCTCAATCTTCTACTTAGGTAACCTTTAAGCTGACTTCATGTAACTTTGGATTAAGAGGGTGTGCAATGAATTTCTACCTTCCATGAATTACTTTCCTGTCATGGACACAGTTGGCTATAGAGGCAAACACTCATAATATATATTTTTTAAATATATCCAAAGCAGGAAGCCTCCAAGGGAGTCAGTTGGACTGTTAGAAAAGCAAGGGTTAATGGGGCTTTTAGGGAAGATAAGGCCATTGCGGAAAGATTAAATGAATTCTTTGCTTCAGTGTTTACCGAGGAAAATGTTGGGGATATACCCATTCTGGAGATTGTTTTGAGGGTGATGATTCAGATGAATTGACCCAAATCACAGTGAACCTGGAATATGTAGTAAGCCAGATTGACAAACTGAAGAATAGCAAATCAACTGCACTGAATGGTATATACCCCAGGGTTCTGAAAGAACTAAAAAAATTAAATTCCCTACCTATTACAAGTAATTTGCAACCTATCATTAAAATCATCCATTGTACATGAAGACTGGAAGGTAGCCAATATAACCCCTATATATAAAAAAAGGCTCAAGAAGTCATCTGAGAAACTATAGACCAGTGAGCTTGACTTCAATACCAGGAACAATTGTAGAAACTATTATAAGGAATTAGGGATGTGAATCATTTTCCTAATGATTGAAAACATCGGAAGATATTTTCAAACTCGTCAGAATTCGGGGGGCCCCCGAACCAGATAGGAAAACCCAACAAAATTTTTCTTGGGGTTCTCTTATTGTTTTGGGGGGCGGGAAGAAAGGGCACTTAAAAATAAACCCAAACCCACCTGACCCTTTAAATTTAATCCTTTTGCATCCCCCACCCTCCTGATCCCCCCCAAAAAATTTTTTTATAGTACCTGGTGGTCCAGCGGGGGTCCCAGGAGCGATCTCCCGTGCTCGGGCCGTTATCTGCCACTAATCAAAATGGCACCGATGGCCCTTTGCCCTTAGCATGTGACAGGGAATCCATGCCATTGGCCAGCCCCTGTCACATGGTAGGAGCACTGGATGGCGGGGGGGGGGGGGTCGGGAGGGTGGGTTATGCAAAAAGATTAAATTTAAAGGGTCGTGGTGGGGTTTTTTTTTCGGCACGACACAGCCGATTAAAACGGGTAAGAATCGCGGGGACAAAGATTTCCTGCGGTTTTTACCTGAAATCGATACTGGAGTTCGGTACTGATTCACATCTCTATAAGGAATAAAATCACAGAGCATGTAGACAGCATGATTTAATGGAACAAAAATAGCATGGATTTACACAAGATAAGTCTTGCCTCATCAATCCTCTATATTTTTTTGAAGGGATGAATAAACACGTGAATAAAAATGAACCGGTAGACCTGGTGCATTTGGATTTTCAGAAGATGTTTGACAAAGTCCCTCATGATAAGCTTCTATGAAAACTAAAAGTCATGGGATAGAGGGAAATGCCCTTTTGTGGATTTCAAACTGGTTAAAAGACAGGAAACAAAGAGTAGGATTAAATGGCCTGTTTTCACAGTAGAAAAAGGTAAACAGTGGAGTACCTCAATGATCTGTATTTGGATTGGTGCTTATTAATATATTTATAAATGATCTGGAAAGGGGTATGACAAATGAGGTAATCAAATTTGCAGGTGACACAAAATTATTCAGTAGGGATGTGAATCGTTTTAGGACGATTAAAATTATCGTCCGATAATTTTAATATCGTCTTAAAACCGTTATGGAACACAATACAATAGAGATTCTAACTGATTTATCAGTTATAAATCATTAGAATCGTGAGCCGGCACACTAAAACCCCCTAAAAACCCACCCCCGACCCTTTAAATTAAATCCCCCACCCTCCCGAACCCCCCCAAATGAGTTAAATAACCTGCGGGTCCAGCGGCGGTCCGGAACGGCAGCGGTCCGGAACGGGCTCCTGCTCCTGAATCTTGTTGTCTTCAGCCGGCGCCATTTTGCAAAATGGCGCCGAAAAATGGCGGCGGCCATAGACGAACACGATTGGATGGCAGGAGGTCCTTCCGGACCCCCGCTGGACTTTTGGCAAGTCTCGTGGGGGTCAGGAGGCCCCCCACAAGCTGGCCAAAAGTTCCTGGAGGTCCAGCGGGGGTCAGGGAGCGATTTCCCGCCGCGAATCGTTTTCGTACGGAAAATGGCGCCGGCAGGAGATCGACTGCAGGAGGTCGTTCAGCGAGGCGCCGGAACCCTCGCTGAACGACCTCCTGCAGTCGATCTCCTGCCGGCGCCATTTTCCGTACGAAAACGATTCGCGGGGGGAAATCGCTCCCTGACCCCCGCTGGACCTCCAGGAACTTTTGGCCAGCTTGTGGGGGGCCTCCTGACCCCACGAGACTTGCCAAAAGTCCAGCGGGGGTCCGGAAGGACCTCCTGCCGTCCAATCGTGTTCAGTCTATGGCCGCCGCCATTTTTCGGCGCCATTTTGGAAAATGGCGCCGGCTGAAGACAACAAGATTCAGGAGCAGGAGCCCGTTCCGGACCGCTGCCGTTCCGGACCGCCGCTGGACCCGCAGGTTATTTAACTCATTTGGGGGGGGGGGTTCGGGAGGGTGGGGGATTTAATTTAAAGGGTCGGGGGGGGGTTTTAGGGGGTTTTAATGTGCCGGTTTGCGATTTTTAGATTTTTAGATTTTTAGATTTCACGATTTTTCATCACGATTTTTCACGATATTTTACCCCCCCAAACGGCAACAATACGATTCCCTCCCCCTCCCAGCCGAAATCGATCGTTAAGACGATCGAGGACACGATTCACATCCCTATTATTCAGAGTAGTTAAGTCACAAGCGGATTGTGATTGTTATGATTCGTGGGTGTGTGGACCCCTGGCCCGAAATGCAAGTTGTTTCTACCTGTGGGGAGGAGCCCCACAGGTCTGCACCATCAGGAGGCGAGGTATAGGCACAGCAGGGAGCTCTGGGCACAGTGATGGAGAGGTCCCCAGTGATCAGGAGGTTACCCCAGTAGGATGGCAGCTGGAGGCAGTACCTGGACTGAGACCCTGAAGGGAGGAGGCACCAGGCAGACCTATCAGCAGAAGGTGCAAAACTACCTGTGCTGGAGGTTCCCTGGGAAGGCAGCCCTGAGGGGCGGAGCTTGTGAAGCATAGAGAGTGTTGATGCAAACATGCAGGCCAACCCACAGGGCAGGAAAGCCAGAGCCAGATCTCTGCTGTAGATGTAGGCAGAGTCCCGGAGAGTGGGAAAATGCCGGCAGTCTAGAGTAGACGCATCCCCAAGGAGCGAGGCTGAGAGCACAACCCCAAGGAGTGGGGGAAACTCTGAGAGTCTCTTTATTCTTGAAGGCATGGCACTGAGGAGTGGGGAAGCCCTTTTGTGGAACTCACTGTTTGCCGCAGTGTTCCAAGGAGAATTCTGAGCAGTAGAAAGCCTTGCAGGATAGAATCCAGGAGGTGCAGAGCCAGCCCGAGAAGTGGGGTAGGCCAGGGGAGCGAGTCCCCATATGAGCGCACACTGACCTCCGAAGAGCAGGTGCCAGACAAGGTCCAGGAGCAAGGCTAGGCAGTGTAGTCTCAGGAAGAAGAAAGTAGGAGTTGTAGACACATATGGAACTTGTTGCCAAGTCGGCTAGCTGGGGCGAAGGTGGAACTTAAATATAGCAGTCCAATGACATCATCAAACAGGGATGCCCCCAAGGTTCCCGCTGAAGAGCCTTCAAAGGCGGGGCTGGTGATGCACGCATGTGCCTAGGAGGGCCCAAAGTCATAGAGGGTGGTAGCGGTGTCCATGCAGCCATGAGGAGTCCTGGGGAACGTGGCAGTGTAGACTGGCCTGCGCCGCTAGTAGATCCAAGGAGGTCAGGAGAGTGGTGGAAAAAGTAAGTACACGTGGTCACAGCCGTCTGCGACTGACAGGCATAAAAGTGATAAATTGCATAAGGACCTTGTGAGAATGGAGCAGAAGTAATATAATGTGCACAAGTGCAAAGTGATGTATGCTATAGTTACAAGATGTTAGGTTCCATACAAGATAATTGGGCCAAGTTACTCCCGTGGGTGGAGTTCTCGTATAATAATCACACGCATGCTGCTACTGGAAGTTCGCCTTTCCTGGTCTATGGGAAGCAACTTTGACCACCCTTGCCTTCACCTGAACCTAGTGCACTCCCAGCAGTACAACTTTCAGCCCGCCAGCTTCTTTCCTTGTGGACGTCTATCCAGGGAAAGATTCGTAAAGCCGCCCAGTCCGCCAAAAAATGGGCGGATAGCCATCGTCAGCCAGCACCTGTCTTCCTCCCAGGAAACCGTGTCTGGCTTAGTACCAAAAATCTACAGCTATGTATTCCATCTCGAAGACTAGCTCCAAGATTCTGTGGGCCTTTCCGAGTCACCAAACGAGTGGGAGCAGTCTCGTACCGACTACGCCTACCCTCCTCCATGCGCATACATGACGTGTTGCATTTGTTACTGCTGAAGCCTCTTATTTTATCCAGATACCAATCCCGGGCTCCTGAACCATCGGACCCTTCGGTACCGGACGAGGTCACGTATCAAGTATGTGAGGTCTTGGATGTCCGGTTCCACCAACGCCGATGGGAATACCTGCTTGCCTGGGAGGGTTGCGGACCCGAGGATAATTCTTGGGAACCAGCCCGTAACATCCTTGACAAAGACTTATTACGGCAGTTCCATCTGGACCACCCGAGTAAACCTGGACCGGCTAAGAGGGGGCATAAGAGGGGAGGTACTGTTGCAGTTCTGGCCGTGAGCGCCGCGACCAGATCCTTACCTCCGTGTTCCTGGACCTGTTCCCGCTTTCATTGGCCTAGTTCCTGGCTTGTTCGGCGGTGTCCCTGCGAGGGCCGCGCCACTGGGAAGCCTTCTCTGGATGTCCTGTCTCTAGGCACGCACGCACGCCTTACCTTCCCCCACCCTCCCGAACCCCCCCAAAACTTTTTACGAGTACCTGGTGGTCCAGTGGGGGCGCGGGGACCGATCTCCTGCTCTCGGTCCATCGACGCCATTTTGGCTGCTACTCAAAAATGGCGCCGATGGCCCGATAAAAAAAACAAAACACCTGACCCTTTAAAAACGACCCCTTAGCTTCCCCCACCCTCCCAATCTCCCCAAAACATACCTGGTGGTCTAGTGGTGGTCCTGGGAGCGATCTCCCGTTCTCAGGCTGTCGGCTGCCACTCATAAAGATGGCGCCAATGGCCCTTTGCCCTTACCATATAACAGGGTATCCGTGCCATTGGCCGGCCCCTGTCACATGGTAGGAGCACTGGCTGCCTGGCGCCATCTTTAAAGATGGCCGCCGCCATCATAAAGATGGCGCCGGCCATCCAGTGCTCCTACCATGTGACAGGAGCCGGCCAATGGCACGGATACCCTGTCATATGGTAAGGGCAAAGGGCCATCGGCGCCATCTTTATGAGTGGCAGCTGATGGCCTGAGAACGGGAGGTCGCTCCCGGGACCACCACTAGACCACCAGGTATGTTTTGGGGGTCTCAGGAGAGTGGGAGAAGCTAAGGGGTCATTTCTAAAGGGTCGGGTGGGTTGTTTTTTTATCAGGCCATCGGCGCCATTTTTGAGTGGCAGCCAAAATAGCGCCGATGGCCCGAGAGCGGGAGATCAGTCCCCGCGCCCCCACTGGACCACCAGGTAATCGTAAAAAGTTTTTGGGGGGTTCGGGAGGGTGGGGGAAGGTAAGGGGTTAATTTGAAAGGGTCGGGCCTCACTACAAAAAAAATAACGATGTGAATTGGAACCAATTCCGATTCACATCACCCACATCACCCACGATCAGATTTTTCCCCCCCTCTAGCCGAACTCGATCGTTAAGACGATTGGGCACACGATTCACATCTGTAGTCTAGAGTGGAGAGAAAATGAGAAAAGAGAGAAGGGTCATGCCATGATTCTGAAGTATAAAGAGAAATGTAGTAATTTCGGAATTCATGAAGAATTTCAGTGTGTGAGGTAAGTAGAAGACCTTTTGAGGACTTGAGAGCTACAATCTTCTGATGTTCCTTATGTGAGTGCAGATAGTTGGCCCAAAGCCTGCCAGATTTATTCTGTTCAGAGTAATATCTAGATTTTTATTAAAAAAAAAAAAAGAAAAGAGCCTTACCAGCTCGGTTGCTAAGTATTGTATTGTATTGGTATTTTAATTTATCAAGTTGCATAAGGAAAGAGGGGTCTCAAGAAAGAATATAGGCCTGCTCTGTCAAGAAATTTTGTGTTCCAAATCTAGAAGCTGGGTTTTGAGTACTTCACGAGAGTAAGCTGAGAATGAGATGATTTCCCCACGTAGAGAAGCTTTGAAGGCATCCCAAACTATAGATGTGGTGACTTCTGCAGTAGAGTTAAAAGCAAAGTATTCCGTAATAAAGGCAGAGATCTTAGCTTGAAACTCTGAATCTTTAGGCAGAGTAGAATTAAGTTTCCAATTAGGGGCAACAGAAGGTGGAAGATCCCAATGCAGAGAAAGAGAGACCATAGCATGATCTGAAACTAAAATAGGTGAAATCTGAGAGGAGAAGGTCGAAGGAAGCAGAGAGTTAGAGATTAAAAAATAATTTGTGAGTAGGATTAGAGAGGGAAAGAAAAAGAGGTAAAATCTTTATCTGTGGTATGCAAAATTCTCCAAGCATCAACCAGGCCATAAATAGATAGGAGGTTCTTAACTGCTATCTGTGATGGTGATGTGCAGACAGGAGCAGCAGATTGGTGATCCATAGTTAAATCGAGCGGCTGATTTAAATCACTAGCTAGAATTGCTGGAAGATCAGCATAGGTACAGATCAAAGCTGAGATTTTGGTATAGAAAGCAGAAACATCAGTTTGTGGCATGTATATATTAAGTAGGAACAGTTTTGTAATATGGATAGGTACAACTGCAGAGACCCATCTGCCACCCGGATCTGCGTCTGAGTGGATCGATTGCAATGGCAAAGACTTATGAACTAATATTTCTACACCATGTGATTTATGAATTCCCAGGGCAAAAAAAACTTGACCCACACAATCTTGCTTATGGATTCCAGATGGGATAGATGAGTCTCTTGCATATATTTAATATGATTAAGGACTTTCTTGCACTTAATACAATGATTTAGTCAATTCACGTTCAAGGTAAAATATGTAAATCAGGTATCATAGCATCCTAGTAAACTTACAAAGCTAATATCCTTTAGCAAATATGAAACCAGAGAATATGGAATTTGACAAAAAAAGAAATAAGTTTGGCAAGGGTAAGGAAGAGGAGAAAGGGCAAGGGAAGACTTGAAAAGAAAACTAAAAAGGAAAGTAAGAACACGCACACATAAGTGCATTGTTAAACCCCTGAGATCGGGAGAAAAAGGTAGGTCGGGGAGGTGAGACAAGGAATAAGGCCACTCAGTTCTCCCATGGCCTAGTAGGAAATAGGGAATACAGAGGTAATTACCACAATAAAGTAGAAAGAGAAAGCAAACAATAAGAGGGAGGGATGGGGAGGGGGAATTGAATTGAAAATAAATACAAAAAAAAATAGTAAAAATAATAAGAAGGCCAAACTGAGTGATGGAAAAGAAAAGGTCATATTTTAGAAAAAATGTAAGCATAAGATAGAAGTAAAAATAAAAATTTCCATGAAGGCTCTAGCACAAGCGAGTCAACATGAAGGGGATGAACCTTGATGGAGCAAATAAATATAACATCGGGAAAAAAAAAAAAATTGGAAACCGATGCATCATAAACGTAAAAAAGACCTTGATGTGAAAGGTCGCATTCATAAGTATGGATTGTAAGTTATAAAGAACAGAGAACAATGTTGAAATGAGACAACAAAGGAAAAGTCAACTGTCTGATAATATCATCATGTCGACCGTGTAGCAGATGAAAGATCGGGCCACAGCGGCTGAGAATAGGATTTGGTCCAAAATATAGAACCAGTTGTTCCTTCAGGTGATCATCGGGGAAGACAGCCGCAAGTTGTCCAGATAAGCAGTAAGCTCCATGGGATTCTCGTAAAAACGCGTTGAATTATTATGAGTAACACGCATCCACGTCGGGTAGAAGAGGCCATACTGCGCACCAATTTCTTGAAGACGGGACCTCAGGCCTAGAAAGGCCTTACAGCGGGATGCAGTAGTCTTTGCCAGGTCAGGCACATAGATGATATGCATATCTTCATACATAATCGGAGATTTGATTCTGGCTGCTTCTAGAATTTTTAAAACTTAAGGATAGCGTAAGATTTTTAGTATAATTGGACATGGATGGGGCGCGTTCTGAGGTTTCCGTGATGGAGTTGGGTGTGCCCGTTTGATTTCCAGGGGTAGAGCAAAGTGAAGATTTAGACTTTCAGTGATCAGGTGTCGAAGAAAGGGGATGATATCGGATCCCTCTTTGCCTTCTGAGACTCCAAGGATACGAATATTGTTTTGGCGATTTCGATTTGATAAATCTTCAAAATCGCATTGCAGGTTGGCGAATTTTTGTGAGAGCGAAGGTATGACGGCGGATATTTCCTTGCAGGAAACAACTCTGCTCTCTAGCGATTTAATATGAGGAGTTAAGTCCATAACTTTATTGACTAAGTCCGTGAGTTTAATTTTGATGGCTCAGGTGGTATCTGTGTTGGCCTGCAGCAAAGCTTTTAATTGGTGAAGTTCCTTCAATATTGGATCAGAAACTGAGGAGGCCCGGTCTGTTTGCTCCTTAACTGGGAAAGGAGGATCATGTTTGGTGCACTTGGTACCAGATGCAACTGCAAAGGAAGTTTCAATTTTTCCAGAATTGGAGGTAGCCATCTCAGAAAGACTCACCTGTAGCATAGAGATGTGAAGTAGGTAAAAAAATAGTGGTAAAAAACTAAATGGCCAGGAGTTCTGAGAAGCAGGGAAGTTGATTTCCTGCAGGGAAGCTGGGAGCACTTGGTGCTCACCAGTGCTCCCCAGCTTGTGATCTATCTAATGTTTGGGTACTTGTCAAGTACATGTGACTTAGATTGGCCACTGTTGGAAACAGGATGCTGGGCTTGATGGATCCTTGGTCTGACCCAGTATCGCATTACTTATGTTTTTTTGTTCTTATGATAACATTGCACATGCTGAGAACTCAGGATCAGTATCACTGTACCCAGAGAGCAGCAAAAGGCTGAACTGTAAAAATGCTTCACTATGATATGTTATAAAGAAAAAGCCTTAAAGAGATGATACGAACCAATAAATTTCAAACAACACACGTATTCATCCAACACTAAAATAATATTTTGTTCTATTGGACCGTCATATAAACCCTAGTTATTGACGTCTTTTAGAGCATTGAATTATGCTCCATCGATAACTCCATCGATAATTATGCATAATTAAGGGAAGTAGTGCACTTTAAAAAAAAACAACTTGTTTTTTGAAAAACTTAAAAAATACTGAAAATTTTGAAAATTGGACCAATGATTAAAACTGTACCCCATTGAGTTATCGATGGAGCATAATTCAATGCTCTAAAAGACATCAATAACTGGGGTTTATATGACGGTCCCATAGAACAAAATATTATTTAGTGTTGGATCACTGTGATATGTTGGCATTCTGGTCTTGTTGCTAACACATTCTGGCAAGGCTGTGATGTCACACATGAGTCACAGTCAAGAGCTGGATGTGAGGGAGACTCTCACTTAACCTTTGGCTCCATAGACTTTTAAAAGCCATTAGACTCCATCAGGCTAATTTTAAAACGAGCATGCATGCACCCATACATTTTCATATTGGTGCACAAGCATAGATATGCTCTAATTTTAAATCATGTGTGCACTTGCACACATACGATTTAAAATATGCTTGCCACATGTAAGTATGCTCCTATTTTATGAGGTTACTCAAGCAAACCTATTTTGCATATCTCCCATAGGATATTGCCAGCTTTAATGCATGTATATTCATGGATTTTAATACATGCTTGCAGCAGGGACATTCTCAGTTTTTCCAACTAGTCCACCAGTTTGCCTGGTCAAAATAAAGTTCTTCTATATCCCTCAGGTTCTTCACCCTACATACCTCCCAGCTGACCCGGATCCCTCCCCCTGTCCTGTAAGCCTTAAAATGGGAGATCTACAGACATGCTCCTCATCAGAAGCAGCAGAAAAATTACACGACTCACAAGCCAACACATAATGCAGCCTCTGATTTTAAAATATGGAGTTATGTACATGTTGGCCCTGCCCCAGAATGCCTATGCCCAGTCCCTTTTCTACCCCCTTATTTGTGGCATGAACAGATATATACGAGTATAAATTGCAACTTTTTAAAATCTATGTTACTCATCCATGGCCCACATATGCATATATGTGGGCATTATTGCATGAGCAACACTTTTAAAATTTACTTCTATGGAAGCTAAATGAATGAAATGAATGGGATATGTTTCTCTTGTAGAAAGTACCCTATTCATTTCATTGCCCCCCATGAATGATACAAATGGGATCCTTTCATTTTGAATGTGCCATTTATTGCACATCTCTAACAAACAGAAACAAAAACATAACTAGTTCTGCAGCAACTTCCACACTATCTCCCACTCAGACTGTCCCCAAGTGAAAAGAAAAATCAGCAGCAAATGCCACTGGCTGTTTTTCTCTGGTGATTGGCACAGTAAGTGAGACCAGTGCAGCACAAACTAAATTAGAAACATCCAAAAAGCTTTTCTATAAACTCTGTGAGAGCTATAAAATACTAGTCCCTCTCAGATGAAGACTGAAGAGGAAATGCAGTGCTTCTTAGGGATGTGAATCATTTTTTGACGATTTAAAATATCGTCCGATATATTTTAAATCGTCAAAAATCGTTAGAAGCGCGATACAATAGGAATTCCCCCGATTTATCGTCAAAAATCGTAAATCGGGGGAAGGGGGAGGGGAAGGCGGAGGGCGGAAAAACCAGTACACTAAAACAACCCTAAAACCCACCCCGACCCTTTAAAATAAATCCCCCACCCTCCCGAACCCCCCCAAAATGCCTTAAATTACCTGGGGTCCAGAGCGGGGGTCCCGGTGTGATCTTTTACTCTTGGGCCTGTGGTGCGTTGTAGAAATGGCACCGGTGCTACCTTTGCCCTGTCATATGACAGGTCAAAGGTAGCGCCGGCGCCATTTTGTTTTTTGTCCCCCAACGTCAGGAGCGTAGGAGATCGCTCTCGGACCCCTGCTGGACCCCCAGGGACTTTTGGCCAGCTTGGGGGGCCTCCTGACCCCCACAAGACTTGCCAAAAGTCCAGCGGGGGTCCAGGGGGGGTCCGTGACCTGTCATATGACAGGTCACGGACCCCCCCTGGCGCCGGTGCTACCTTTGCCCTGTCATATGACAGGGCAAAGGTAGCACCGGCGCCATTTCTACAACGCACCGTAGGCCCGAGAGTAAAAGATCACACCGGGACCCCCGCTCTGGACCCCAGGTAATTTAAGGCATTTTGGGGGGGTTCGGGAGGGTGGGGGATTTATTTTAAAGGGTCGGGGTGGGTTTTAGGGATGTTTTAGTGTGCTGGTTTTCCCGCCCTCCCCCGATTTACGATTTACACGATATTTACAAAAACAAAACTGTGACGATCCGATTCCCTCCCCCCCCCAGCCGAGACTGATCGTTAAGACAATCAATCACACGATTCACATCTCTAGTGCTTCTTGAACATGGTCAGGGCAGCAGAGGAAGAACCCTAAGGTACCATGGCTAGCTTGGAGCGGTGGTGGTAGCAGTGATACTGACAATATATTAAAAACTGAAATGGAGACATTCTGCACACCACTCTAGTAAAAAGAATATTGAAACACTAATGTGCACAGAATGGGTGATAGTGTCTGGTGATCTTTAAGCAAAACAACAATGTGACAAGGTGGTGGGAAAAGCAAGATGACTGCTGGGCTACATAGAGAGGGGAATAAATAGCAGAAAAAATGAGGTGAAAATGCCCTTGACAGGTCTTTGGTGAGACCTCACCTAGAGTAGTTTGTTCAGTTCTAGACACCTTGAGGTCTACAGAATATCCAGTCACTGTCTGGATAGCAAAGTTAGGAGGATAAACCTATCTGGCTAATTTTGGAGATATTTTCAATAGTGCAGCCACACTGTTGAAAATAGATATCATTCTTAAAGTTAGCCAGCTAACTATATGGATAAATTTTGGACAGCTATTTGACCCGACCAGACTTATTTGGCTAAGCCAGCTAACTAACTTTGAAGATTGGAATTAGCTGAATAATTTAACTGACTAACTCAACTCCTCCCAGCTAGGCCAGTAGAAAGACCTTATCTTGTGGCCTGATTTACCAGGGCTTTTCTCCCATTCTGTGTTTATGGGAAAATACTTTGATGAACAGGCCCTTAGCTTGCTAATTTCTAGCTAGCTAACTTATTAGCAGACAACATTTTAGCTGGATAAGTAACAAAGTCTTCATTTAGCCAGACAATGTTTGAGTTATTTGGGTAAATGCTTATGAATATGGACTTCCTGATCTCAAAATGGATAAGGAAAAGAATGAAAGTGGACAAGAGAAAGGTAACCAAAATGGTGTTTCCTAGTGTGTAGACAAATGGACTCAGAACCAGTAGGTTTCTGTTCCCCTGCCAGTATATGGAGACAGAGGAAGCTGATGACACAGTATATATAGCCCTGCAGTCACTGCAGCCTGACAGTTTTCCCCATCTCCAGCAGATGGTGGGCATGAATCTCCTTTTTATGTGGACAAACTTTTTCACTGTTCCCGTGCTTAACTTGGCGCACAAGTTGTGCATGTGCCTTGCGGCGCTTTCTTCTAGGTGTTTATTTTTTGTGAGCATTCATCTTTTAAGCGCGAGTTGTTCTGACGCTCATTTTTTCCACCACGATGGCACCGGTAAGTAAGAATCCTAAGAATCTTCCTATTTGTGTTGCCTGTCATATTAGGGCATCTCAGCCTGACTTGGCTTCTAACCTGTGTCAGCACTGCTCAGATGCTCAAGAAAAGCTGTCTTTCTTGGATTTTGCTAAGCCTGCCTCTTCCCATTCTGATGATGGGTTGGTCATGGCCTTGACTATGGGGATGCCAGATCTTGGTTCTTCCTTGACTGGCTCTTCCACTGGCAAAGGCAGTTCTGTGGGATGAGCTTCAGTTTCTTCTGGGCTTGGTCTGGACCTGGCTGCTTTTTCTTGGGTGGAATTTTTTCAAGGCTTACAAGCCTTTCTTCAGGCAAAGTCCTTTGCTTCCCCTATTCCTGTCTGGTAAGACCCTCAGAGGGTGGCTCCTCCCTCTTCCATTCCGATGCTTAAGTACTGTGGCTCGCCTCAGCTCCCTGTGGGTGTTGTTGTGCCCTAGTGGCAAGATCTTGTCTGCTTCTTTCTCAGAGGTTGATGAGTCAGGAAGGACTTCCAGAGCAATTATGGAGCCTATTGCTGCCTTTTCAGCAGATGCAGGCTGTGATTTGGTCCAAACTTCAACCATAGGAGTGGCTTCAGGGATAACAGCCAGGCATCAACTCTGGTTGCGAAATTGGTCAGCTGACACAGCCTCCAAAGCCAGTCTTACCAAGATGCCCTTTAAAGGATCGCTCTTGTTTGGGAGCAATTTGGAGAAACTGGCCAGTACTGGGGTGAGTCTCTAGTTCCTCTGTTCCCAGAGGATAAGAAGCAGTTAATGTGCCCCTTTGGTATGAGGATTCATCTCCGGGGTTCCAGGCTTTTTTATCCCTATAGAGGGATGACCTTTCAGCATACTTGGCCTTTCATTAAGTCTCTGTCCTTTCATCCCCGATAGCCCAAGAGAGGAGTGGGCTTAGGTGGTGGACCCTCCAGAGCTTCCCAATGAAGGTTTGCCAACTCACCTTCTGGAATAGGAAATAGGAGAACATCGCTCTCTCTTGTTTACCAGAGATGGGTCAAGATCACCCACACTGTTCTTCAATTTCTGGTATTGCCGGTACGCCATCATGTTTGTAAGTTGAAGAACAGTGTGGGTGAAAGTAAGTTTTTCCGTATTTGTGTTTAATTTTTGATGTTTTGTTCTGCATCTGTGGTTATTAGAAAAATCGTTTGTGAATTTACATATGAACCTTTTTACATTCCAGTAAACGAGCCCTTGAAAAAGGATTTTCAACATCTGAAACACGGTCCCGTGTCGAGCAGAGCGGGCAGAATGGCAGAGTCTACCGAGCCATTTTATTTGGACAATTTGGCTTTCACTCATTATGCTAAGTAACAATATGATTCAGTACTGAAAAATTATAAGAAAATTTAAAGGGGTAGATTTTAAAAAGCATTTACTCGAGCAAAACTGGTTTTGCTCGAGTAAATACACTTTACTCAAGTAAGTGGGCTTTTCAAAATTGCTACAATATATGCCATTGAATTGTCCATAGGATTTACTCAAGTAAGTGCACTTTACTCGAGTAAATAGCTTTTGAAAATTGCTACGATAGTATGTCTCATTTACATGCGTAACTCCTTTGAAAATGACCCCCAAAGAGCACAACAGAGGTGATATTCACATGAGGAAAATACATTGACCAATGATTAAACAGAAGGTGGAGTATTAAAGTGTAATCAAGCTATACGATGACACCTATTATGATGGTCAATCAAGCCTAATGTATGCATGCATCATATTGGTTCTTGGTAAAAGAAAAATTAATTTGGACACTATTGTTATTCTTTGCGTTTGTGGCAGACTAAATGGAGACATTACTTACCTGTTAATTTTGTTTTCTTTAGTGTAGACAGCTGGATTCAGGTCAGTGGGTTTATGCTCCCCTGCCAGCAGATGGAAACAGAGCAAGCTAACCTCACAGTATTTACAGCCTTGCAGTGATCCCAGCCTGCCAGTGTTCTCTTCAAAAGCAATTGTGGACAGATTAGCAAAAAACCTGATTAAAAACAGGTGAACTGTTCTCAACCAACTATAAACACTAAACTCACATAAGATTCTAGGCACTCCAAGTTAGGAACTGGATGAACATTTACCAATAATTTCTGGGGACCCATATGTATTTATTTATTTATTTATTTATTTAAAAACATTTCTACACCGTCTTTCAAAAGCCAATAGCTGACCAAAATGGTTTACAATAAAATATAAAAAATAAACAAGAGTTTTTAAAAAATATATAAATAAAATAAAATAAGATAAATAAAATAAAATAGGAGATAGTATCAACTAAATTAAGTAAATAAAAATAACATAAAATAAACTGAAAACAATAAAAACTATAAAGCAAAAATAGTAGAAGTAGGAAAAAATACAATGAATTCATTAAACCCTAGTAATTATCTCCTTAATAATTAAAGTTAACTATACTATCCCCAAGAAGGACTGTTGACACACTCATGTGGCAGTTGAGAGCGGGAAGCTGAGTCCATCTGTCTACGCTAATGAAAACAAAATTATCAGATAAGTAATTTCTCCATTTCCTAGCCCATAAATAGATGGACTCAGGACCAGTGGGATGTACCAAAGCTACTCCCCAACAAGGTGGGAGACTGTCTATGGTCAGACTACATAAAACACAGAATCAACAAGATGGGAAGCTATTTCAGACCTAATCCTTAGTGAAATACTCGATATTGTGCAAGATATGATGCTGTTAGGGCCACTGGCAAATAGTGATCATAATATGATTAAATTTCACTTAATAACTAGAGGAAGGTGGTGTTTGGTCACAACACAAAAGAATGTGCCTTATAGCCACAATATATTTTCAGGACCCGTCCTGCACAGTTTAATGAATCTAGGGATAAAAGAGCAGATTGATAAACTAAAGAGTGGCAAGTCACCTGGGCCAGATGGTAAACATCCAAAAGTGCTGAAAGAACTGAAAAGTGAACATGCAGACCTACTGTTAGTAATCATTAAACTATTATTCAAATCAGGCATGGTACATGAAGATTAAAAGGTGATTAATGTAACTCTGGTTTATAAAAAAGGTTTGCAGGTGTGAATTGGGAAACTTCAGGCAGATGAGCCTGACATATGTACAAGGAAAAAAGGTTGAAAATATTATAAGGAACAAAATTACTAAACATATAGATGCAGACAGTTTAATGGGATAAAGCTAACATATATTTAGCCAAGGAAAGCCTATCCTCACCAATTTGTAACATTTTTTGAAGGCGTGAATAAACATATTGATAAATGTGAGTCAGTTGATATAGTGTATCTGTATGTTCACAAAGTTTTTGACAGAGACTCTTGAAAAAATTAAAAAGACATGGGATAGAAGGCAATGTTCAATTTTGGATGAGAACTGGCTAAAAAAGTGAAAACAGAGAGTAGGGTTAAATGATAAATATTCTGTCAATGGAGAAAAGTGAATAGCAAAGTACCCCAGGGAACTGTACTAGAATATCTGCTTTTCAACATATTTACAAATGACCTAGAGATGGGAACAATGAGTGAGGTGATCAAATTTGTTCTTGATACAAAAGTATTTAAAGTTGTTAATTCACAAGAGGATTATGAAAAATTGTAACAGGACCTTGTGAGATCAGGAAACTGGGCATACAAATTGCAGATGAAATTTAATGTAGATGAGTTCAAAGTGATGCATAAAGGGAACAGCAGCCCAAATTATAGCTACACAATGTAAGATTTCACATTGGGTATCACCATCCAGGAAAATGATTTAGGCATCATCATGGATTTGTTGAAATACACTGCTCAGTGCGTTGTAGCAGCCAAGAAAGCAGAGAATGTAGGAATTATTAGGAAAGGAAAGGAGAATAAAACATAGCATATCATAATGTCTGTGTATTGCTCCATGTTGTGACAATATCTTAATTATTGTGTGCAGTTTTGTACCACATGTCCAAAAAGATATAGCAGAATTAAAAAAGATACAAAGAAGGGTAAATAAAATGATAAAGGTGATGAAACAAATCCCCTTATGAGGAAAGGCTAAAGAGATTAGGGCTCTTCAGTTTGGAGAAGATGCAGCTAAGGGGAGATATGATAGAGGCCTATAAAATAATGAGTGGAATGGAATGAGTAAACTCAAATCTGTTGCTTACTCTTTCAAAAAGTACAAATAATAGAGGAGATGTAACTAAGTTACTTGGTAATATATTTAGGACAAATAGGAGAAAATATTTTTTTACTCAACGCATAATTTAACTCTAATTTGTTGCTGGAGGATATGGTGAAACTGTTAATGTAGCTGGGCTTACAAAAGGTTTGGACATATTCCGGGAAGAAAAGTCCATAAACCATTATTATGGTAGACTTGGAGAAATCTACTGCTTATCCCTGAAATAAGCAGAATGGAATCTATTGATATTTTTGAATCCTGCCATGCACTTGTTGTGCATCCCATCCGCGCTCAGCCCACACCCAGGTCTGCTCACCTCACTAACTCCTCCAAAGGGCTCAGATCATCCTCCCCTGCAGCTGCGACAAGCACAGCTAGGCCTCGGCATCCTGCGGCGGCGGTTGCCGGGCCTTCCACCTCCAGCCAGGCCTCACAGCGGGGTTCGGCGTCCTCCGTGGCATCGGCCCCACCCCTAGGTGCTCATAGACCGCCCGGTCCCTTAAAGGGCCAGGGGTGGATCCCAGCTCCATGCTGCACTCTGATTGAATGCTGCTTAAAAGGAAGTGCTTGCCTTCACTTTGTCGCCTTGGCAATTGGGTCTATCACGCTGTGATATCAAGTTTGCTTCTGTGTTTCCAGTCTTTGTTCCAGTCTCATTCCAGCCTTGTTCCAGTTTTGTTCCAGTCCTGTTCCAGTCTCATTCCAGTCCTGTTCCAGCGTCCTTCTGTTCCTGTATCCTCCTGTTCCTGTGTCTCCCCAGGTAGTACCTCTCGGACTTTCTTCTCGGTATTGACCTCTGCCTGTTCTTGACTACTTTGATCACCACCTCGATTTGACCTCTGCCTGTTTCCTTGACCAAGTCTGCATGCTGCCTAGAACTGACCTCTGACTGAACACTGTCCATGTCTGCACACTGCCTGGAACTGACCTCTGCCTGACCATTGACCACGTCTGACTGCTGTCTGGGACCCGATCTCTGCTTTGCCTGACTACCCATGGAATGACCACTGGAACTTGACCTCTGCTTTGGCTGACTACCCATGGACTGACCACCAGTATTGACCCCCGATTTGGCTGACTACACTATCTTGACTCTGTCTCTGATTCTTGCCATACATTCAGAGACTCTCTTCTGGCCTTTTCTGGCACCCCGGACTCAGCCTGAACATGGACTGTGCACCCTTGATCATAGTGGGCACACCCTTGAACTTTCTCTCAAGGAGATCCTATGAGGCCCACCTAAGAACAGGCGGCCCGGGTAACCAAGGGCTCAACCCAAGGGAACTCCAGGTTGCTAGTGATGAAGATCCAGCTAGCCTCTGTCTCCTCCTGTGTTCCGCCTCCTGGTGGCAAGCGCTCTCTGGGTCCGACCAGGGAGCCTACCAATCTTGCACTAGGCCAAGGGTCCACCTCCCGGTGCAACACTTGTGACCTCAATTGGCCACTGTTAGAAATAGGATACTGGGCTTGATGGATGTTTGGTCTGACTCCATATGGCAAATCTGATGCTCTTATGCATTTATGATCTACAGTACCTGAAAATTGCAGAGTTGCCAATAATACGCCAGTTTTTAAAACTGATTCCAGGGGTGATCCAGGTAATTGCAGATCATTAAGCCTGACATCAATGCCAGGCAAAATTGTAGAAACTATCATAAAGAATAAAATTGCTGAACATATAGATAATCTGTTGGAGCTTGCATCAGCCTTGAGCTCGGGACGCTCAAGGCTTGGCAATTCAATTACAATGATGATGGAACGGAGTGCAACCGGGAACTCTCCAGCATGGGACAAGGAGAAAGTGTGCCCTTGTGGTGTGAACAGTCCCGGAGTCAGGAGCGTGTATCGTAGATGTGGAGCTTGGAATGTAGACGTGGAGCTTTGAACGAAGACACTGATGAGAAGCTGAGATGAAAACAGGAAACATAGAGGGATGAGCAAGACCCTCAGGCACCCTACACAGCACGTGGGGATGGTCGCGGTCCACACTGTCCTCTTTGTGCCCTACACAGCAGGACGGCTGGTCGTGGACCATGAGGAAGAGCAGGACAGGCTCAGGAAGTCTCTTAGTGCAGAATAGCAGTAACCCCTTGGATCCTCCAGAGTCGGGACTTGGAACTTGGAAGATAAAACTTGGAACTTGGAAGCTCAGATTAAAAGCAAGGAATCTCCGGAGGCATGGGCCCTACAGAACCTGAAGCATTAGGACCAGATATATTACGGAACTTGGGACATCACAGAACATCAGGAGGATGAGGGCAGAGACCAAGAAGATACGGAATGTCCATGGAAGAAAATCAGGATGCCTGGTTAGGAGCTGGAGACAAGAAATCCTTGGGAGGACTAGCCCCTTGCCGAAGTAAAGTTGGACTGACTGAAGAGCCCTTTTATAGGGCTGGAAGAAGGCAACTCCCTGGGAGGAGTTCAGATGGATCACACCTGGCTGGCCCTTTAAATATAGAGAGAAGCCGCCGGCCCACCCCTTAGGAAGAAGGGGCAGGACCCTGGACAGCAGCCATGCTGCCACTGTGGAGATGGAGCAGGCCTCAGGGCAGGCCTGATGAGGGAGCGGAGGCATTCAAGCTGCAAGAAGGGCTCCTAGAGTGGCTCCTCTGCCACAGGAAACATCGAGGGATGTGGCCTCTGGGCCGCGGAACCAGATGGCGGAGTTGGCGGCTCCCAGGCTGTGAAGACAGCCCAGTTGATGGCATCGGGTGAGTTGGGCCGGCTAGAAAACACTCGGGCGGCTCCTGAGTGCAGGCAAGGTTGCGGCTTCTGCGGCCTCCGGGCTGCAGAACAGTGGCGGCTCCACGCTGCAGGAAAAGCCCCTGCTTCACGGCCACCAGGCCGAAGATAAGAGCCTGCTCGCGGCCCAGCGCGAGCAGGATCACAACATATTCATAGTTAAATAGGACAAAGCAAACATGTATTTAGCAAAGGAAAGTCTTGCACTACCAAACTACTACATTTTTTAAAGTATAAATAAGCATGTTGATAAAGGTGAACCAGTTGCTATAGTGTATCTGAATTTCCAGAAAGAATTTGACAAAGTTCCTCATAAGAGACTTCTGGGGAATGTTAAAAATAATAGGATGGGAGGCAATGCTCTATTGTGGATTGGGAACTGGCTAAAAGATAGAAAATAGAAAGTATGGCTAAATGATCAATTTTAACTCAATGGAGAAAGGTAAATAGTGGAATACCCCAGGGATCTATTTTAGTATCACTGCTTTTTAACATGTTATTAAATGACCTGGAAATGGAAATGAGTGTGGTGATCAAATTTGCTAATGACACACAATTATTCAAAGTTGTTAAATCAAAAGAGAATTATGAGAAATTACAAGAAGTCTTTGCAAGTCTAGGTCTGGGCACACAAATGGAAGATGACATTTAATGTGGACAAGTGCAATGTAATGCCCATAGAGAAGAGCAATCTAAACTATAGCAACACAATGCAAGGTTCCATATTAGGAGTCACCACTCAAGAAAAAGGATCTATGCATCATCATGGATAATATGTTGAAATCCTGTGCTCATTGTGTGGCAGCGGCCAAGAAAGAAAAGTGAATACTAGGAGTTATTAAGAAATAAATGGAGAATAAAATAAAGAATATCATAATGCCTCTGTATCACTCCATGGTGTGACCATACCTTGAATATTATGTGCAGTTTTGGAATATGTAATCATTGCTTAGGCTGGCTTCCTGCCTTCTCTCTGAGGCTTCTCCAGCCTTCTGGGTCCTGCTGTCTTATTCTAGGCTGCAGCAATCCTCCCTGGCCCAGAATCCCTTGCTGGGTTGGCTCTTAAAGGACCAGCCAGATAGCTCTGGCTGGTCCTTTAAGGTGATCTGAAGGAGTTTCTTATACACTACTTCACAGACTATTATCTCTAACCTCTCACAGTTCTTTATAGTGTTAAACAAATTCATACTTATACTAGCTCACAAAATAACCCAAAGTCCTCTTTCTAAACTCACACAATTCTTAACAATGGCAAATAAATATTAACTTATGGAAGCTTACAAAATTAGTTCAAAGCCTATTATCTCTAAACTTTCACAATTCTTAACAGTGACAAACAAATAGTAACTTATGCAAGTTCACAAAATAATAGGGATGTGCAGAGCAAAATTTTATGTTCATATTTTTTATGTCCGAAAGGGGGTCCCACTTGCGGCCAATATGGACATAAAAAAAATCCAATGAGTTGGGTATATGTACATATGTGCAAAAAAAAAATTTAAACCCCCTCACCCTCCTTAATCCCCCCCCCAGACTTACCACAACTCCCTGGTGATCGAGCGAGGAGTGAGGACGTCATTTCTGCAATCCTTGGCGAGAAGCATGTGACGTCGGTGGCACGTCGAGTGACGCGGCGTCACGTGATTCCCGGTCAGGAGGCCCCCCCTTGGGGGGCCTCCTGACCCCCCCAAGCTGGCCAAAAGTTCTTTTTGGGCCGAACGAGCCGTCCGGCGCAAACTCGCCGGGAATCACGTGGCGCCGCGTCACTCAGACGCGACGTCACGTGATTCCCGGCGAGTCCTGACCCCCCCCAAGCTGGCCAAAAGTTCTTTTTGGGCCGAACGAGCCGTCCGGCGCGAACGAGCCGGGAATCACGTGACGCCGGCGTCACTCGACGTGCCGCCGACGTCACATGCTTCTCGCCAAGGATTGCAGAAATGGCGTCCTCACTCCTCGCTCCATCACCAGGGAGTTGTGGTAAGTCGGTGGGGGGGGATTAAGGAGGGTGAGGGGGTTTATATTTTTATTTTGGCTCAACAATCGCGATTTCCCACATATCGAACATATCTATGTTCGATATGTGGGAAATCTGATCGTTTATGTCGAATCAATTTTTTAAGTAAAAAAAAAATATGAGTTGCGTTTTACTAATGCGGTCAATCCGAATGCACACCCCTACAAAATAACCCAACGTCCAATTTCTAAACATTCACAAAGTTCTTTAACACTTCCAAGCAAATGCTAGCCTTAAAAAATAGCGCACAATAATCACAGCAAGTAATAGTTTCCCTTTAAGATTTTTGTTATGTTTTAGGTGTTCTTTGCCCACAAATCCAACTTACCACCAGCAAATAAAGGTTCTGCAGTTAGCACTCCCTTTGGATAGCAAAAGCCCACTGGTCCATTGTAATTTGGATCCAATTACCATAAAACTGGAACAATCTTCCTCCAATCTGATGAAAAAGAAAGTGAACCCTTAGAACTTCATTGAGGACCATTGACTCTTATACCAGCATTTTTTGGCTTGCAAAATATGGCTGAAGCTTATTTCCAACCAACTTTTGGGAAGAGGTACTCTTCCTCGGCCAATGGCACCTTGCCTCTCTAAAGTTAGGTCTGTTGGAGACCCATTTACAAGTTTCCTTGGTCTTATCCTCCAGCAACTTATGAGATATTGATTAACCAAAATGCTTTACCAGGGTGTCCAGGTTTTCCCCAAACTAAAGCTTCCCCCAGAAGAACAGGTCACCTAATCACAATTTGCACTAGACAGCTGCTACTCAGTTGTGCAGCCTCAACAAGTACCTGGCCATTACCAAGACTACAATATCTCTGGCAGACTTGCAAAAAACATCTTAGACAGAATATGCTATGACGGCAAGACCAGTTTCCAGACTTTCTGTTTTCCATGCCATTAAATCTTCATCAGCACTGCCCACTAGGATCTACTGCATCCAGGGCAGACTTGCCCTAGACATATAACTATTACAAATCAGCACCCAGAGAAGTATGGTTGACACTTCAAAGGCCTGCTTAAAATGTGTTTCTATCTTTCTAACTTGGACATCCTTCAGAGCTGCACTCCCCTCCACAGATATTGTCAACTTGTTTGTTACCGCAGACACCTTGGGAATCCTCTATTGCTCTAAAACATCATCTGGAAGAGAATAAATCTTAAACACGCCCACGTTTAAGCCTGATTCTAGAGACTAAGACCTTCACAACTCTATGGAAAAGAAAGGCTTCAGCTAAGCCTCTGAGATCTTCCAGAAGGGGGTCTTCTCCCTCCTGGACTGCCTCTGGTTCTTGTTCCTTTATACACAGGTCTTCGAGAGCCTGAGTGATAATTGCTATCAGTTCCTCTCTCTTAAGCAAGCTAACCACTCAGGGATTGTCTCCTCTGCAGCAGAGATCTTTCTATAATTCCAGAGAGTCCCTGTCTGATTCACTCTCCATGTCCTGCCCAGCAGCAAACGTCCTCAGCAAACCACCTCCCAATGCCACAGATACAACCTTCAGGTCCAGTTCTGATACCCATCTGGCTCATATTGCCAGAGTAGGAGCAGGGGAAATACCAGAGGAAGCAGCTTCTACTGGACTGGATCTAACTGGAATTGAGCTTTGCTTGATTAAAAAATGCTTGGTGCATAAGCACCACAAACTCTGGGGGAAAAGGCATCAATGAGGACTGGACCAGCGAGTTTCTATTCTCCAGATCCAGCCCTGCTTCCTCTTGCAGTCCGTTTGCCCCCCTCCGTTATGGATAGCACTGAAAGCTCTGAAAATGCCACACTGCTCTCCAACTCACTGCAGGGGATAGAGCCTAAAATGGCTGCTGTTCTCAAACTTATCGGTTCCCCTCCAGCAGGGCCTGTATCGGGTCCTGTATACAACTTGCCTCTGGAGGACGATAGCCTGCCATTCTTACCAGAAGGGGTCCCCAAGTGGGTCTCTCCTCCCCTGGTATATGCACAGCAAAGACCCGATGCTGCAACACTCCTCTGCCAGCTCCCAGCTCCCAGATGCACGACAGCATTTCCTCTGCTCCACGGGAGCTACCTTGCCACTGGAGCCACAGTCAAATTATAAAAAACTGCTTCCTACCTTTTCCTCTCCCAGGTCTCAACCCCTAGCAAACCTCTAACTCCTCCTGAACTGCGAGAGAGAAGCCTGTCAGTCAACTGTTTCCCCTTACTTTCTTAGGTATTTTAAAAAAAAACTTTACTGCAAAAGAACCAAAGGTTACTTTCCAACTCCAAATCTCCTCCTTGGTTGCAGGTCTTCAGTCTTTTCACCCACAAGGCTTCTCCATGATAATAGAAGGAGAGGGTGAGAGAGAAGAGAAGGGGGGGGGGGGAGGAGAGAATCAGTACCACTGACTTTCAAAACCCCTCATCAATAGGATGAAACTACATAGGGACCATTTACCCCCCCCCCCTTCTCATCCCTGCTCAACCAAGAAGACAGTCTCAAATGACTTATCCACTCTGCGAGCCATTTCCAGGTCAGAATCTACAGACTGCAGCTTTGGCATCGCTACCATTTTCTGGAAACAGAAATACAGAAATGCTGCAGGTGGCACAGTTCCTTTCATAACCTGATTCCAGCAAGGCTTTCATTCTCTGTTTCCATCTGCTGATAGGGGAGAAAATCCATGCAGCTGGACTGATCTGGTGGAATGATAAGCAAACATTAATAAAGAAAAAAAAATACTTGAGAAAATCTTGCCACAGAGCAAAAACTAATAATTCCAACTTTCAAGTGCATCAAAAGCAAGAAAACTGCAAGGGAGTCATTTGGTCTACTGGTTGACCTAGGGGGTAAAAGGGGTGCTCAGTGAAGAGCAAATCAATAGTGTAAAAAAAAAAAATCATGACAGGTCTTGAACGAGTAGATGTAAATTGGTTATTTACACTTTCGAATAATAGAAGGACTAGGGGGCATTCCATGAAGTTAGCAAATAGCAAATTTAAGACTAATTTATTTTATTTTATTTATTTAAGTTTTTTTATATACCAACATTCAAGACGATAGTCCCATCATGCTGGTTCACAAGAAACAGGAGTGCAAAATAAACTTAAAACTTGAACAATAGTGCAGAAAAAGCAGTTACATGTAACAAGGAAAGATAGAACTTGGAGTAAGAAGGAAAAGGAAGATCAGATAAATACATATAATTACATTGTAAGAGGTAGCTAATGATATTGCTGGTGATGTGTGTTGATTGTTAGGAGTTAAATAATATTGGAGTTAGGAAAGGCCTGCATGAACAGCCAGGTCTTGAGTCTTTTCTTGAAGGTTGAGAGGCTGGGTTCCATTCTAAGATCTGGGGGAATGGAGTTCCATAAGGTAGGACCGGCTGTGGAGAAGGCCCGATCTCTTAGCGTAATGTGTCTGGTAGTTTTGGCTGGGGGTACTTGAAGTGATCCTTTGTAAGCATCTCTTGTCGGTCTTGTTGAGGTGTGTAATCGGAGGGGGAAATGAAGGTCAATTGGGGCTAGTTGATGTATGTTTTTGTATATGGTGAGAATGGCCTTGTAGATTATTCTGAAGTGGATGGGTAGCCAGTGGAGGCCCATTAGGATTGGGGTTATGTGTTCTCTTCTCCTTGTGTTAGTGAGTATACGGGCAGAGGCATTTTGGACCATTTGCAGTGGTTTGGTGTGTGATGAGGGGAGACCAAGCAGGATGGTGTTACAATAGTCCAGCTTTGCGAAGATGATTGATTGTAGAATTGTTCTAAAGTCATGAGTGTGGAACAGAGAGAAAATTCTTTTCCACTCAACGCACAATAAAACTCTGGAATTTGATGCCAGAGAATGTGGTTAGTGCATTTAGTGTAGCTGGGTTCAAAAAAGGTGTGGATAAGTTCTTGGAGGAGAAGTCCATTAACGGCTATTAATCAAGTTTAGTTAGGGAATAGCCACTGCTATTAATTGCATCAGTAGCATGGGATCTTCTTGGTGTTTGGGTAATTGCCAGGTTCTTGTGGCCTGGTTTGGCCTCTGTTGGAAACAGGATGCTGGGCTTGATGGACCCTTGGTCTGACCCAGCATGGCAATTTCTTATGTTCTTAACTAAATGAATTATTTGCTTTGATCTTTACTTAAGAGTATGCTGGAGAGATTCTTACACCAGAACCGTTGTTTCATGAGTGAGAGGAACTGAAGGAAATGACTGTTAAACTGTATGAGAGCAAACTGGCAGGCTGAATAACAAGCAATCACTAGGACCTGATATTATTTGCCCAAGAGTTCTGATAGAACTCAAATCTGAAATTGTAGATCTGCTCCTGTTAATTTGTAACATATCATTCATTCTGAGACTGTATATGAAAACTGATGTAGCCAATGCAATGTCAATTTTTTAAAAAGTGAGTCAGTAAGCCTGGTGTCAATGCTGGGCAAAATGGAAGAAGCCATTGTGAGGAACAGAATTACTGGGATATATATATATATAAGCATGGCTTTATGGGGAAAAGCAATATAGTTTTAGCAAAGGCAGTTTGTGACTTGCTAATCTATTAGAATTCTTTAAAAGTAAATAAATATACATGTGGTAAGGATGAGTCAGCTGATATAGTATTCCAGGATTTACAGAGGGCATTTGATAAAATCTCATGTGAGAGACTCCTCAGGAAATTACAAAATCATGATATTGTATTATTAGTTATTTGTACCTACTTTGAGAGTATGATTGTGAAGTGGTAATCAAATGGAATTCAATAGATAAACATGAGGCAATGTCCAATTCTAGATTGCTGACTAGTTAAAATATAGGAGCCAGAGAAAAGGTATAAATGGCCAGTTTTCTCAATGGACAGTGGAGTGCCTCAGGACTATACTGGGTCCAGTGATGTTTAACATATTCATTAGTGATCTAGAAAAAGAAGCAAGGAGTGAGGTAATCAAATTTGCAGATGACACAATTATTTAAAGTAGTTTCAACACAAGGCAAGACTGGGGGAATGGACATCTAAATGGCAGAGGAAATATAACCTGGGCAAAGACAAAGTGATGCGCAGAAAGAAAAATAATCCTAACCTTGTATACGCAGTGCTGGGTTCCATATCAGGAGTTACTGGCAAGGAAAGGACCCTTGAGGGCATTGTGAGCTGCATTTTGAAATCTTCAACTCAGTGTGCAATAGCAGACCAAAAAATCGAAATAAAATGTTAAGATTGATTCAGAAAGGCATTCATTAGTGTGCCCACACCTTAAATATTCTGGTTCCTGATCCTCAAAAAAAGGTATAGAAGGAATTAGAAAAGTTACGGAGAAGGGGAAAAATAAAAAATATAAAAAATGATTACGGAGATGGAATGGCTTCCTTTAAGAAGAAAGACCAAACAGGGTAGGGCTCTTCAGCTTTAGAAAAGACATTGTAGAGGGTAGGGGTGTGCATTCGGATTGACCGCATTAGTAAAACGCAACTCATATTTTTTTTTTACTTAAAAAATTGATTCGACATAAACGATCGGATTTCCCACATATCGAACATAGATATGTTCGATATGTGGGAAATCGCGATTGTTGAGCCAAAATAAAAATTTAAACTCCCTCACCCTCCTTAATCCCCCCCCCAGACTTACTACAACTCCCTGGTGATCGAGCGAGGAGTGAGGACGCCATTTCTGCAATCCTTGGCGAGAAGCATGTGACGTCGGCGGCACGTCGAGTGACGCCGGCGTCACGTGATTCCCGGCTCGTTCGCGCCGGACGGCTCGTTCGGCCCAAAAAGAACTTTTGGCCAGCTTGGGGGGGTCAGGAGGCCCCCCCAAGCTGGCCAAAAGTTCTTTTTGGGCCGAACGAGCCGTCCGGCGCAAACGAGCCGGGAATCACGTGGCGCCGCGTCACTCAGACGCGACGTCACGTGATTCCCGGCAAGTTCGCGCCGGACGGCTCGTTCGGCCCAAAAAGAACTTTTGGCCAGCTTGAGGGGGTCAGGAGGCCCCCCCAAGCTGGCCAAAAGTTCTTTTTGGGCCGAACGAGCCGTCCGGCGCGAACTCGCCGGGAATCACGTGACGCCGCGTCACTCGACGTGCCACCGACGTCACATGCTTCTCGCCAAGGATTGCAGAAATGACGTCCTCACTCCTCGCTCGATCACCAGGGAGTTGTGGTAAGTCTGGGGGGGGGATTAAGGAGGGTGAGGGGGTTTAAATTTTTTTTTTGCACATATGTACATATACCCAACTCATTGGATTTTTTTTATGTCCATATTGGCCGCAAGTGGGACCCCCTTTCGGACATAAAAAATATGAACATAAAATTTTGCTCTGCACATCCCTAGTAGAGGGCATATGATAGAGGTTTATAAAATGATGTGTGGTATAAAATAGGTTAATTAATTGATGAAAGTTATTTACACTATCAAACAGTTCTAGGGATAGGTGACATTCCCTGAAACTAACAGGTTGCAGAATTAAAACAAATTGAAACATTTCTTTTGAGTTAGCACACTGTTAAGCTGTGGAACTTGCTGTCAGAAAATGTGGTTAAAACTAGTAATGTAAATGAATTTAATAAAGGTTTGGGCAAGTTTCTGAAGGGCATAATCCATAAAAAATTACTAGCCAGTTACACTTTGGTTTCTCCACCTCTTATTTCTTGGGAAGAGTGACATGGAAGACTTTTATATTAAGGTTTGTTGGTTATTTCCAGGTGACCTGGACTGGCCACTGTCAGAGATAGGATGGATGCTGGGCTCGATGGACCATTGGACTAACCCATCATGGCATTTTTTCTTATGTTCTTAGGAAAAACAGTGTAATGTTTCAGAAGTTCTGAAATACAGTGTTTATGGTTCTAATTTTCTTGCAGCCCAAGAGTGTGCAAAAAAGGAAAAAAAAATGGTGACGATGCTGCCAATCTTCCAAGAAGGAAAATAATTACCTGCTGGAAGCAAATGTAAATGAAAGCCTTTTGAACCACAAGTTGAAAATTTGTGGTAAACAAACATTCAACTTGGCTGAGACCACTTATGAAAGATTATTGTGGGTATGAACAGCTTAATCTAGCAATTTGTTCCAGAAATGAGCTGGATTTATTTGGAACACTGTGAGCTACTGGAAGAAGGTACCAAAAAGGAAACATGAATCTATGCCTCCTTTATGAAATAGTTTTCATTTTATTTTGTATCAACTCTAAGAACTGAACTCTTCTTTTGTGGAGAGCTTCCAGAATGAAAGCTAAGGAATCGTAGACAAAATCCTCAAAACACACTGAACTTGAATGAATGAATGCATGTGTGTGCTGATAGTCTACGATTAGAAGTTAAAACTGGGGCAATTTTCAAAAGTATGTGGGTACTTTCACCTATGGATTTTATGCTGTTTCTGAAAGGAAATGAATGCATGTACTTTCTCTTTGAAAATTGTCTATGGGGAAAATACCTGCTCAGACTTGCACCTGCTTTTTCTGTGGATACTTTGTCCCTGAAAATCTAGTTACATTCTAACCTCCTCCAATCTAATCCCAACTCTCTCTCTGTCTACCTTTTTCCAGCATCAGTTCCTCTTCGGAGAAAATCTGTGAGGGACAGAAGCAAAATTTCAGTGCTGAGTGAACGACGAAAGCCGAATTGATGGGGGATCAAGAGTTAATTGATGATGCTTGGTCAAGTCTTACACTCCCCGTTCTGCAGCCTGAATGGCACTCTTATCCTTGGGGTCCCTGCCCAAGTATTGCCTCCAGTCTCCCATTCTCGGGGGTTCTCTTCTGGCACCATGGGACCTCTCCATTGCCTCACTCAGAGCTCTCCGCTGTTTCTGACCTCGCCTCCCGATGGGACAGACCTGTGGGGCCCTTCCCACAGACAGTAACAACGGCCCACATACCCACAAGTCTTAACAGACAACTTGAACAGAGTTGTGAGGTTTTAGGTTCGCACATTATTGTGCTCTTTTAGTAACCAGTATTATATGCCATTGGACCATAAAACCTTGTCAGCCTTCATTTATGAAAAGTTTTAGCATCAGGAATGCTCTACGGAGAATGTGGGCATTGACGCTTGTACTTCTCAGATAAGTTAGAAATTTACCATTTGAGATAATTCCCCTTGAATACTACAGCAAAAGAGCAAAGCAATTTGTAATCCAATTCAATGCCATGAATCTTATCAGAAAAAAAAAAAATTAAGGAAGGATATTATTTAAACAGACTGATACACTGACATAGAAAACATAGATACTGGATATTAGCTCTGTAAGAAATAATTATCTGCTAAAGCTCACATAACTATTCTATAGTGTAATTCCAATAGGTAATATACATTAACTTCAGTACAGATTTAAAGAGATGAGAAAATACATTTTGAAAGGATGTCTTATTTCAGCTGGAGATTGTCTAGGAAATAACTTGACTTGTTTCCCAGAAAATAATTTTGCCTTTGATAAATTCAGTATTGTAACCACTGACAGGAGTTTTTGTTTTTCATAAGATTGATTGAAGAAAGAGATGTGCCAAGGCATTGTACCTGAAAGTGAAACAGATTTGGAGAGCAATGAACATGGCCCACCTGCTGACTTTGCAGAGAGAACAGATTGTTTGTACCCACATCATTAAATACAAATAAATAATCTGAGAGAAGAAATACATGATCCAAATCCCCCTGCCAATAATTCCTGTTTTCTGGTAAAAAAGAAGAAAAATAATACCTCTGATAACCATATGCTTATAAAAAAAACAATGGAATGAATATATACTTGGTAAAGTTGGTAACTTATATTATTGGTTGGAATAATAAGCTGCTACAAATATAGAAGATTATTCATCATGGCTAATTTAAAACTGAAAATTACTCATGCAATTTATTCAAAATAATAATGGTCTTGAGTAATGCATTGCATGATTGGCATTGTACCACTAAAATAACCCTTAGCAGAGCTCAGCCTTTGCGGTAATGAGAGAGATTGAAAAGCATGCTCAAATCAACTCATTTGTGGGCATCTTCTTAGCTGAGCATGAATCATTTTTTAGAAACTGAACTGGGTCAATTCACTTCTTTTGCGGCTATGAAGGAGGCTGAAATAACAAACTGTTTGGGAAAGCAGGTGATTGCAAGTATTTGCTATTGTAAGTCACAGTAGAATGTGTCTGCATGGGAACCTGAAAAACAGACATGCTAAATTGTGGAATGCATAAACTACCTCATTTCACTATACATAAATCTGATTATCCCTTTTAAGACATGCACATTTACTTAGGTAATATCAGTTCCCCCAAAGCAAAAGGTGGGGAAACCATATTGAATATGCATAGAGTGTTGTGCCAGCATGATTACAGTAGAAGAATACAAAATTGTCTGCCTACACTTCTAGCTACAATCAGTTTAATTTGCATATTTTCTGAAATACTTTTTCTCCCTATCTGTATAAAATCAATGGGGAAAATCCCAGCACTTAGTCACATATCAAAAACTTCTTATCACAATCACAAAACAAACTGCCAACACCTTATTAAGCTACAGGGAAGGACCTGTTTTTATATACCGACATTCACACATGAGTATCATATCGGTTTACATAGTGGAATACAGGGCCAGAATGTGTAAACATGTTAAAAACATCAACCTTTTCCTGTCTACATACTCTTTATTTTGTATCTTTCCCTCATGAAGGGGCAGCATTCAGAGCACACTAGCCAGCCACACATCTCCTCCTAGAACAACATTTGATCCTCAAGCCCTGCATTTCTGTCAAGGCTTCACAGTCTTGCAGCCTTCTGCCACATGGACCAGCTCGCTTGGAGCACTGAAGTCTCATCTGTTTTGCACAACGCCTCCACCACTGCTTCGACTGTTCTGCAACCCCAGAATTCATGCCCTACCTTCATTCATTCCATTCCAGTATTCATCCTAAATCATCATCATTATCATTGTTGATTTATTAGGACACACTTTTCCAACAAAAAGAGTTCAAAGCTAGTTATAATAAAATCAATAATCTGGTACAATTATAATTATAGTCATGATTTTGTTATTATATACAGAGGCAATATCAGCAGCAGCTTTGGTCTTTTACTGGTGATGTTTCACCGGGCATGTCAGCATTGTTATATTGGTGGGGTGGGGGGAACCCTATAAGTAAGAACAACTCAAGAAGTGGGTAGTTTAGCTGTGCAATTTGTTTGATATCCTCTGTGGGTTAGAGGTGATTTGTGGGGTTCCGAATGTTATGGTATGTTAGAGGTCTGCCTGTGGGTTTTAATGCGTTCAGGGTTGGATAGTGAAAAAGGCTGAAGAGCCAGGTTTTCACCAATTTATGAAATGTTAGGAGATTAGGGACCACCCTGATGTAATGGGAGAAGGGAGTTCCAGAGGGCTTGGATAGAGCCTGTGAAAGTCCTTTTCCTGATGGTTGGGAGTTGCTTAATTCTGGGGGATGGAGTCACAAGGCAAGCTTGAGACAGCATAGTGGGCAGGTGGGCTGGCTGGCTTATAGTGAGTGATGGAGCTTTGGAGGTAGGTAGGAGTCAGCTGTTTGAGTGCCATGTAGGCCAAAATCTGGATTTTAAAATTAGTGTGGTAAGATACAGGCAGCCAGTGTAAGCTTTTCAGGATTGAGGTGATTTGATCAAATTTGTTTGCATTCATTATCATGTGGACAGCAGTATATTGCATTAAATGAAGGTGATGGTTTAGGGTGTTGGGGATTCTTACAAATAATGTACTATAGTGGACCAAGCTTGAAATTACAGTTGCCCAAATTGCAATTATGAAGGCCATGTTGTCTAGTAGTGGGTTGAGATATAGGGATGTGCAGAGGGACGCCATACGTTGCATTCGGAATTCATATTCGTTGGGGGCAGATACGTTGCATTCGGCAAGGAGGGCCCCCGATACATTAATGCGTTCATTCTTATTGATTTCCCAGCTAAAATTGAATTAACTACAACCTCTCAGCCTCCTAACCCCCCCAAGACTTATCAAAACTCCCTGGTGGTCCAGCAGGGGGTCTGGGAGCCATCTCCTGCACTCACGCTCTCGGCTGAAGGTATTCAAAATGGCACCAATACCTTTGACCTTTCTATGTCACAGAGGCTACCGGTGCCATTGGTCGGCCCCTGTCACATGGTAGGAGCAATGGATGGCCGGCGCCATCTTGTGCTCCTACCATGTGACAGGGGCTGACCATTGGTCGGCCCCTGTGACATAGTGAGGGCAAAGGCTATCGGCGCCATTTTGAATACTGGCAGCCAATGTCCCGAATGCAGGAGGTCACTCCCGGCCCCCCTTTGGTCTTGGGGGACCCTCCTGACCCCCACAAGACTTGCGAAAAGTCCATGATGGTCCAGTGGGGGTCCGGGATCAACCTCCTGCACTCGGGCTGTTGGCTGCCAGTATTCAAAATGGCACCGATAGTCTTTGCCCTCACTATGTCACAGGGGCACACTGAGCTGACAATTTTAAAGTATTATCCACTATGATACATAGATCTTTTTCCTGGGTGGTAGCTCCTAATATGGAACCTAACATCGTGTAACTACGGCAAGGGTTATTTTTTCCTATATGCAACACCTTGCACTTGTCCACATTAAATTTCATCTGCCATTTGGATGCCCAATCTTCCAGTCTTGCAAGATCCTCCTGTAATGTATCACAATCTGCTTGTGATTTAACTACTCTGAATAATTTTGTATCATCTGCAGATTTGATTACATCACTCATCGTATTCCTTTCCATATCATTTATATAAATAAATTGAAAAACACCACTCCAAGTACAGATCCCTGAGGCACTCCACTATTTTTCCCTTTTCCACTGAGAAAAATGACCATTTAATCCTACTCTGTTTCCTGTCTTTTAACCAGTTTGTAATCCACGAAAGGACATTGCCTCCTATCCCATGACATTTTAGTTTTCTTAGAAGCCTCTCATGAGGGACTTTGTCAAATGCCTTCTGAAAATCCAAATACACTACATCTACTGGTTCACCTTTATCCACATGTTTATTAACCCCTTCAAAAAAAATGAAGCAGATTTGTTAGGCAAGACTTCCCTTGGGTAAATCCATGTTGACTGTGTTCCATTAAACCATGTCTTTTTATATGCTCTACGATTTTGATCTTGAGAATAGTTTCCACTATTTTTCCAGGCACTGAAGTCAGGCTCACTGGTCTATAGTTACCCGAATCGCTCCTGGAGCCATTTTTAAATATTGGTGTTACATTGGCCACCCTCCAGTCCTCAGGTACAATAGATGATTTTAATGATAGGTTACAAATTTTAACTAATAGATCAGAAATTTCATTTTTTAGTTCCTTCAGTACCCTAGGACGCATACCATCCAGTCCAAGTGATTTGCTACTCTTTAGTTTGTCAATCTGGCCATACATCTTCTAGGTTCACAGTGATTTCATTCAGTTCATCTGACTCATCACCCCTGAATACCATCTCCGGAACTGGTATCTCCCCAACATCCTCATTAGTAAACACAGAGGCAAAGAATTCATTTAGTCTTTCTGTAATGGCCTTATCTTCCTTAAGAGCCCCTTTAACTCATTTGCAGTGGTCACACCTCAGCTGACACAGTCTTCTAGCTGGCTGCAAGTAAACATAGGTGCATAAGCATAAGATCTAGAGATGTGAATCATGTGATCGATCGTCTTAACGATCGATTTCGGCTGGGAGGGGGAGGGAATCGGATCATCGCCGTTTGGGGTTTTAAATATCGTGAAAATCGTGAAAATCGTGTAAATCGAAAACCGGCACACTAAAACATCCCTAAAACCCACCCCGACCCTTTAAAATAAATCCCCCACCCTCCCGAACCCCCCCAAAATGCCTTAAATTACATGGGGTCCAGAGGAAGGGTCCCAGTGTGATCTTTTACTCTCGGACCTCCGGTGCTTGTAGAAATGGCGCCGGCGCTACCTTTGCCTTGTCATATGACAGGTCAAAGGTAGCGCCGGCGCCATTTTGCTTTTTGTCCCCCCGAGGTCAGGAGCATAGGAGATCGCTCCCGGACCTCCGCTGGACCCCCCAGGGTCTTTTGGCCAGCTTGGGGGGCCTCCTGACCCCCACAAGACTTGCCAAAAGTCCAGCGGGGGTCCGGGAACGACTTCCTGCATGCAAATCGTTTTTCCGTACGGAAAATGGCGCCGGCCATACGGCCATACGGGGGTCCGGAACGACCTCCTGCAGTCGAATCGTGTTGTCTACGGCCGGCGCCATTTTGCGCCGCCATTTTGCGCAAAAAAACGATTCGACTGCAGGAGGTCGTTCCGGACCCCCGCTGGACTTTTGGCAAGTCTGTGGGGGTCAGGAGGCCCCCCCAAGCTGGCCAAAAGTCCCTGGGGGTCCAGCGGGGGTCCGGGAGCGATCTCCTGCCGCGAATCATTTTTCCGTACGGAAAAACCAAAGGTAGCGCAGGCGCCATTTCTACAAGCACCGGAGGTCCGAGAGTAAAAGATCACACAGGGACCCTTCCTCTGGACCCCAGGTAATTTAAGGCATTTTGGGGGGGTTCGGGAGGGTGGGAGATTTATTTTAAAGGGTCGGGGTGGGTTTTAGGGTTGTTTTAGTGTGCCGGTTTTCCTGCCCTCCCCCTTCCCCTCCCCCCTCCCCCTTCCCCCGATTTACGATTTTTTGACGATAAATCGGGGGAATTGTTATTGTATCGCGGCTCTAATGATTTTTGATGATTTAAAATATATCGGACAATATTTTAAATCGTCAAAAAACGATTCACATCCCTAATAAGATCACCAACTCAAGGCAGTGCAAGAGTGGGAGTCAGTCTGTTCAAGTCTGCCTGGTCCCAAGCAACAGTAGACCTCATCACTGTCTGCTCTTGGCCAGTGGAGAATCTCTATCCTCCACATCTCTGGGATTCATTTGCAGTGGTCACACAGCAGCTGACACAGTCTTCTAGCTGGCTGCAAGTAGACAAAGGTGCATAAGCATTATGCTGACTAGTGAACAAGTGATGCTGCTCCAGTTAACAGCAGAACCTGTCTCCTATAATCAGCAATATTAGAGTGCTAACTAATCTAGGCACCCAAAACATATACAACTACATAATACTGATTTTCTGTAGGCCTAGACTTTCACTGACTTCATATGGCAGAGTAAGCCTAAAGTGATGCTGTCCTGGTAGCAGGCTCACAGCCTAGTTACCAAGATATCTTTGACAGATAAATGGGTAAGTAAGACTCTGTCTAGAAAAAAGACGACATATAGCAGGGTTCCTAGCAGGCCTCCTGCCACCCCCTCCCACCCTCAGGTCTCATTAACCTGCTGGCCAGACCCCTCTCTAATCCATTAATCAGGTGAACCTGAAAGTTAAAAGACATGAGGTGCCATTTGCCCTCCCTCATTCCTCCATCCTGGCTGTTTTGTAATGCTTATGATGAAAATCTCCACAATTAGGATTGTATACCTGTTGAGTTGAAATCAAGTTTTTAAAACTACTTGATCTTATTGATTTTTTATGCCATTTGATTTATATTATTTTTATTGAATTGATCTTATATTATGTTTTATATTTGCTTATTATTACAATTGTTTAATATTTTATTTTTATATTTCATTTAATTGTGATGTATTTGTTTTAATTATTTATTATGTAAACCGTTGTGATGGTCTATTCCAAATGACAGTCTATTAAAATAAATAAACAAATAAATAAATTCTTAAAATTGGTGTACATCATCTAAATCTCCCCTCCCTCAAACACCACAGTCTCCTCAGCAGCTGAAGCTCTTGAAACTAGGCACACTCCCCAATACCAACACAAAAAGACTGACTCCAAGTACTAGGGGAGAAAGCCTCAAGTTCTGGCAGGGGGGTGGGTACGTGTAGACTATAAGCAAATATCTACTCATCCAGTAAAGTAGCAGAGCATATATGAGCTCTATTGCTGCCAAATTTCAGCCCTCCACCCCTCAACTGAATGAATAAACAAAGGCAGGCCAAGGTGGAATTTTGGTAACAATGTGTGAGGCCATTTTCTCCCCAACTACACATTAGCATAACTGTTGCATTCATAGTAAAAAGCAGAAGTACAGGATTGCTTGTGACCGAAGACAGTGTGTGTTAATTGGGTGCACACACAGTGTATGCATTGTAGTGGTAAGGAAAAGAACAAAGAACCCAACATAACCTCCATACACAAATATAGACAAAGGCTAGCACATCACATCACTCATCCAGACACACACACATCAGTTAGGACATTGTTGTTTATAGACTACTTCCAGCACTTTGGTTATCTACTGAGGACCAGTTTTGTTGTTCCTGGCCTTTTCATCATCTACCATCAATAATGTCTGTGCCAAGCTTGTCCATACCTGCTAATGAGATTGTCAGAGGTATTACTCCTCAAGAAGACTGTCTACATCTGGCTGCCTGACAGACATCTTTCAGAAGCATGTATGCTCACTTATTTGTCCTTATTATTGATATGGGCCCCTCAAGGCCTAGTGTCCCTAAATGCTGGTCTTTCTATATAACAACACTGAAAGTACATAAGAACATGCCATACTGGGTCAGACCAAGGGTCCATCAAGCCCAGCATCCAGTTTCCAACAGTGGCCAATCCAGACCATAAGAACCTGGCAAGTACCCAAAAACTAAGTCTATTCCATGTTACCATTGCTAGTACAGAAGGCATCATGCCTACCATATGATAACATAGAAACATAGAAACATAGAAATGACGGCAGAAGAAGACCAAACGGCCCATCCGGTCTGCCCAGCAAGCATTCACAGCTTTCACATTATTTTTTTTCTCATACTTATCTGTTACTCTTGGCCCTTTTTAGTAACTTTTTGGTTCTAGTTACCTTCCACCCCCACCATTGATGTAGAGAGCAGTGCTGGAACTGCATCTAAGTAAAGTATCTAGCTTAATTGGTCAGGGGTAGTAACTGCTACAATAAGCAAGCTACTCCCACGCTTATTTGCTTACCCAGCCTGTGCCATTCAGTCCTTGTTGGTGGTTCTCTGAATATAATTCCTCTTTTCTTTATTCCCCCCTGCCATTGAAGCAGTGAGTTGTGCTGGATATGAATTCCAAGTGAAGTATCAGGTTTAATTGATTCGGGGTAGTAACTGCCGTAACAAGCAAGCTACACCCATAATTATTTGTTTACCCAGACTATGCAATTCAGTCCTTGTTGGTTGTTGCCTGAATATAAACCTTATTTTCCTCTTTCCCCCCTGCCGTTGAAGCAGAGAGCTATGCTGGATATGCATTGAAAGTGAAGTATCAGACTTATTTGGTTTGGGGTATTAACTGCCGCAACTACTCCCCAGTTTTTTGTGAATGCATATCCTTTTTACCACATTTTCTCTTGTCGTTGAAGCATAGAGCAATGTTGGGGTCGCATTGCAGTGAGTATATTTATTGAATAATGGTATTAATCTCCAGGTAGTAGCTGTCATTCCCGCAAGCTACCCCCATGCCTCTTCTTTTCATTCACATCCTCTAGACTTTATGGATCCACAGTATTTATCCCACGCCCCTTTAAAGTCCTTCACAGTTTTGGTCTGGGAGCTGTTGGCCTATACATTTTAGACAATGGCAGGATTCTGAAAGAGGATTGTTTTGGCTAATGAGATCATCAGCTAACAAAACCTTCACTAGCTTTAATGCTATGCACAGAGCTTATGACTGAGAGTCTATCAGCACACCTGCCTTGCTCTCAGTATCCACTAAATCCAAAATATGCAAACAGCACAGGATACCTATCCTAAAGGACAGCAACTATGATATGTTGGCAAACATGAGGTCAAGCAAGCATCTCAAACCTGAAAAGACATGAAAGTTTTCAACTCAGCTTGGAAATGCACCATTCTTCTAGCTTGTGCCATTAGAAAATAAACTCTGGCCTATCCATTTCAGAGATGACTTTCCACATCATGTGAAGGCATGACACCATCCTATTTCCAGTCCAGTCTTCAAATAGTCAGACCAGCGTCCCTGTCTAGCCACCCCGAGTAGTTTACATAACCAATATGACAGGCCAAGGGCCAAGGCCCTCACCATCTGTACATGAGAGTTGTCTCCTTATCTAGATGTAGCAAGGCCCAGCAATGCTGGCACCTGTGTCTTTCAGGCCTTTGTGACACTATGCTTCTGATGTACATGTGGAACAATTCATATGCACATGAATGTCAGCTAGGGAATCAGGCTGTAACATGTAACAAGCCAATTCAATCATATAAAGTCAATATTAATTTCACTACACCAGCTGCCCATTAAAGCAAGTATATTATTTAAGGTCCTATGTCTGCTACATAAGTCTTTGAACAATGAAAAAACAGAGTGGCTGAATGCTATCATTCACCTATATACACCGCAAAGAAGCTTAATATCGGTTAATCAGGGCTTGCTTGTAGTACCCTCACTATGTACAGCTCACCTAAGAGAGGTCGGAGAGAGAGCCATATCTATTGCAGGTCCAAAATTGTGGAACACAATTCCTACAGAGTTAAGAACACAATTCAGAAACAATTAAAATCATGGTTATTTGAGAAGGCATTTAAAGATGTTATTTTAAGTTGACAATTTATGTCAGTGGCCGAAAGGTCTAAGCTAGGATGATTTGAAGGCATTTAATCTTACCTTTCCTTTCTTTTAACTATTTTTTGATTATAGTGTTTGGTTTTTATGATTTATTTTATATTAATTTTAGAGTTAAGTTTTTGTATAATTACTTTTAAAGTTTTATTATTCATGTTTATGAATTGGAATGTTTTAAATTTTTTATTTGTATTTGTTTCAACTGTATATTAATCATGTAAACCGTTATGCTTGTTAGAATAACGGTATATAAAAGTTTCTATATAAGTACATAAATAAATATATGTTGAGTCAGTGCTTGAAGATTCTAAGTGTCAAATCACAGCTTCAGGATGTTCCTTTAAGCAGATGTGCTACATGTATTTCTCAAACTTCTAGGGCACTTGGCTCCATGTCCTAGGCCCTGCAGGAGTTCCATTATACCTATGCGACTATCTCATCAACATGTGAGGGTTAGCAAGGAGTCCAAGGCATAGCCAAGGCAAGCAAGAAGGCACAGTCTAGGGCAAGCAATGTACACTGTATTGGCAGCCCTTCATGAAGGCTATGACAAGACATGACTCTTTTGGATTGACAGTCAATCTTTTTACATTAGGCCAGCTATATCTCTTTGGCGTCAGGTTTATTTGATGTCAACTTTTGTCAATTACTGTCTATTGTACATATTGCTGTATTACCATGGTTTACCATAACTCAACTTAAGTGTTTTCTGTTTCACACTGACCCAAACAGAGGACCTGTGAGTAAAAGAAAGATAGAAATGAGACCACCTAGTAGCACTCTGCTAGGCTGTCTTCCATGGAAGGGGAAGAAGTAGATGAGGACTAACAGGCAAAGTAGTGTTGCATGACGCTTTGCAAAAACTGGCTGCCAATCTGTGTGGTCTTCCCATCTTCTGTGGGGGGACATGGAGGATTCTTGGGTAGATCTGGAAAATATCTACTGGGATCTCATGCCATAGAGCCAGATTATGGATTACACAGCAGAGCAGAGTATTTCAGTTACACTGGGTGGGGTGTACATTAAAGCTCCCCTGTTTTGTCCAAATAGCAAAATCTACTTTTGAGAATTCTGAAGGTCCATTCTATGACTCAAAGGTTGGAACATAAGGTTTTATTGTACCTCAACTCTGCTAGCATGTTGAGTATAGTGATAGGTGTGAGAAGCCAAGTCCTTCAACCCTATCCCTAATCTCCTGCAGCAAAGAGAGAAGACTGCATCATTCACACCACTGTGACTTTGTGCTATCTCTGCCAATCCACAGTATGCTATAAGATGTTAGAAGCCAAACTCTAGCTTGATATGAGCCTTAGAAGACTTTTTCCATGCCGCTTTTTGCAGTGATACTATATGAAGACAACAGCACTTGATTTTCCTGTGTCAGATCTTCCTGAATGGAAAACTACTCATGGGGTTTCTACACAATGTGTTTATGTCACTCATAACCAAGGTATCACTATTCGTTTCTAGCAGTCCTTTAACACTGAAGCTGTACATCACAGCTACCTCACATGTCATTGCAGAAAGACATCAACCTGTTGGTATGATTGTGCATGTCTCTGGCTGCTCCGCATATGTCCTCCAGAGACACACAACTGTCTGACATCACACAGTGACTATGATAGGGCCAAAAGGCACACTTCCAGCTTCTATTTAACCTGTGTGATGTTCAAGACACACTGTGACTGACATTCTGGCTGACAGAGCACTAACAGGGCACACCTGACCTGGGAGTCCCTGTACTATGGACATAAAAATGTTGTGGTTGATAAGTGACCTTTGAACAGCTCCAAAAGGGAGGATGTGAACAGCCACTTGCTTAAAGTAAACAAGTAGAAAGTCTGCACAACTTGGCCACACATAGAAATTTGTGTCAAGTGCATTGTTTGGGTACACAACATTAGCAGGCCTCTACAGCATGGAGAAAGAAAGCTGGGCCCTGCCACTTGTAGGGCTCACTGTACAAGCCACTTGTCATGTAGCTGAATCAGTCACATCCCCGACAGCCCCCCATGTCAAGTCCATTTGCTGTAAACACATAGCTGGAAAGGGACTATAGAAAGAAGCAGTGCTCTTACTTATATGCCAACCATCCCATAGAGTCCATCTTTAAAATCTTCAAACAGGCCAGAATGCCTAAGTATAAAGGAATCATGTACAGATCCCGGGTACCTGGCCACCATGTCAAGGATGTGCATTGGAGTGTCACAGACCACTTGCACGATGATGGAGTGGAAAAACTTTCCATTGCTGTAAATCTCCTCCCTGCCACATAGTGGGATGATGGCTATGTGAATGAAGCCAATAGATCCCAGAACATTAGGAAAGTAAGTAATGGCATAAAACCCTCTCTTCAATTTCAGTAAGTTCTGCCTTTCATGAGGGAATCTTATGTACCGATTAATCCACGTACAGCTGTTATGACCTGGCCCAGATAGTGGAAAAAGAGGTTTGGGACAATTCCCTGATGATGCCAACTGTCATTTGGAAGGAGCCAGATGTCATAATAGGCAGGGTGCACAATAGTTTGGTGAGGCCCATCTATAGGATGGAACTTTTCTGTCCCTGAATCCAGATCCCCTCTGAGTTCTTCATATAACTCCATGATACCCTGAGAACTGAGGCAATATCTGGTAACCACTCGTTCCTCTGGCATGCCCAGCAATGTGGTTTGTAGATGAAAGATGTGCTCCCTGACCACAGGTGCTCTAGTGCAGGGACTTCCCTAGGAGGTGTTTGAATATCCCTTGCTGGTTGTTGTTGTTGTTGTTACATCCTCATAACACTGTAGCTTTGGGAAGACAGGGCAGGTAACAAAAGCTATTTTTATTGGGCCAGCAGGGCTGCATATGTGTGTTTAAGAGAAGGCCTTTTCTGTAGTTCATGATAATAGCCATGATCTGCAATAATGGCCACAGTGGTGCGATAAAACCTTTTTTCCCCCCTACTGGTAAAAAAAAAAAGTATTGTTATTTCCCATGTTAAATTCCATGTTATTATGTGTTATTTTAATGCAAAATGCCATAGGAGTCCCTCATTTGCCTAATTTTCCTGGTTTGGGATACTTATTATGATATTTTCTTGCTAGTGGGTAATGTGATAAAGATTGCACGTTTATCATGCATTAGACCCTTGTTATCACATGATAGGGCCCTAAAGTGATTTAAAAAATGACCCAGTTATCTGGATAAGTTTATCTGGCTAAGGCATAGATTCATAAAAATGCTATAAATAGAGCAGAAATATGGTGTGCTAGGATCTGTGATAAAAAAATCGATATGGTTAGGGAAATTTCTGATATGCCGCATTGGGCAGGTAAGTTTTGCAACTCACGATAATTTATTGCGGCACAATGCAGTATCGTGTTGTGCAACATATTAGCATGTCAATTTCTTTGTTTATATACACTGGTTTTCTGCAGCTGCCTCTTTGAGGGTGTGTCAGGCATGAGAGAGGAGAGGTGACTTCTTGGTTGGAGATGAAGTTGAAGTTTAGCAATTTCTGAGTGAGTTGTCCTGTTGTTTAGTGTTATTATCTCTTTACCTTTATCTCTTGTCTTTATCTATGGAAGTTTTATTTGTTTGTCAAGCATGTCTGTTTTTCTTTGTGTGGTGGTAGAGGATTGGAGCAGTGGTGTGGAGGAGGGTGGAGCAGTGAGATGGAGTGTGGAGTGATGAGGAGTGGAAACGTGGTATAGAGGAGTACAAAGGAGTACGGGAGGAGTGAGGTGGAGTATGGAGTGGTGGAGGAGTGAGGAGCTGGAGAGGATGGAGTATGAAAGGCATGAAGAGAGAGGAGAAGAGGGAGAGGAGGAGTGAGGAGAGGAGTAGGGCAGGTGTGGTAGGAGGATGAGGGGTAGGCTAGGGACAGGCAAAGAGAAAGAGAGGAGGGAAGTGATTGGAGTAGGTATTAGGGGGAAGGGGAAGGGGAAGGGGGTAGCATGTGAGTGTGGAGGAGGAAGACAGCAGGATAGGGATAGATAGAAAGGCCAGGGGGGATAGTTGGCAGGGCAGGTGCAGGAGGGGGGAGAAAGGGAGGGGAGTATGGAATAGGGCGAGAGCGAGGAAAGTAACACCTCTCCAGAAGTGGAAGTGGCAACCCAATCATCTGGCAACCAGACAGCAAGTTGGACTCATCTTCGCACATACAAGTTCAGGGTCAATGACAACAAGATGTTCATCATTGGGGTCCTCGAGCATTACAACATGCTGTTTGGGAACCGAGCAGCAAAGACGACCAGGGTAGCCATGGGCCACGGTGCACCATTACCCAGGCCAAATTCCAGCACATTGCTACTGCAACATAAAGGCCCTGCTGAAAAATAAGGAGGCGAGTAGCAACATATTTCAGCACCAGATAGGAGGAGGAGCACCTTGCTCTATAGTCTTCATGCCCATAGAGGGGTATCTCATTCAACAGCTTTTAACAAACATCTTCAAGTGGATGGACGAGGCCCTGGACACAACATGAGCCAGGGCCGATAAGTTCACATCAACTGTAAATGTCAAGTCTTCTACGGATGTCTACATATTTGGCAGAAGGTGCTCACATTGCTTGATGCAACGTGCACATCTTATGCCAAACAGTACATGTGTACTTCTTAGCAATCATACTAATGCCTTCTTTGTTTCCACAGCTTTTGCCCAGGAACCCACCGCTCCTAGCTGTGAAGCCCCAGGGACCAGCAGTGCAGTCCCAGGTCTCAGTTTCCAACGATGCTTAAACCTAGTGGAGCGAGAAAGAAGAGGAGGAGCAGCATCAGACACCAGTCAGCACCAGCTACTGCCACCCCTTGGCTCACCACTAAAACCTGACACCAGCCTAAAAACCTCTCCAGCTTGATGCCATGGTATAAGTTGTCCAGTTCCCTCCTGCCTCCAGCCTCCATGTCACCAGTAGGATGCACCAGACATCTAGCCAGATCAGTCCACCTGCCCAGACATGCCAGCTTTGGAGCCACAGACAGCGACTCAGCCTCCATCAACCACATCACCAGCAGTACTAGCAGCACCGGAGCAGTCTGTCCATGATATACTCAACTGCATCAAGAGGAGGCATGGGCTCTACTTGTACCTTAAATGGGCAGAGATGGTGCAAATGGCACCCCTTATTCAAGGCCTAACCATTATCTCAACTGCCATCAACAACCTGACATCCATCATTACCCAACTAATTCAAAGATTCCCAGAGCCTACACCCGTGCCATCCCTATACTTCCAAGAGTCCACTCCATGCAGCAATCCATGGAAAACAGGATAGCCCAGAGGTAGATCCATCAAAGATATGCCATCTTCAGCACCCAAAAGCCCAGGCAATAAAAGGACCCTTGAGTGCCCAAGTTGTAAATACTCCAAAATGTCATTCAAAGATAACTTGTCTAAACAAGCCAGGCTACTCCTCTGTACAGAGTTTCTATGCTGGCTAGATGGAAGACACCTACTTGGCTCATCCTGTCTACAAAGTTCCTGTGCCAGCTAGATGGAAGTCACCTGCAGGGCCCATCCTGACTACAGAGTTCTGTGCTGATGTGCTGATGGGGATGGTCTACTGTCTGCCTGTGTTGTACTGCTGCTTACTAGTTTTTCTATCCTTTATGCTCTGCTCATAGTCCTGCTGCCTTGATGTGGTCTCCAGTCACTATCCTGATGGTATCTCTTCTTGTTTCATCCTTCTGCTGCCTCCATGCTGGTGTCTCTTTCATCTCATCCTGCATCTGCCTCCATGCTGGTGTCTCTTCTTGTCTCACCCTGCTGCTGCATCCACGCTGGTGTCTCTTTTTGTCTCATCCTGTGCTGTCTCCGTGTTGGTGTTTCTTCTCTTCTCATCCTGCTGATGTCTCCGTGCTGGTACCTCTTCTTGTCTCCTGGGGCTACTGCCGCCATGCTGTGCTCTTTAGTCCTCATCCTGCTGCCTCGTTACTGCCTTCTACAGTCCTGGCCCTACTGCCTGCTACTTGAAATTTACTTCTATAGTCCTTGGGCTGCCCTCCTTTGAGTGCATTCTTTCAACATGGATCAGTCAGGGCCTATTTGAACTTTGCTGCTGTGGCTCTTAGGCTGTCCCCCTTTGAGTTTACTCTTTCAATATGGACTGTCTGAGCCTTCCCTTGTCATCACATAATTGTCCTGTCATCAGCTCTAATATTAGAGCTGTACTATTGCTATTGGGTTGCTGCTTCTACTTTCTAGGTTCTTTGCCATAATCATGAATTTGCAAAAGGATAAGATCATAATACTGTATATGTCATGTTGCCATTTGTAACAATATATGTATATATCTTCACTAAATGTGCTGGTCATTTCATTTATAACGTCATGTGCTATTTGATATCTTGTCCTTGCAGAATGTGATTACTAAAGACATTGACTTGCTTTCATTCTGGTGACTACAAATTTTTAATAAAGTGATCACATTTTTTGAAACTTCACTTTCTGGTTGTGTCTTTTCAGTGTGTGTTTTTTATCTAACGGTTCACTGGGTAAAAGTTTTGGGACCTACATGAATTTGAATACTAGAGTGCCATTGGCCTATCCAACTAGTTACATTTCACAGTGCAAGACTATATGGCCTAGGTCATAAATCAATAAGTTCATTATATGCTATCAAAGAAGGCACCAAGAGCAAAACAGGAAATTCCTCACTGTGGAGCTTTTCAAGTGACTCATATTGCCTTTTTCAAAGACCATACTCTTAGCTAACTCTTGGGCACTATCTAGTTAGTGTCAACCTCCATTCTTTTCCAATGGAATAGATTTAGAAATGCTTGGCTAGAGGTGCTATAGCAATATCATCACTCTGTTGGTGACCAATAAACTGTATAGCTGTACTAATGTCAAAGTGCATCTGTTACAAATCCTTGGCCTCTTCCATTGTGGAAATCTCTTTTCTCTGACCAAACAGTAGGCCTTCTTTCTGGGTCTAGCAAAGAATGCTGTCATCGCACACGTCTTTAGTCAGAAGCCTACTTGAAAAGTACATAAATCACTAGGTCTTGTTCATTTCTAGGGATCAGAAATGTGCAGCTGCAGGTTTGAATCTGGAGAGTACATAGTGTATATGTAATTCTTATGTGGTGAAGTAAAGTGACACTAATTAACCCACAAGAGATTACTTAGGGTACCTTATTTGGGTCCTCCCTCCACTCAAAAGTAACTCAATAAAAACGCTTTTTTAGATATGACTGTTATAAAAAAAATGTCATCTATTTGCAGTTAGGTTTGCCACCTGGCTCCAGATATTCAGGACAGGTTGATCCAATCCTTCTTTTACTCACCTGCATGCAAGAACTTATAGTCTTGATTTTCTTAGAGAATGCAATAGGGAACTAATATAAATCTCAGCATGCAATGGGGTAAAACCAGGATTAGATCAACCTGTACTGAAAATCTGGACCGAGTATTTACCAACAGTCCGAGAACCCTGGCAAATCTGTAACAGCTCAGATGCAGCTGATGTCACTCATATGGGTTCATCAAATATGAGCCAGAGGTCACGAATGAAGTGGTTGACATCCACCAAAATGAGATCCTCATGCTTCCATAATGGGGAAGTCCAGGAGCGGCCTTGGAGGGAACGGAGGCAGGCTGCGCGGCTTGGCACGCGCAGGCTGCCGATTTTGCGCAGCCTTGCGTGCGCTGACCCCAGATTTTAAAAGATACGCACGGCAACGTGTGTATCTTTTAAAATCTGGCTTACTTTTGTTCGCGCCGGTTGCTCGAACAAAAGTACGCGCGCGCGTATTTTTTTAAGATCTACCCCAAAATGTGCATTGCTCTTATGAGGCCCGCATACTTGCATATGTGGGTAAAATTGACCCAAGTTGTTTAAATATTATCCTCTGAATGTAATCTACTCTGAGTGACAAAAGGCAACTATAAATCAAATGAATAAATAGTCCAGTCTCACACACACATATTATGTCAGACGCGGGTTAAATAGGCGCTAATCCACCCCCTAATGCAATAGGGGGATTAGCGCCTATTTAACGTGCATCCAATGCGGAGTGAATGAGTTAGCGCTCATCACATGCAAATGCATGTGAATGAGGCTATTACTCATTTATTCCGCTTTCAAAAAAATAAATGTGCGTCTCAGACGCACATTTATCACTCAGATATTAACGCCTGCCTGGAGCGTTTTTTTTTACTTCTAATTTTATTTACATGTAATTTGTTTCACAGACTTTATACCTAGTTCTCAAAGAAAAAGTAAATGCATACTTTGCTTTTGAAAATAGTCCATGTGTACAAAAGATTCACCTGCTTTATACACAGTCAGATTTTTGGAGAGAAAAACATGTATAGATTTGAAAATCCAGTCCATGTGCATTTTTTCCAGCCTTATCCTCAACACACCCCTAGGAACACCTTTCCTCAGTCTGGCTATAACATCATGCATTGAGGGTTAGCCTGCATAAGCATGTCAGCAAAAATGCATGTCATTTACACCAGTTTTTAAAGCAGACTTACACATAAGTCTGCTTTGAAAACTATCCCACCAAATCTATCCTGCACAAGTTACACCTGCTATGTGCATAATATTTATGGAGAAATTCATGTGCATGCTTTTAAAATCCAAAAGTATTTGTATAAGTCCAAATCCCACTCCAGACCAACTCCCAGGAATTCCTCTGCTTAATCTTGGTAAAGGTATGCATCAACATGACAAACACTGGTAAGTTTACCTGCATATTGGACAGGCAATTTTGGAAAAAGTCACTTCTGCATGTAAAACACTGTTTTACCCACATCAGTTCCTATGAATATTATTCTTCCTTTGTGTTAGTGAAAAATTCTTACTGAATCTCATTCTTGCTGCTTTGTAAACTTTAGTGAAACTGATTCACCTATACTTTCTTCCAAGTATTTTCAAAACAGTACAAGATGTGAAAGTAGTCTATCTAAAGAATGTTAAAAATTGTGTTATGATTATATATCACTACCACAGGTGCTAAAAGAATTTCCTGAGGGTGTTCCAGTTTTTCCTAGTGCTAATTTGATAAATATTATCTGAATTACTGTGCATGACTAACAAGGTGCTCGTCAACATTCTTTTGCACACTGAAGTCAATATTAATGTAGATCAAGCACAGATATAGATGCAAATTAAAGTGCTAAGTGACAAGATGTTATTCCTTTGGAAATGTGTGTACTGGCAGTGCAATCAGGATATGATGCATTGAACAGAGAGGACAATATATACCAAGGAAACCATTTTTTTTTTGTGGTAGATGTAATGTTACAAAAGCTTGTGATCATGTATGTAATTCTTGTAACCCCTGTTAAGGAAGCAAAATTAAATTCTGTGGAAAATCTGAGCTGCAGTTTCATTTGAACATGCAAGCATTACTTTAGAGCAATATATTCATGCTTTGTATATACTAAGTGGCAAAAGCAAATCTGAGGAAATTATTATTTTGGGGAATCAATTGGTATTAACAATGCATGAAAGGTTGAAATTAACTTCATTTTTGTCTTTGCTTCTTTTAAGGGTGATTCACCCCTAACTGTGCTCCAGAGGGTGAATATCTCTGGAAATTGTGAGTTTTGTCTGATGGCAACTGTTGTAATAGGGTTTATTCTGAAAAGAACATCTTAAAAAATGTTGTATGTAGGAGAAATGCAAGGTATAAAAAATATTTGTCAAAGTTGATAAAATAAATATGGAGTATGTTGAAAACTGAGCCAATATAAAGTAGATGCCCCATTAATGCCCTCCACTCTGCCCATGGAATGGCCCACAAGAGGTTATTCACCCTTAAACTGCTGCCATATTATTCACTTTCCAATGAATCCTACTCACGGCACAAGATAGGCCTGACAAAGCCACAAGAGGAACTACCCACTTGCGGCAGAGATTAGAAGACAGGCCCAATGGACCTATGAGTGAAGCCCATCCTGCTCATGGCTGACATTAGGAGACAGGGGTGGCAGAAGACTGAGTGAGTCCTGGGAGTGCCGCAGGGAGATCTGCAGGCAGAGCCTTTATTGTAAGTCCTTTATTAGATCAGATTTTCTGTGTCCAAGATACCTCTGCAAAATGTATATGCAGTTCTGGGGTTGGGATTGAATAGCTGCTTTAGCATCTTCATTCCCACTAATGAGCCTATACAAGTTGTCACCTGTAATTCCTAAGGCTAGGATTTCTACCTTTCTGAATGGTGCATATATTTGTTTGGATGAGCACTGTAAAGTTCTTACTGTCAGGCATTTTACTAAGAGCAGGCTTCCCTGTAGGCCTGACACATAACAGTACATCTTTCACAGGTACCCTGTACTTTTTTCAGTAATGGTGGCACATCTCAGCCATTCTCATCCTGTTCCTTTTACTGCAATGCTTTATTCCATTTGCTAGGATAGGAGTAGGCAATGCCACTTCTGGAGTACCACAAAAGTCTTGGTTTTCAGAATATCCATAATGAATACGCATGAGATATGTACTGCCTCCATTGTATGTAAATATATCTTATGCGTATTCATTGTGGATATCCTGAAAACCATGTCTGTTGGCGGCATTTCAGGTTCAGAGTTGCCTACTCAATTGCAGCGAAAAAAATCTGGTTTGTTGCACTTAAGTCAATGCACCAGCTTGTTGATCTGTTTTTTGTGAAAATTTTGAACTGCAGCTCCTTAGTTTTAAATGCTTTTCTCAGTTGTTTCACTGCAGGTAATCTTAACAATCTCTTTCATTGCACATATAGTTCATCTATTCATACTGAACAATCTTTCTTTAAATGCCCCTTTTTCTTTCAGGGATAACAGACCATGGGCTATTGCTGCATATTTGCTCCCTATTTCACTACGAGGGCTGCTTCTGATCTCCTGTCTGTTTTCCCTGTGCTTGCATGGATGCTTACCTCTCTGATTGCTTTTGTTTCTGCCCTATGACAGAATTCAGTCAATCAGTTTGTCTTTTCAAATATTCCTGTGCGGATTTAGATTCTTCTCTTACTTCCAAAGCATTGATCCTGGTATCATATGATTCCGGTAGGTTGCATAACATAAAAACTGCTTTTTGATTATCCTGCATGTTAGCATAGCATTTATAGGTTCATGCAGTATCAAAGCAAATAGTTTAAACAACAGGAACACTTTGCTTTTTTAGCTTGCATATCCATTTCATTCCAGCATTCTGCAGTTCCCGCAGATTGCTCTGTGAAAGTTGCTTTCCAGAAACATTCATTGTTAAGCAGCATCGCCATTTTAAATTTCCTTCTTTCATAATCGCTTCCATTCAGTTTCATCATTGCTACTCTGAAGTCTGTGCTAGTGGGTATTCTCTATGAAGCAATTTATTACTACTCAGAGCTTACACAGCAGGACACCTTTCTGTCCTATGTGTTTCTTAAGCATTCTGGATCTCTGTCATTAATCTGATGCTAGTTTTAACTATGTTCCTCAAGGATGGGTTCAAGCACCCTGTGATCAGGGGGGTGCTTAAATCCATTCTTGCCCCCCCCCCCCACCTAGTCATTTGGGTTTTCAGGATGTACCCAATGAATATGCATGAGAACTATTTGCATATATAGGAGGTAGTGCATGCAAATAAAACCCTTGTATATTCATTAGAGATATCCCGAGAACCCAACTTGCTGGGGGGACTCCAAGGCCTAGTTTGAGCACCTCTGTTCGAATCTTGTGGCCATCATGAATTTTAGCCCATACCCCTGCTTGAATCCTAAGGCCAGCATTAATTTCAGCCTATGACCTGTAGGCAGAGCCTGGGGAGTAAGATGAACATAATAAAGGTTTATGCAAAATACTGTACATTATGCTGAAAAGAGGAAGGATATTGCAGTAGTCACAAAAAGCAATTTTAGCAGAGAAAGTTCACAAAAACTATGCTGCTTTTGTTGCAACCTATATATATATTCACTAGGGATATGCATTCATTTGTAATAAATGCCAAAAATGCAAAGAATGAGGTCATTTTTAGTTTGTTCCAAATGGAATGAACCAAACATAGCCTCCTACGAAAATACCAGAGTTTTTATTTTCTTATTCATAGCATTTAAAAAAAAAAAAAAAAAAGGGGGGGGGGGGGCTATGATAATCCTGGCTGGAATTCTCTATCCAAAAAAGCTAATCAGAGTCCTAGGTCAGATCTGGGACCGAGTGCCAAAGCCTAGTTCTTGGCCTGGTCTGGCACTGAGGCCTAGGGCCAGGTTGGGATTGTTGCTGAGTCCTAAGCCAGGACCCAGCACTGAGACATAGGCCATGGACTGGCACTGAGGACTAGGCTGGGAGCCCAGCTCAAGGACAAGGTCCAGACTGGGGCATCCAGTTGTTGCTGGCTTTTTCCCAGCATTTGAAAAATTATTTAATTTACATGGAGGATAGTGATGAAGGAATATCACTTTTGGTGACCTCCGCTAGTGTGGATGATACCATTTTGAAATGCAACCATAGAAATATATAGGAAGTAACAACTAGAGGTATAGGCCCAGCACTTGGGGCCAGACCTGTCTGGGGCCTAGACCTCAGCACCAGGCCCATGCCTTAGCACCAAGTTTGTCCTTGGGCCTAGACCTTGGCACAGGGCCCAAACCTTGCTGCCAGGCAAAGCCAAGGCCTAGGCCTCAGCATCATGCCCAAGCCACAGCACCAGATCTGGCCGGGGCCTAGGCCTCAGCACTTGGCCTAGAGTTGCCAACTTTCTCCCATCAAATTTCTGAAAATTCGGAAATGCTGTTTAATAACTTTACTGAAGGAATTTATGCACATGCAACTTAATACCACTCTTCACCATTAGAAAATGTAGAAATATAAAATAAAATAGCAGATAAGGACCCATCTAGTCTTCTCAGTTTCCTTCCTGCTACAGTTCCATAGACTCCAGATGATCTCTGTCTTTTCCTTCAATTCTTTGCAATTAATGATCCTCTGTATTGGTCCTGTGCTTTATCAAATTGTTGTTTTTGCCTCTATCACCTCCACTGGGAGTTTGTTCCATGCATCCAGCACTCTTTCTGTGAAGAAATATTTTCTGAATCTTACTCCTGAGATTACTCCTTTGGAGCCTAATACTTGATCACAATTTCTCAAACTGCTCGACCTTGAAAAAGGTTTGCTTTCACCAGTCCAAGCTACGATTTTATAATATTTTTTAGGCCTCTGATTAAATCGTGGATTAAAGTCAATGCAAGGCACACAAAATAAATGTATCTCTGATGCAAACTGATTATGAATAGGTTTATCTTCTAATATATGGATATGAATCCATGAAATAGCCTACACCAGATATAGTTATGATTGGAGCGGTCTGGTCATGATATAAATGGATTATTATTATTATGTTTTCCATATTGTTTGTATAGTAAATTTGTGATTATTATTATTATTATTAAGTCCCAAATTTGAAAAGAAGGGGGGGGGGGAGATGTAAGGGACCTTTGATTTCCCCTTATTAAAGCAGTGTACTATTAAGCTGAGGAGGTTCATTGATGAAATAGGTGAGAGAGGTTTGGGTTTTGCTGCGGCCTCCGGCAGCCCCCGCCGACAGTGAATGAATGCGCGCCTGTGCAACCCGTGCGATTTCGGCGCTCAAGGCGTGACGTCACGATGCCCGACGTCACGGCATGTGACTGCCTTGAGCGCCGAAATCGCACGGGTCGCACAGGCGTGCATTCATTCACTGCCGGCGGGGGCTGCCGGAGGCCGCTTTTGCCGCCGGCTCCCTCCGCCTAGATGAATGCGCGCCCACCCACCCGCGGCCTGGATCGAACACGCGCCCACCCGCCCGCCGGCCCACACCGCCGCCTTGTTCGAATGCGTGCCCACTCGCCCGCCGGCTCCCGCCGCTGCCGCCGCCTGGATGAACAGGCGCCCACCCGCCCGCCGGCTGCCTGGACCCAACGCGCGCCCACCCGCCCGCCGGCTCCCGCCGCCGCCTGGATGACCGCACGCCTGGGGGATTCGGAAAGTGACAGGAAAGTGACAGGTATTTATACATATTTTTGTTTTTTTACACTTTAAGCTGCAAATATATATATAGAGAGGTCGTCCATGGTACATTCCGCTGTTCGAACACCACACTAACACCTAGTAGAGGGTAGGTGGTAAACTAACACGTTAAGGCCACGGCAAAATAGCGGGTTACTAAGGAGATAATCTGAGCGCGCGTCACAGTATCGGAGGGGAATAGCTAATTCCTTCATTAAACAGCTAATTTGTTCATTTACATATCATATACATGCTGGGTGCAGAAAGGGTTATGCGTCTGTTTTAAGAAGCGCTAAGGACGCGTGAAACTGGAGACTGTATCGCAGGATCGCCTTACGCGTCCGAATTGTGCGCCCACAGCGTGTTACGGACGGGAAATCTTCAACCGCACGTTACAGTATCGATCTGAAAGTAAAATAATATGTATTAATTTTGTTCTTGCTGCTCATATTTTATGTAAGGACTTCTATGCTAAAAGCCTGTTTAAACATCCATGTTTTAAACTCTTTTTTTTAATTTATGGAAGTTTGCTTCCAATCTTAGCTTGGTTGGAAGTAAATTCCAAAGTGTTGGAAAGCAATTATTAGGGCTCTGTCTCTTACTTTATTTAAGTGAGATATCTTTACTGTTGGGATGGAAAGTAATCCTTTATTGGTTGATCTAAGATTACGCTGGGGAGAATAAAGATGTAGGGCAGCATTTACCCATTCCATTTGATCATTATATATTGATCAATGAATTAAACCCTTGAGATTCATAGTCAGTAGGACTATCTTAAATTTAGAAAGATGTTGAAAGTGTATTTATTTTCACAGGTTTTCATATGTAATATTTAAATGGTTTGGTGCTGTATTATCTGAATATTTATATAATGTTGTGTTTATTGTTTTAGGCCTGGATTCATCATTCTATCACAGAATGTTGAATCCTGTGAAAATTGGGGGCAGGGGGGGCAGGCCTACAAAAGCCGGCAGCCTTCGCACCACCGCGGTGACTTCACTGCAGGCTTTCGCACCGAATAGTGCCACCATGAAAGGTGGCGCTATTCGGTGAGCTACTGGCAATGATAAGGTTACTAACCTTATCACTGCCAGCGAAGACATTGCTGAGTCAGCCCCCTCACCACCCCGACTCCTCCCCTCGCCGCCCCGACTCTGACCTCCGCATGCTAATAAGGGCACGCGATAAGCCTTTGAAAATGCTGCGTGCATGTTATAAAATCTGGGCTCAGTGCGTGCAAGGGGTGCACACATGTGCACGCCAAGCCCAAGGGGAGCCCTGATGGCTGTCCTCATTCCCTCCAAGGCCGCTCCGAAATCGGAGCGGCCTTGGAGGGAACTTTTTTTCCGGGCCCCCCCACCTTCCCCTCCCTTCCCCTATCTAACCCACCCCCCAGCCCTACCTAAATCCCCCACCTTATTTTATTTCTTACGCCTGCACGGCGGAACGGAAGAGAGCTCAGGACATGCCCCCAGACACGCCCCTGGACCGCCCACTTTTGAAAGTCCCAGGATTTACGTGCGTCCCAGGGCTTGCATGCGCCACCGAGCCTATGCAAAATAGGCTCGGCGCACGCAGGAGCAGATTTTCAAAGGCTACGCGCGTAACATACACGAGTAACCTGAGAAAATCTGTCCCAATATTAGCATGTTTACATGGAATTGCCACATTCTAGGTAACTTCAATCTCCCCTCCCTTCCCCCCCTTCCCATTAAGTTCTTATAGCCAAGGGATGAGTCTAAAATCCCTTGCTGTCTGATTGAGAACAATCTTTCTGATGTAGCATCTTCTGACACAAACTTCTGCATCACCTCTTCTTGACTTTCTGTTTACATTGCACCAGAAGTATTCTCATTCCATTTGGCAGCCCTTGTATGCCTATTCTCACCACATACAGATATTGCAATTCAAAATAGGAAAGGTGTCATAAATGTTTGTTTGCATGCTGCATTTGGGCTACACACATTCTTTTCTGCCATTAAAAATCTATAACAATTACTGACTTGACAGGGGCACAGATAAATTGATATATTTCAATCACTTGCACACTGGGATCCTCTCAAAAGATGCAATAAAAGATATAAGAACAAGTAAGACCAGGGCACCCAGGTTCCTATAACAAATTTTTCAAGATTCTGTGGCAAGAGTTAGCAAATTCTGTAGCAGAATTTTCAAACTTCTATGGTATTTATGTATCAAATTCACATAATTTTTCATAAAGTTTCACACCTCTGACTATGCAAAAAAAATTCAATTTTTTATTGAAAACCTATTCATGTTACTTTTTTTTTCAATATGTCTTTATTAAGGAAAACAATAGCATAAACCGATAACAAAGTCACAACACATTGGGTTTCCAGCATTTTGTTTTTATTTTTAAACAACATTTAAACTTCAATACAAATAAAAAAAATCAACAATCTATCAATCTGATATATAAGTTACAAACTTTTAGTAGTAAAATGAGACTTTTGTCTTGAACTGAAATAGTGCAACCATCCTTTTAACATTTTTTTGAGAAAGTCCTTGATGTCTTTCCAAGCAGATATGCTAAAAATGTCATCAGCGTCAGCAGTTTATCATGCTGTTAATTACACAGAAAGATATATTCACATTTATTGGACACATGGTAATAGATACAGAAAGGGGTGAATTAGCACAAGTTTGAAACTTGTCAGCAGTAATGTCAGCTATCAAGGCTTCTATGAATTGAAATTAATGCCATCTCTGCCAGCTGTGAAACACCAGCAGCTGCAGACTTCCTAAAATACACATAGGTTTTTGTAAATGGTGTGTGATTGACCACATATGCAGGTACAAGAACCTTTGGATAAAAATTAAATTCTTCTAAAAGACCACAACATATGTTCCCTGTTCAACCACCCCCCCCCCCCACACCTTTCCCCTCCATAATAAACCACAGAAACTGGGTAAAATTCGAACACGGTTTACGGACAGATTGTTACCGCAGCATAGAACATCATGAAAAGTAAACAATGCAACTACATGATCTAATATATACAACTACCAGAAATGACATATCAATAACATCATAAAATTCTATCCCGCAGATGACTGATGCCCACCCAATGCCACTAGCCAACAAGACATTGACGCCTAAAACCTGGCCATAGAATCCATTGGGGTACATTTTAAAAGACAGCGCGCACGCGTACTTTTGTTCTCGCATCAGGCGCGAACAAAAGTATGATGGATTTTATGAGATACGTGCGTAGCCGCGCGTATCTTATAAAATCCGGGGTCGTCACGCGCAAGGGGGTGCACATTTGTGCAATTTGCGTGCGCACGCTACCCGTTCCCTCCAAGGCCGCTCCGAAATCAGAGCGGCCTCGGAGGGAACTTTCCTTCCACCCCCCGCACCTTCCCCTCCCTTCCCCTACCTAACCCACCCTCCCGGCCCTATCTAGACACCCCCCCCCCCCCAACTTTATCTGAAAAGTTACTACTGCCTCCAGGCAGTAGTAACTTATGTGCGCTGGCCCTCGGACCACCCACACGCCCCCGATCTGAAACCATGCCCCCTGGCCACGCCCCGACCGCCCCTTTTTGCAAGCCCCGGGACTTACGCTCGCCCCGGGGCTTGCGCACGCCGCCGAGCCTATGCAAAATAGGCTCGGCGCGCGCAGGGGGGGGGGGTTTAAAAGGGTTACGTGCGTACCTTATGCGCATAACCCTTTTAAAATCCGGCCCATTATGTTGAAGAGGTTGCTGGCAGGTTGTGATCCAGGCTTTGCTCGTGCCTTGACCCTTTCTGCTCCCCTGATCTCCGTAGAAGCACCAAGATTCTACATCACTGATGAGTCTGCCACTCGCCCTGAGTCATCAAGCCCCCCTCCCCCCCCCAGGCAGAAACCCTTGTACTATACCTGAGTGAATGAGAGGATAAGAGGAGGCCCTGTTAGCTTGTTGGTCACCATGCCTATGCTGCGACTACTCCTAAGCTATCCTACTCTCTGCAGTTAAAGTTGGAGGGTAGGGTCGGAAGGTGGATGCACTGGCCTTTACGAAGAGGGAAAGGGATTCCCACAGGCTGGCTAGCCCCTTTTAAACTCACTCTCCATGCAATATTTAAACTGTCTTGTTCTCGCCCCCATACCTCCCAAGCTCCCATCTCTTTCGCCTGCCAACTCTTTCCCCTAACCTCTCCCTTCTCCCGCAGCATAACTCCCTCAGTTCTCTCCCGCCCATGTCGTGTCCTGCTCTCCCCCCCCCTCCCCCAGAGGTAGTCATTCTACCCAGGGATTATGGTAAAATAATCTTTGTTTTTATTTAAGAGATCTTTAAGGGATCAAACATTCTGTCTGCTTTCTCTGTGTACTCCAATTTCATTTCTCCCCTCCTGTTCACGTCAGGGCAGGAGAAGTGGGGGAGGGGAATGACAACAGAAGGAAAGGAACTTGATTAGGGACTAGATTGTCTCTTCTTTCATGTGCTACATTCTCAGCCTCAGCTTCTTCCTGTTTCCTATAGATGGTTTATAAGAAGAACAGCTACAACAGGAGCAGGGGAAGCTGAGACTGAAGGAAACAACTAAGGCCAGTTCTTCCATTAGGTAAACTATATGCTGACTAACTGGCTAATTTAAAAAAAAACGCATGTAGAGATAGGATTAATTTTATGTTGTGTGTGCAGGTACATGTGCATCATTTAAAATATTCCTGCCATACGTATGAGATGCATTTTTGAAAAGCTATGGGTATTTACAAGGGGTTTCTTTGGGATTTATATGGCTTTCTGTGTTTTTTCAGATTATAAAAGAGATAAAGGTGAAATTGTGGGGCCAACAAATTGGATTTGTCGGTATGCGGCAAGAATAGGATACTGTGAATTTTGAGGTTAGTAAATTGGTACTGATTGAATATTGAATGCACCTTTGTAATTAAAAACATTTTGTTTTTTAAGAATTTGTGATTTATGATAAATTTTTATTGAAATATTTTTCATAGTGTGAATACACTTGGGTGATTTTGTGGAGGAAACCTTCGAAGATCTGTGTATTATGCTCCCCTGAAGAAGCCGATTGCACGGCGAAACATGTTGGGAGTATGATTTTGTGAATTTGAACAAAGGAAGAAACAAAATACAATGGTGTAAAGAGTAGGGATGTGAATCGTTTTTTGACGATTTAAAATATCGTCCGATATATTTTAAATCGTCAAAAATCATTAGGGCCACGATACAATACCAATTCCCCCGATTTATCGTTAAAAAATCGTAAATCGGGGGAAGGGGGAGGGCAGGAAAACCGGCACACTAAAACCCCCTAAAACCCAACCCGACCCTTTAAATTAAATCCCCCACCCTCCCGAACCCCCCCCCCAATGCTTTAAATAACCTGGGGATCCAGCGGTGGTCCAGAACGGCGGCGGTCCGGAAAGGCCCCCTCAATTGAATCCTGTTGTCTTCAGCCGGCGCCATTTTGCAAAATGGCCGCCGCAAAATGGCGGCGGCCATAGACAAAAATGATTCAACGCAGGAGGTCGTTCCGGACCCCCGCTGGACTTTTGGCAAGTCTTGTGGGGGTCAGGAGGCCCCCCCCAAGCTGGCCAAAAGTTCCTGGGAGTCCAGCGGGGTTCAGGAAGCGATTTCTTGCCGCAAATCGTTTTCCGTACGGAAAATGGCGCCGGCAGGAGATCGACTGCAGGAGGTCGTTCAGCGGGGGTTCCGGACCTTACCATGTTGTATTATACAGATTCTCTAAAAAGAAAAAAATGTAATAGTGTGCTTGAGTGTATGAATGTGTTTTTATGGTGAATATTTGTTATTTACTCTATGAATCCAACTATGAATAGTAATTAAATGTTTTGTGAAGATTTTCGATAAAATGTTTTGTATACAATAATATTTTTTTTAATGAGTTTATATGTCACTATATATAATATATTATACATATGTGTGCAGCCTTTACACGCGTATTTGAGCAACATGCTCATTCAAGCGACCATATGAGTGAGAAGGAGGGAGATGGAGAGGGAGAGAGAGAGAGAGATTATGGCACTCTATATATCTCCCACTGTAAGGGGGGGGGGGGCAGTTTTACAAGGGTCTACTACCAATGTAACACCATCCCACCAAAACCCACCCTGAATTGAAAGAGCCCTTCTTACATTGGATGTCAAATTCTCTCTCTCTTTCTTATTCTCTCTCTATCCTTGTGTTCATGGCTCTAAATCTCCAGACTTTTGGAATTCCCCAGCCCTTTTCCACCTCCTTATTCTCGATGCATGTATTCACATACACGAGAATGGGGCTGTTTCAGTGTGAGCAATGCTTTTAAAATCTACCTGGTGATAGCTTTTTCTAGTCATTGAAATAAATTGTACTTACAGAAACATAAGGAACTTCAAGGTCTTATCCAAAGTCTGGAGAAACAACATAAGACTGATTGTGCTGATAAAACATAGGGGCAGATTTTTAAAAAGTATGCGCACGTGCGTACTTTTGTTCGTGCACCCGGCGCAAACAAGAGTACGCCGGATTTTAATAGATATGCGCATAGCCGCACATATTTTTTAAAATCTGGGGTCGGCACGCGCAAGGCTGCGCAAAAATCGGCAGCCTGCGCACGCCGAGCCGCGCAGCCTGCCTCTGTTCCCTCCGAGGCTGCTCCGAAATCGGAGCAGCCTCGGAGGGAACTTTCTTTCTGGTGCCCCCCATCTTCCCCTCCCTTCCCCTACTTAACCCACCCCCCAGCCCTATCTAAACCCCCCCTAACTTTATTATAAAAGTTACGCCTGCCTGAGGCAGGCATAACTCGCGCACGCCGGCCAGCTGCTGGTGCATGATTCCCCGGCCCTGGAGCCATTTCGGAGGCCTCGGCCATGCCCCCAAAATGCTCCTGGACCAGAACCACGTCCGTGGCCCTGCCCCCGGAATGCCCCCAATGATGCGCCACTACGACACGCCCCAACACGCCCCCAACACTCCCCCCCCCCCCAGGAAAGCCCTGGGACTTACGCGCGTCCTGTGGCTTGCGTGCGCTGCCGAGCCTATGCAACATAGGCTCGGGGGTTACGCGCGTACCCTTGAAAATCTGCCCCATAGGAAACTTACACAAACAAGGGAAGAATTGCAATTTTTGCTATCAAACAGACTGATACAGTACAGTTTGTTAGCCTGTTCTTGGACGCGCGTTTTCCCTTACCCCTTATTCAGTAACGGGAGGAAAACGCCCGTCCAACCCGTGGCACCTAATAGCGCCCTCAACATGCAAATGCATGTTGAGGGCGCTATTAGGTATGCGCGCGGGATACAGAAAGTAAAATGTGCAGCCAAGCCGCACATTTTACTTTCAGAAATTAGCGCCGACCTTTCTTCCGGCGCCGGGAAAGTGCACAAAAAAGCAGTAAAATCGATTGGTATGCCTTTGGGGTTGGAATGGAGTGAATAAATAGTACGGTGGCTTGATTTAGAAGAATGTCAGGATTGAGGGGATGACTTAGCAGTCTTGTTATATTATCCAGGGACCACACCCATAATTATTAAAATTGTCTCATAGTTCTGATATTGTTTCATACCTGGACAATGTGGACAACTTATCATAAGGTGGAGGGAAAATATTCTCCTATATTCTCCTTGTTTGCTAATTTTGAATTGTCTCTGGCAACTTATTCTGTGGACATGATTCAGTGGCAAACTCCGGGACTGAAATTCCTGGGAAGGATTTGGGAGGGAATGACTTTTACATCCTTCAGGCTGAATTTGATTTTCCACCGTATATACAATGGGATCTATATTCAGTAGGACATTTAGTAAACAAATTATCTGGCAACAGGTAGCCGAATAAACTGTCCTATATATTCAGCAGGATAAACGTCCTGCTGAATATACTTGCTTAAAGTTATCTGACCAATCATAGCCAGATAACATTACACATAACCGGATATTCTTTTTTAATATTGCCGCTTATGTATAAAGTTAATCAGCTATAGTTATCTGTATAACTTGAGACTTCTGGATATATTCAAAAAAGAATATATCTGGATATGTTATGGTAAAAAAAGAAATCCCAATGTGTCCTGTCCCCCCGCCTCCCTCCCATCTGAGTTGCAAAGGCCTTCCGGAGCTAAATTTTCCACTCCCCAAAAATGGCCAATTTAATTCAAATAAAAAGTTAATAGCACCGGGAGAACCTCCTCCCCCTTTCCCTCCCACTGCTCCAACTTCCCCTTAGAATGCACACATTTCAAATTTTGTGACCCTCTGATTCACCCCCCCCCCCCAATGCACACCCTAACCATTTCCCATCTTCCACCCCCCAGCCAGTACCTTTATTTAAAGTTGATGGCCAGGATGCCTGATATTTAGCTAAGACAGCCAGAAAATGGGACTTGTCCCCGGAATGCCCCCCAAATACCCCTTTTATATCTGGTTAAATTAAAGCCGGATAACAACAGAGGCTCAATATGCTGTTTAAGCCATTTAGATGGATAACTTCTGAGTTATCCATCTAAATGACCTTTAAATATTTCCCCCATTATCTCTATTCCCAACTAAGATGAGACATCTTTCAAGATTTTGCAATTGGCACTTCTTTTCAAACCAAGAATGGGATGGAACTTTTATTGACCAACCCTCGTGTAATTCCCAAATTGATTACTAAATTTTATCATTAACTTTTGGGATAGTGACCTGACTACTAGCCGATTTGTGATAGATAAATGTAATAGAATCTTGGATGCTCAGTTAGACGATATAAACTGGCAACTTATTTGGTACTGTCTTCCTAGGTTACCAATTTGTAATAAAAATCAGGAACTTATGTACAAATTGTTGCTTCATCTTGTCTATTTTACGAAGTTTAATAATTCTAGTTCTGGATGTTGGAGACAATGTGGGGTGATAGGAACATATTTCCACATGTGGTGGGAATGAGCAGAGATGAATAATTTTTGGGGGGCTATTTATGTCTTAATGGGAGAATCATAGGATTGTCATTTGATCTTTCCCCTCATTTATGTTTGTAAAATAGATGGGAAGTTCAAGCTCTTTCAAAGAAAGGCAAACAATGTGTATCATTTATTGCATGCTGGGAGGATAACTATAGCTTATTTCTGGAAGACTTCCAGAAATATCTGGATAACTTTTTTAAAAACCTGGAGCACCCAAAGGGAAGACTTCCCTTTGGGTGCTCCATTGGAAAAATATAGTATCAGAAATGGATGTGTTGGAAAGTATAACTTTTGCTTTGAAAGGTAACCTTTCTCAATATGATGGCGTGTGGGGAAAATATTGGAACTGGCATCGATCTTCTTTACCTGAATAATCCTTTTTCCTTTTGTTTGGAATTTCTTTATGTGCTGTGAATATAAATGTGGCCCATGTTTGGAATTTGAAAAGCTTTCTTTTATTCTGGAACAATGTTGTTATAACATATATTGTACAGTTTTTCTCATGTGTCTTATGTGGTGTATAAATAGTTTTTAAAAAAGTTATCCAGATATATGTAACCAGATACATTAATGTAAGCAAGTATATTCAGCAGGACATTTAGCCAGATAAATCTTTCTCTAAATGTCCTACTGAATATTGGTTTCAGTAGAGACTAACACAAAAGTGGAACAATGGAGAAATTCAAGGAGTTTGTGAATGTGAAAAGCAACAAGTTCCAGTGTAAACTTGAAATCTTCCATACTGACAACAAGGAGAGTACATAAACAAGGAAGCACACGTGTACTTCAAATAGCAGGACATCAAATACCAGATCACCATGCAGTATACCCTTGAATACGTTGTTCATTGGTAACAGGTTCACCAGTTTATTAAATCCTGAAAAATTCTCTTTTGTGATGCTGCTACTGCTGCTCAGAAACCACTGTATGCTCTGTTGCAGCTGCCAATTCTATAACACTGCTTATTATGCAATGTCACAATTAATGCAGTCATAATTGCAATGATTCAACTAATGCTGAAGCAAATGCTGCATTTTATATGCAACTGAATTGTAATGAACTACTTTTTATGTATTAATTGATACCTGTTACCAAAGTGAAAACTACACAGAAATAAAGTGCACCTCAAAATCAGGGAGGTATAGTTACGTTTTTGCATTACTTAAGGGTTAAAAAAATGCTTTTCCTAAATAATTGGTGCTGCTTGGCATGAATTTGCATGAGATGCAACACATTAATATTTTTTAGTGCATGAGCCCATATTGGCTAATGTTAACATTAGCATATCATAAAGCGCATGTATTAAAGTTAATACAGCATTAATGTACTTTAAACCCATTTTAATGCACATTAATGTGGGGTTAATATGCATGAACACAGTGTTTCTCAACCAGTGTGTGCCATGGCACACTGTTGTGCCTTCAGCCCTGATCAGGTGTGGTACAGAAACTCACCACTGCCTTGTGCTCAGATGCAAAACAACACCTGGGCTCTGCTCTCAGCACTTTAGAGGAACATGAGTCACCAGCAGTGGCTCTTAAACATGCAGGAGTTCCTTTCTGTGAACATATGTAATACAAATCTACTCTTCTAGTTATACTTTTCATCCATTATAATGACTGCAAATCTTTAATGATGTCAATTTCACTATGAACATCTCAGAATGTTTCTGCAACACCTCCCCCTACCCCCCCCCTCCCACCAATCATTCAAAACCCACACCGATACATAGTGCCCCTCTGCAGTGGTACATATATTAGGGATGTGCATTCATTTGCGACAAAATAGGAAATATAGACGATATTTCCTATTTCATTGTGTTTCGGGGGGTCCCTGAAATGTTAGGAAAACCCATAAAATGCTGTATGATTTTCTTATCATTTTGGTGGGGGGGAGAAAGGGCACATAAAAAAAACCCCAAACCCACCCAACCCTTCAGATTTAATTAATTACAACCCTCCACCCTCCCGAACCCCCCAAAACTTGCCTAAAGTCCCTGGTGGTCCAGCAGGGATCCCAGGAGCAATCTCCCCCTCTCGGGCCATCGGCTACCACTAATCAAAATGGTGCCAATGGCCCTTTGCCCTTACCATGTGACAGGGTCTATCGGTGCCATTGGCCGGCCCCTGTCACATAGTAGGAGCAATGGATGGCCCGTGCCATTTTTAAAGATTTTTTAAGATATATCTCTTTTCAATGCCCAATCTCACCTAAAAAAAAAAGCTCCAATACTCCATGATCTACTTACTGATTCCAGCCCTGATATCTGCGCCATCACAGAGCCTTGGCTTAAAAGCACTGACCATGTTTTCATAAACCAGCTGCCCACCTATGCCTACAACATTTTTTCCATCCCAAGACCTAAAAAAGAGATGGTGGCCTCCTCCTTGCCACTACAAAACACCTCAAACTCAAACTACTAAACATCAATGCCCCCCCCCCCCCTCCAAACTTGAAATCGGCCTTCTTAAATCCAAAGAATTACAAATCTGCCTCATATATGCCCCCCTCCAGCCTACTGGAACACGACCCATCCCCCCTCATTGAATTTATATCTGACAATCTCAATATTGACACCCCTGCTGTAATACTAGGAGACTTCAACCTCCATGTGGACGCCATCCCTACCACCTCATCCTGTGAGATCTTCCTTAACTCCCTACTTGCCCTTGGTTTCAGAAAACTCATCACCTCCCCCACACATAAGGCAGGTCATACCATTGACCTTATCTTCGTCAACTCCCGTATACACTCTTCCCACTCACCTGACAGTATCCCTGTCCCATGGTCAGACCACTCTCTTATCAATGTACTCCTCTCCATAAAATTGCCCTCCTCTACCACCCCCACACATAGTAACAAAATCTCTTTTCGCAAACCATACGCCACGGAAGACCTTCTCTGCTTTCGACAATTTTACTGACAACCTAGACCTCACCAACCCTGATGCTGCCCTTTCCTCCTGTAACAAGCTCACCACTACCATAGCCAATGGAATTTGCCCTATCATCAATAAAGAAATACACCACTCTCAGTCAGTAAAAAAAACCCCTGGTACACCACTGATCTAAAAAATCTAAAAAATGACCTTAGAAGAAAGAACCTGGTGCAAAAACCCTACCCCTAAGCAAGCAGCTATTTACAAATCTACACTACACGCCTACAGACTCTCTACCCTCCAAACTAAGCGTGATTATTACTCTGCAAAAATCCATAATTACCAATTCAACGCAAATGCTTTATTCTCATATGTGACAGAACTCACTAAATCTAACCTCCTGCCACAGATGAACAAGACAATACCAAATGTGAAGAACTCACCCTCTATTTCAAAAATAAAATATCAAACCTCCTCCTACGCTTTCCTTCGAACCCCTCTCCAGCCAATCTGCTCCCCAAAAATCCCAACCTCAAATTTGAGTTTCTCGACTTAACCTCCGCCAAAGAAATCAAATCCATTTTAAAAAAAATCAAAACTGCTACACACACCTTTGACACTATCCCCACTAAAGCACTTCTTTCCATTCCCTCCATCATCGTAAAACCCCTGTCTGACATAATCAACTGCTCCCTCTCCCATGGCAAAGTCCCAAACTTGCTGTTGTCAAGCCTCTTCTCAAAAAACCTACCCTTGACCTCACCAACCCTTCAAACTACTGTCCAAGCTCTAACCTTCCCTTCATATCTAAAATTATGGAAAAGATAGTGAATTCACAGCTCTCTGACTATCTGGAAGACCATAATATTCTCCACCCCTCTCAATTTGGTCTCCAGAAGTCTTGTAACACGGAAAGCCTATTACTTTCACTGACTGACACTCTCCTCAAGGGCATGGACCACGGAAAGCCTTTATCCTTGCCCTTCTTAACATTTCATCTGCCTTCAACACTATCAGTCACAAAATCTTCCTCACCCGCCTAACTGAGATTGGCATCTCAGACACAGCCATCCACTGGTTCTCTTCCTACCTCAATAATAGAGGCTACACTGTAAAAATTGCAAATTTCGAATCATCACACATCCCCCTTACCCAAGGCATACCACAGGGCTTTTCACTATCCTCCACGCTCTTTAATATATACCTGTTACTGCTCTGCCACCTTCTCTCTGACCTTGGTCTTAAGTTTTTCTTATATGCAGACGATGTCCAAATCCTCATCCCTATCCAAGAATCCCTCACAAAATCTCTTATGTTTTGGGAAACTTGCCTCATCTCCATTAACTCCCTACTCTCTAACCTCCACCTTGCTTTAAATGCCTCCAAAACTGAACTTCTCATCATTTCAAATCACCCTGACCGGACGCCACCATCTGCTTGTGACCTCACCCTTCCCTCAAATGCTTTTCCCTCCTTCGTGCGAGATCTCGGTGTCTCCCTAAACTACCAACTAAACTTCAAAAAGCACATTAACACAATCATAAAGGGAGGATTTTTCAAGCTCCATATCCTCAAAAAACTTAAACCCCTACTCCATTCGCAAGATTTCCGCACAGTCCTGCAAGCGACAATGTTATCAAAAATGGATTACTGCAATTCCTTACATCTAGGCCTTCCCTACTCTACTATTAGACCCCTGCAAATGTTACAGAATGCTATGGCAAGAATCCTTACAAATACACGCAAAGCCAACCATATCACCTCTATTCTTAAGGAACTCCATTGGCTTCCCATCTCCTCCCGCATCAGATACAAAATCCTCACCATTATTCACAACTCCCTGCACAACCACAGTCACTCCTGGCTTGAGGATGCTCTTCGATTCAGCTCCTCCAATCGTCTTACTAGAACCATACTTTCAGGAACCCTCTACACCCCTTCCCTTAAATGTGCTCACCACACCTCCACCAGAGAAAGAGCCCCATCCATTGCAGGCCCCTCCCTCTAGAAAACTATGCCACTTGAGCTCCGACTAGAACCATGCATTCGGAAATTCAAAACAGGGGTTAAAACATGCCTCTTTAAAATGGCCTACCCTGATCCTGATCTTATGTAGTCCCACTGCTCCCTTTACTCCTTCAGAGAAAGAGCTCTTGTCATTAATGTACTCATAGCCTTCTCCTTTATTCCTTTAATTATACTCTGTTTTGTCTCCCATTTCTCTTCACCTCCTTATTTACCCCCATTTATACCCCTTTCCCCCTTCCCCTGTCCGTATACCCTACCTTTTTCCCTATAGTAACCCTTTTATACCCCTTTTATTTCCCCCCCCTCCGCTATCCTTTAAACCTTACTTTTCCCTATAGCAACCCTGCTAGTCTATATATAGTTGCCTTTCTGAATGCATAATTTGTAATGTCATATATAGTGTCTCCTGTATGTACTAGTTAAAGATAATGTATATTATTGTATGTAATACTTTTTGTTATTATATATAATACTTTTTGGAGTGTATAATTTATATAAGGTTATCCAGAGTGTATAAGGTTATCCACAGTCCCTTACTGAGTGTATAATTTGCAATGCTACTTATTATGTTCTTCTGTTGTTTTCCATCAGGTACTGTTCCTTTTCTCCTCTTCCTGTTTTTCCCTCTCTTCTCTCACCCCTTCTCTCTTCCTATCTGCTCCCTCTCCCCCCACCCTGGTTTTTTTGTAATTTCCTCCTTCAGTAATATTGTAAAACAGCATGATGTACCCACAAATGCAAATATATAAAAGCAAATACATAAATAAATAAATGTATAGCATTTTGATAAATCTAGGGGTTAGCTGGCAATCCACAGGATGATGACTTCTCCCTTATCTTGCATTTATATATAGAGGGAGATGAACCATTGTGATGGTTTCTTTTGTGTCTATTCCCTCTCTCCTTTTGTTTTAAAATTTGGGAGAGAGACTGATGAGGCTTTCAGTAACTCTTTTGGTCATATGAATCCTCTCCATGTCCATACTGCCTGCTTTGTGACAGATCATAACACTTTTGTTAATGTAGATGTGCCTTGGGCTTGAAAGTGTTGGAAAATACTGCATTATCCTTAATCAACTTTCGTATATTTTCCTCTAAATTTGTTAAATAAAATTGGATATTTCGGCTTACTTTGGTTAATTTTTCTATTTCATATGAAAGATGCTATCTAAAAAAATTGTAGCCTGCTTTATTGTATTGCATTGTTTAGAAAACTTCCTGGCAAAAAAAAAACAAAAAAAACCCTGCAGGTATTATTTGTATTCCTAGCACTGAAACATGCTGCCAATATAGTCTGAAAAAAGTATCTAAAATATAATCTGCAATGTTATAGGATATGACAGCTTCAAATGGATTTTCAGAACAAGTAGCAGACTTTGTTCCAGTGCTCTGTCATATAATTCAAAACAAAATATTAGGATATCAATCCATTTGTGACCTGGTGTTGTAGTTTTGTAGTTTCATTATGATTTACTAAAGTTTTTCCCCCAGAGACACAGAGTGAGAGAAAAACCTTCGTAAATCAGGCCTTACCTGAGTAACAATTACATTACCCTTGCCTGTAAATGATATACTATAGGGATTAGCACCTCAGTACAGTGGAATAATATATATCTCCAATTTATTGCAATTCAGAATTAATCCATTTCCCTCCTTTCTGCCACTCCACTTATTCAACCTGCATGAGCCTCCCACTGCCCCCAGTGACAACTTTTAAGTTTTGCAGCGCTATCTTTCACAAATTTCCAACCAAGGCTGGTACCTTTCGAAGCAGTGCAAGGGCGCACAATAGCGTGTGTGCGTCAGCGCACGCCTAGGGAAGCGGCAATTTTATAACTTGCGTGCACACATGCATGCTTGTTCTAAAATAGCCTGAGCATGTGCACCCATGTGTCTAAGTTTAAGTGGGCATGCCTAGGCTCGTAAATCCCATTTCTACTAGGGATGTGCAGACCAAAAGTTTAAATTCATAAGTCCATAAGTCGAAAGGGGGTCCCATTTGCGGTCAATATGGGCATATGGAGAATTCCATAAGTTGAGTCTATGTCCATATGTGCAAATACAAATTTAAACCCCTCACCCGCCTTAATCCCCCCCCCCCCCAAGACTTACCAAAACTCCCTGGTGGTCCAGCGGGGTCAGGACGCCATTCCTGAACTCCTTTGCAAGAAGCACGTGACGTCGGCGTCACGTCGGAGTGACGCGGCGTCACGTGATTCCCCTTGGGTTCGCTCCCGGACCACCTAAGGGGGTGAGGAGGCCCCCCCAAGCCAGCTTGGGGGGGCCTCCTGACCCCCCCAAGCTGGCCAAAAGTGCCTTTTGGGCCCAATGAGGGGTCCGGGAGCGAACCCGAGGGGAATCACGTGATGCCGCGTCACTCCGACGTGACGCGGACGTCACGTGATTCCCCACACGTCCGCTCCCGGACCCTCACGGAACTTTTGGCCAGCTTTGGTAAGTCTTGGGGGAGGGGTAAGGAGGGTGAGGGGTTTAAATTTTTATTTAGATCAACAATCGCGATTTCCAACGTATTCAACATAGCTATGTTGAATAAGTTGGAAATCCGATCGTTTAAGCCTCATCTTTTTTTTAAGTTAAAAAAAAAAAAAAGTTGTGTTTTCCATTTAAGTTCAAAACGAATGCACACCCCTAATTTCTACCACATAGGTTCGAGTATTTAAAAACCAGCGCATATCCACATAAGTCTCTTGACACGGTTCCATACAGAAAACATAAATACATCGAATGCCCGTGGTATGGAACCTAGCGTGACTGACTGGGTTAGAAACTGGCTGAATGGGAGAAAACAAAGGGTAATGGGAAACGGAGTCTACTTGGAGGAGGGGGGGGGGGGGGTGCATTACTAAAGTTGTGCCTGAGGGATTAGTCCTGGGACTATTTATTTTCAACAATTTCATGAGCAACATAGTGAAAATATTGTCAGGAAAGTTTGTCTTTTTTTCCAATGATACCAAAATCTGCAACAGAGTAGACAGCCAGGAAGATGTAAAAAAATATAAGGAGGGATCTAGTGAAGCTCAAGCAATGGTCTAGAGACTGGCAGCTAAGGTTAAATGCTAAAAAAATGCAGAGCAATGCATCTAGGCTGCAAAAACCCAAGGGAGAGCTATGGTATAGGAGGTGTCACAAAAATGATATCCAATTTATTAGTCTATAAAGTTCCACTCACCTCATCACGTTTGCCACACCAGAGAAACATGGCTATCCCTCTGAAGTATTGGAGGTGAAATTATTCTAAGCACAAAAGAAGAGCAAGATATATGGGTCATTGTATCTGATCAGATCTTTAGGTGGTCAAACAGGTTGATAAAGTTATGGCAAAAGCCAAAACGATGCTTAGCTGTATAGGGAGAAGAATGGTCAGCAGAAAAAGGGAGGTAATATTGACCCTGTATTGGTCTCTGGTCAAACCTAATTTGGAATACCGGTTACATTCTGGAGATCAAACCTTCAAAAGGATGTAAACCAGTTGGAGTTGATTCAGAGGGTGGCTACTAAAATGATCAGTGCTCTTCGTTCTAAAGCATACTGTGATAGACTTAAAGATCTAAACGTATACCCTAGAGCAGTGGTTCTCAACCGGTGTGTCACGACACACCAGTGTGACAACAAGAACACGCAGGTGTGTCGCCACACTTCCCGGTCCCCCGCTGACCCAGCTGCTCCCCGGTCTTCCTCCGCCCGGGTTTAAAATGCTGTCAGCCCGGGCAGAACAGGTGAAGTCAGGGGCACCCCTCCCCCCCCCCCCCGCGGCCCAGAAGTGGTGAGCAGCGGGTGCATGCGCGGGAAGAAGAGACCATGCTAGTGTGGTCAGCATCGGCCCGAAGAACAGATGCGGCCTGAGGTATGAGCAGTGTGGCGCGCAGAAAAATGAAGAAGAACGTCAACCCCCATGGCCGATGGGACTCCTTGCTCCGCCGGGGCTGAAAATGAAGGAGGTTAGGGTTGGGAGGAGGCTGCTGCTGCCACTAGTTCCGGGGAGGGAGGGAGGGAGGGAGAGTGAGTGAATGAGCAAGCAAGCATGTGTGTTTGGGATCCTGTGTGTGTATGTGTGTGCGTGAGATAGCATGTATGTGAATGATTGAGAGCCTGTATATGTGAAAGAGAGTATGTCTGTGATTGAGAGCCTGCCTGTGAGAGAGAGAGAGCATGAATGTAAGTTTACGATTGGGAACCTGTATGTGTAAGATTGTGATTGAAAACCTGTTTGTGTGAAAGAATGTGTGTGTATGATTGAGATCCTTTGTGTGTGAGAGAGATCATGTGTATGTATGATTAAGAGCCTGTGTGTATAAGTAAGTGAGAGAGCATGTGTGTCTGTGTGTGACTGAGAGCTGGTTTAGGTGAGGGAGCATCTGAGTATGTGATTGAGAGTCTGTGTGAAAGTGAGAGAAAGAGAGAGCATGTGTGTCTGTGTGTGACTGAGAGCTGGTTTAGGTGAGGGAGCATGTGAGTATGTGATTGAGAGCCTGTGTGTAAATGAGAGAAAGAGAGAGAGCATGTTTGTAAGCATGTGAATGAGAGTCTCTGAGTGAGAGAAAAAGACAACATGTATGTGTGTGATTGAAAGCCTGTGTGTGTAAGCATGAAAATATAGACAGCATGTGTGTAAATGTGTAATTAAGAGCCTATATAAGTGAGAGAAAAAGCATGTGTATATGTGAGTGACTGAGAGTATGTGTGTATAGGTGTGTAATTGAGAACCAGTGTGAGAGAGAGTGCTGGTATGTGACTGAGAGAGAGGAGAAAGTTCCAAGCAAACCACCCCTCCTCCTGCTAATTCAAAACAATCTCAGGAGACCTGGATATCAAACGTTCCCAGGTATTCAGAGGAAAACAAATTTTGTATCCTTATTTTTCATTACTTGGCCTTTGTGTCTGCTATTTTGAAATATTTTATTGGTATCTAGAATTTTTTATATGAGTTTTTAATTATTGGATATTCCACTCATCAGCTTTTTCAAAATAATCTGTTCTTTTTGTTAGTATGGTTTTACTGCTACTGATTTTATATTTCTTGATTTGTTTTATAAGGATAGGTGATGTTTCTTTTTTTCCTTTGTTGCACTGCATACAGAGACTCAGGCTTGTTGCAGTTTTCAATTCAGTTTTTTCTGCATGCTTCTAGTTATGCATTTTGGTCTCTTTATTCCTTGTTAGGTGATGGTCAGCACATGTGATTTAGGTGAGGTTTTCTGCTGGCGTGTAGTTTCTGTGTAGGGCTCTATAGCAGCCTGACTTGGTCCGTTTTCCTAATAGGAGGTGTATTGGTGTCTTAAGGCCTGGTGTAATATTTTCAGTGTTGCCTTTTCTTAGGTAAGGTAGTTACTGTTTAAGTGCTGGAAATTGGTGCTGCTTTGGTGTGGGATGTTTGCTATTTATGCAGTTTCTGTTCAGACAGAATACGTATCTTTTCCTTGTCATTTTAAACAATAAAAATAATTACTGGACCTTTACTTTTTATTTCCGTGTGAACTTAATAGCAGACCTCCTCCAAGAACTTATCCAATCCTTTTTTAAACACAGCTATACTAACTGCACTAACCACATCCTCTGGCAACAAATTCCAGAGTTTAATTGTGCGTTGAGTAAAAAAGAACTTTCTCCGATTAGTTTTAAATGTGCCCCATGCTAACTTCATGGAGTGCCCCCTAGTCTTTCTACTATCCGAAAGAGTAAATAACCGATTCACATCTACCCATTCTAGACCTCTCATGATTTTAAACACCTCTATCATATCCCCCCTCAGTCGTCTCTTCTCCAAGCTGAAAAGTCCTAACCTCTTTAGTCTTTCCTCATAGGAGAGTTGTTCCATTCCCCTTATCATTTTGGTAGCCCTTCTCTGTACCTTCTTCATCGCAATTATATCTTTTTTGAGATGTGGCGACCAGAATTATACACAGTATTCAAGGTGCGGTCTCACCATGGAGCGATACAGAGGCATTATGACATTTTCCGTTTTATTCACCATTCCCTTTCTAATAATTCCCAACATTCTGTTTGCTTTTTTGACTGCCGCAGCACACTGAACCGACAATTTCAAAGTGTTATCCACTATGACACCTAGATCTCTTTCTTGGGTTCTAGCACCTAATATGGAACCCAACATTGTGTAATTATAGCATGGTTTTTTTTCCCTATATGCATCACCTTGCACTTATCCACATTAAATTTCATCTGCCATTTGGATGCCCAATTTTCCAGTCTCACAAGGTCTTCCTGCAATTTATCACAATCTGCTTGTGATTTAACTACTCTGAACAATTTTGTGTCATCTGCAAATTTGATTATCTCACTCGTCGTATTTCTTTCCAGATCATTTATAAATATATTGAAAAGTAAGGGTCCCAATACAGATCCCTGAGGCACTCCACTGTCCACTCCCTTCCACTGAGAAAACTGTCCATTTAATCCTACTCTCTGTTTCCTGTCTTTTAGCCAGTTTGCAATCCATGAAAGGACATCGCCACCTATCCCATGACTTTTTACTTTTCCTAGAAGCCTCTCATGAGGAACTTTGCCAAACGCCTTCTGAAAATCCAAGTATACTATATCTACCGGTTCACCTTTATCCACATGTTTATTAACTCCTTCAAAAAAGTGAAGCAGGTTTATGAGGCAAGACTTGCCCTGGGTAAAGCCATGCTGACTTTGTTCCATTAAACCATGTCTTTCTATATGTTCTGTGATTTTGATGTTTAGAACACTTTCCACTATTTTTCCTGGCACTGAAGTCAGGCTAACCGGTCTGTAGTTTCCTGGATCGCCCCTGGAGCCCTTTTAAATATTGGGGTTACATTTGCTATCCTCCAGTCTTCAGGTACAATGGATGATTTTAATGATAAGTTACAAATTTTTACTAATAGGTCTGAAATTTCATTTTTAGTTCCTTCAGAACTCTGGGGTGTATACCATCCAGTCCGGGTGATTTACTATTCTTCAGTTTGTCAATCAGGCCTACCACATCTTCTAGGTTCACCAATAAGTTAAAAAGTGTCAATTGGGAGAGAAGTTTGTTAGCTAAAGGTATGATTCTACATTCCCACTGGGATATACATACTTTGAATTCCCCTGGTGTATGGGGGCATGACTGGTGAGAGGAGGAGTGACTGTGATGACTCTAGGGGATGACAGTTGAGAGAGAGAGAGACTGGTTAAGAAGGTGATTGGTGAGAAAAAGTCAGCCTGGTGTGAGTGTGGGGGAGTGACTGCATGGGGTGACAGGTGGAAGAGAGACTGGTTGGGATGGTAAATAGTGAGAGAAAGGCAGCCTGGTGTGTGTTGGGATGTGACCTGTCACCCCATACAGTCACTCCAGACACTCACTCTCCCACTATTCACTTCCACACACCAAAGGAATAAAAAGTATGCATATACCAAATTGCCAGGGCCCCATTCCTAAAATATAAAGGGATTGGCAAATTGAAAATATTCATTTACATTACATGCTTTTGCTAACTAGAACTTGATGCTATTGTTTGTTTTCACTTGTTACTAGGCACTAGCCATCCCCCCACAAACAGCACCTTACAACCTTGGAAATACAAATAAGTAACTAAGGAGACAGCCAATGAGAATGAAGAACCACACTTCTAGCTAACAAACTGCTCCCCAGTTGACACTTTTTAACTTATTGATAACATTTTTAGTTAGTGTACACTAACTATAGCTACTGTGCACTAATATCCAGTTACTGTGCAATAAATCCCATTAGTGCACACTACATGAAATTTCAATTTTTATACAATATCTGCATTTTTTCTTTTATTTTGCAGCATTTCTAAAATGAGACAGAATAGACAATTTCATTGCTATTATCTATTTTGTTAAAAACAAATGTACATCCCTGGTACCTAGTACTCTCTCCTTCACTGTAAAACATCAAAGCCATGTTGCTTGGAAGAAATCATCACTTCTGGCACAGGCAATCACAAAAGGAACTTGGAAGAAATAAACATGGCTGATCCAGTCAAAGGAAACAGCTGGAGAAATGTATGTTACACCTTCTGTCTCAGAGACCATTAGGGACATGGAAACAGATGTGCTGGCATATTAGGTCCACAAGTCCAGTATCTGGCCAGAAATAGCTCGCGTGGCTTAGCACTCTCTATTTTGCCCACCGACTAGTGTGCCCAGTGAAAGAGTTTTTTCAATTGCATGGGACATCATGAGCCCCCTTTGATCAAGGCTGTAACCAAACTTGATAGAAAAGTTAGTGTTCCTCAAAATCTATTTGCATTTGCTTGGGTTTCCATATTTGCCAATGAGAGTGGCAAGATGAGTGAAAGCAATTTGAAGGCCTTGATGCAGTTTTGCTTGTCTGCCTGCCATGCCTCAAATATTAGCAGGGCCTACATTCAACATTCAATGAAATCCACTGACTATCAGAATCTACATTCCATCTCTGAAACACCACCAATTGGGGCACACTCCTCCATACACACAGTTGCTTCTTTCTAGGCCTGAGATGCCAGACTAAGGAACAACACACACTGCATACTTAAATCTGCTATTTCCCCAACATGACCAGTTGGGGCACACTCCTCCATACACATTGAATACTGAAACCTGCTGGGTCTCCATCACCACCACTGGGGCATGACATTTTTTGCTTAAGCCTGCCCTGTCTCAACTTTCATAGGAGCCTGACATCTCCTGCTTCAGCCTGTAATATCCCCAAACACCACCACTGGGGTATGATATATCTTACTTTAGCCTGCCTTCCCCTGCCACAATCACAGGGAACTGACACTTCCTGCTTCAGCCTGCTATATCCCCAACCAACACCACTGGGTTCTGACACATCCTGTTTCAACCTGCCCTATTCCCAATCATGATCACAGGGCATTACATTTACTGCTTCAGCCTTCCATTTCCCCAACAACCAATACAGAGGCCTTACACTTCCTGCTTCAGTCAACCATGTCCCCAATCACTACCATTGGAGCCTGACACATCCTCTACCTCCTACCATGCTCCAATCACCATTACTCAGGCCTGATACATCCTGCTTCAACCTGCCATTCTCCAACCACTGCTTTGTTTTCTATGATAGAGGCATTTTAATATCTAAAAGTTTTCCTAACCTATTTCAATGGAATGGAGGCTCTAGAACACGGGGTCATGAGATTTGGGTTAGAGGGGATAGACTCAGGACTAATCTTTGAAAATATTTCTTAACAGAGAGAGCAGTGGATTCATGGAAAGGCCTCCCAGTAGAGGTGGTGGAGACAAAATTGGATCTGAATTTAAAAAAGCATGAGGTAAACACAGGGGATCTCTGAGGGTGTGTTGGAATTAAAAGGGCTAGATAAATTGGATGGATGGGCAGACTAGATGGACCATATAGTCTTTTTATGCCATCATATTTCTATGTTTCTATATCAACTGAAAAGAATGATAGTGCAACAGTTTTCTTTTTACAATACATTTATTTTTTGGCCAGACGTGCCTTTCCATTCTGACATCTCACCTATATTCCTTGACTTGGACTCTCTAGAGTCAGACTTGGTAAATTCATTCATCATGACTGAAAGGGGAGGTCTGGATTTGCTAGAGACCTTAGTGTCTCATTTTAGCATACAAATTGCTGCATTATGCAGCTAGGTTATCAGTTATTCTTTTAATATGCAATGCTTGCTCTGCTGTGATTGTTGGTGATTTATCATCAGATGTCCATGCCATGAGTTATGGGGTTTCTTAGAGGTCTGTCATCCTCTCAGTTTTGTTCATTCTATGCATAGTCCTGCTGAGATAATAATTCAGAAATATAATATCAGGTACTTCTCCTATGCTGATGCCTTTCAGCTGTATAGTCTCCCCTGGGGTAGGATCATCAGATAGCCTGTTCAGTTCTAATTGACTGTCTCAGTGAGGTGAGACTTTGGACTGTTAACAATTCACTGAAACTTAACTCTGCTAAAACAGATATTGTGAGGATGGATATTCAGTAGGAATGTGCTTTCATTTGAAATTATATAGATATTCATAGCTATGATCTTTAAACGATATTGAACTTTCTGTTACTATTATCATAATAAACAATGCCAATGACATGTCTGTATCATTTTATGTCATTTTTTTAAATGAACACAAAGCACAAAAAAAGGAGGTTGAAGATTGCACACCAAAGATGCAAGTCAACAAACTGAGGTAAAACTCAATTGTACAAATAAGAATCCAAAATAGAGATTTAACAATGGCAAAAAATCTCCAAATTTCAGGTACAAGTGCTGAATGTCCCCTGATATATACCATGTTTCACACAAGCTGTGTAGTGAGGGACTAACATCTATAATACAAGAAATAGTATAAATAAAGGACAGATAAGCCTAGGCACACTGAAAAAAGGAAAGAAAAAGTTATACAGTATGGCGTAGATTTTATAAATTTGCGCACACTAGTAATTTTGTTTGCACACCAGGCGCGAACAAGAGTACGCGGGATTTCAATAGATACACGCATAGCGCGCGTATCCATTAAAATCTGGGGTCGGCACGTGCAAGGTTGCCCAAAATCGGCAGCCTGCGCACACCGAGCCGCGCAGCCTGCCTCCGTTCCCTCCGAGGCCGCTCCGAAATCGGAGCGGCCTTGGAGGGAACTTTCCTTCGGCCTCCCCCACCTTCCCCTCCCTTCCCCTATCTAACACCCCCCCCAGCCCTATCTAACCCCCCCTACCTTTGTTGTACAATTTACGCCTTGTCGAAGCAGGCATAACTTGCGCGCGTTGGGCCAGCTGCCTGCGCGTCAAGGTCCGGTCCGGAGGCTGGTCTGGAGGCCATAGCCACACCCCCAGAACACCCCTGATGACACGCCGGCTGCGACATGCTCCCCGACACACCCCTGGAATGCCCCCGATGACGCGCCGGCCGCGACACGCCCCCGATACGCCCCCGGAAAGCCCCCCCAGGAAAGTGCCAGGACTTACATGCGTCCCGGTGCTTGCGCGCGCCACCGAGCCTACTCAACAATGGCTCGGCGCGCACGGGGGAGTTTAGGCCAGGTTTTCGGGGGGTACACGTGTATCTTACGTGCGTACCCTCTTTGAAAAACTGGCCCTATATAATTTACCAATGAATCATGGATAATATAGACAAGTGTATATTCAACTTCTAAACAAATTGATGCACATTGATCCGAAACAGATCAAATATATTTTAAAAAGAGCGAGAAAGGTCAATTTATAAAAACATATTGTCCCAAAGATATCATAAAATAAAGCTCATCCTTTATTTGATTGTTCAAAAAACTCAAAACAGATTAACATAAGATGGTCACAGAAACTTTCCCCATTCGATTTACTGGCTTGAACTGAAATGTATGTTTGATGTATTTTCCATTTTTTTGTTTTTGGATTATTTAAAAGGAACACATAGGGCAACAAAAACAGTCATATATTTCAAAACAGGCAATGCCATGAAGGGAGACACAAAGTAAATGGTTATAGAGGTAAACTGTGAGGTGAATATTTCATAAAATGAGAACAAAATACAAAATCCACCTATAATTCATAGAAACAGCATGTAAATCATATATGAAAAAATGTGCGCATGAACATCAAATATAGGTCGATGATATCTACTATTTTGTAGAAAATTACCAGGGTGCTCTAATGCAGATCTCATCTTGAAAATATAATCATTGCCCATTAGAAAATATTTTTTGAGAGATTTTTTATTGTGAAATCAATTAAAGATAAATACAAAAAAAAATGTTAATGTTGTAAATAAAAGAACATAATTTGAAAGAACCATTGAGTAGTTCCGAAACTCTAATTCTTGAAAATAGCCGCCCGACACTGTCTGCACTGTTTCAGTTGGGAATGCTGTCACGTTAAACAGCGAAACACTCCATGGTTAACAGTACTAAGCATTCTTAAAAGGTAATGCTACGCCAGCGTTTCTGATGTCACTTCAGCGAGCAAATTAGGACATTCTGACAGCTGTAATATTAGCTAAGAAACCAAAACACTGAAGAGATATTTCATAGTGTAATCCCTGCCAGAGGTTTCTTCTTGAATATACGTTACAGAGAGATAGATTATTGAGCCTGATACCATTTAGGGACAAAACGGCTCTCACCAGGGGACCAAAGCACCAGTGATGGATCCTGCTGTGGGAGATTGTGAAGGCAGAAAAGATATCCAATTTAAACTTTAGAGTATTTTTTGGATGTTGAGTTAAGTGGGGAGGTTTTTGAATCCCCCTTCCCCCAGGAAAAGAAACAATAAGAACAAAGTATCAACTGAATTAAAGGATGGAAAAACATGAATCAGGAGAACCCATCCATATTTCAATCCATCAAGGGACCAGGACAAGCTGTGTGTCTGAGGAGGAGAAGATAACCAAAGGTAGGATTTTTGCAATGCATACGAGCTCCTATCACTAAGACTCCAAAGGAAAAGCTGCTGGGAGAGTATACACTAGGGATGTGAATCGTTTTTTGACGATTTAAAATATCGTCCGATATATTTTAAATCGTCAAAAAATCGTTAGGGCCACGATACAATACCAATTCCCCCGATTTATCGTTAAAAAATCGTAAATCGGGGGAAGGGGGAGGGCAGGAAAACCGGCACACTAAAACCCCCTAAAACCCACCCCCGACCCTTTAAATTAAATCCCCCACCCTCCCGAACCCCCCCCCCCAATGATTTAAATTACCTGGGGATCCGGCGGTGGTCCAGAACGGCGGCGGTCCGGAACGGCCCCCTCAATAGAATCGTGTTGTCTTCAGCCGGCGCCATTTTTCAAAATGGCCGCCGCAAAATGGCGGTGGCCATAGACAAAAACGATTCGACGGAGGAGGTCGTTCCGGACCCCCGCTGGACTTTTGGCAAGTCTTGTGGGGGTCAGGAGGCCCCCCCAAGCTGGCCAAAAGTTTCCTGGGAGTCCAGCGGGGTTCCGGGAGCGATTTCTTGCCGCAAATCGTTTTCGTACGGAAAATGGCGCCGGCAGGAGATCGACTGCAGGAGGTCGTTCAGCGGGGGTTCCGGACCGCCGCTGAACGACCTCCTGCACTCGATCTCCTGCCGGCGCCATTTTCCTCTCCCCCTCCCAGCCGAAATCGATCGTTAAGACGATCGAGGACACGATTCACATCTCTAGTATACACATTAAAAATCACCAAGGGTTATACCCAGATATCTGTAATAAGGACACCTACCTACCATGCAGAAAATCCTGTATCAACAGTCAGGAATGCACTCATTTTTGGAAAATGGTCTTTATTTAACTTCATGAATCAGTAAAATATTATTTTACACCCAATCCTGGTCATGTAATAGAGATGTGCTTCGGGTAAAAATGTCGTATTGGGCTTCATTTCGGGGCCCCCCGCGGGAATTTTGTTTTTCCCGTGGTTTGGGTTTTTTTTTTCGGGGGCCCCAATTTTTGGGTTAGTGCGCACTATTGGGAGTTAGTGCATGCTGACTCTATCTCAGTTCCCGTTAGCGCGCTCTAACTAAAAAATGAATTTTTTCCAAAAGTTTGGAAAAAATTCAATCGTTTTTCGGTTCTCCCGAACCATTCTGAAATAGGCAATATCATTGACATTTCCTAATTCATGAAAAACAATTGTATATCCCTAATGTATACTCATTGCTGCATCTCATCTCATGGGAAGCACTAATAGATACATTTGAAGGCAATACACTGGCAACATATTTTCATTATACATAAGTGAGTGCTCTTCTCCACAAAAATAATTCCCCCCAGGGATTGAGAGTCAGCATGAGATGTGAAAGGCTAGCCGGAGCATCCCTGAATATATAAATTAGTTATGTGTCCTGAAGGGTGTTACCTCTTCCCAAAAAAGGGGTTATACCTGATGGGGCGGATTTTAAAAGGCCCGCGCGCGCCGGCGCACCTATTTTGCATAGGCCGCTGGCGCGCGTAAAGCCCCGGTACGCGCGTAAGTCCTGGGGCTTTCAAAAAGGGGAGGGAGGGGGCGTGTCCGGGGCGTTCCCGAAATGATGTGGCGTTTCGGGGGCGTGCCGTGGCATTTCGGGGGCGTGCGCCGGGGCGTGGTCGAGGCCTCCGGACCAGCCCCCGGGCACAGCCCCCGGACCAGCCCCCGGACCAGCCCCCGGGCACAGCCCCCGGACCAGCCTCCGAAATCGGAGCGGCCTCGGAGGGAACAGGCAGGCCGCGCTGGGCCTGCCTGTTCCAATTATGATCTCACCACTCACTCACTCAACTCCTAGGCCTCGCACTGTTTTCCTTAACACTCTTCAATGTTCAATCCCTCACTAATAAATCACTGATCCTCAACGATTATCTCCAAGATTCTAAGCTTGACATCTGCGCCATAACAGAAACCTGGCTTAAACCAACAGATATAGCACTAATAAACCAACTCCCCACACATCTTTATGACTTCTTTTCATTTCCACTACTAAAGAAAAGAGGAGGGGGCATTCTCTTAGCAGCCAAAAAAGAGCTGAGATTCACCCAACTCCAGCCAAGTTAAACTCCAAACTGGAATTAGGCCTCTTCAAAACCGACCAAATACAAATCCTCCTCGTTTACGCTCCCCCAGGATTGCTCAACTCAGACGCCTCTCCCATCATAGAAATCATTGCAAAACACATAAATCTGGACTCCCCAACTATGATCCTAGGAGATTTCAACCTCCATGTCGATAACACTACACTCACAACCAACTGTGAGGCTTTTCTCACCACCCTTTCAACTATGGGCTTCAAGCAGATTATCAACAAGCCCACCCACAAAGCTGGTCACACCCTGGACCTTATTTTCATAAACTCTGGCCTCATGCACTCATCCCCCCCCCCCCCCCCCCCGAATGCACTCCAGTCCCCTGGTTGGACCATTCCTTAACCTTCACCTCTATCAACTGGAAAAATCAATCCCACCTCTCAAAGGAGACAACCTTGGTTCAACAACGAACTCCGAAAACTCAAACAAAGCCTCAGACAAAAAGAAAACAAATGGTGCAAAACCCCATGCCCTAGCACACTATCCGCCTACAAATCTGCCCTCCACCTCTACAGGAACTCCACCTTACGTGCAAAAAGGGACTTCTATGCTCAAAGGATTCACGACCTAGTTTTCGACGCTAAAGCACTATTCTCCTACATAGCCGTACTAACACAATCTAACGCACCAGCTATTCCTAACGACCAAGCACAATCCAAAGCCAATGAACTGGCATTCTTCTTCCAAAGCAAAATCTCCAACCTCTTAACTCTCCTGCCTTCCTTCCCCACCTCCACCCCCACCTCTTCTACTAGCACCTACCATCTACCAAATAATGGCATCACTCTTGAATCATTTGAACCTACTTCAGCATTGGAGATTCAAACTTTATTAAAGAAAATGAAACCTTCTACCCATCCCTACGACCAAATCCCAACAAAGCTACTACTGCTAGTACCAGACACCATTTCCAAACCTCTGGCTGATATCATAAACTGCTCTTTATCTCAAGAAATCTTCCCAGACACCCTAAAACTCACCTCGCGTAAACCTCTTCTGAAAAAAACAAACCTGGATCCAAAGGAACTCAATAACTTCTGCCCTATTTCCAATCTACCTTTCGTAGCCAAGATTATGGAAAAACTAGTCAACTCTCAACTGTCAGATTATCTTGAAGACCACAAAATATTTCACCCAACCCAATACGGGTTCCGTAAGCCACTAAGCACCGAAACCCTACTCATCTCTCTGACAGAGCACTTCATCATGGGTCTGGGCAAAGGACAATCCTTTTTACTAATTCTCCTTGACCTCTTGGCGGCTTTCGATACTGTAAACCACTCCATCCTCCTCAACCGACTATCAGACATCGGAATAACAGGAACTGCCTTTACATGGTTCAAATCTTTCCTCAGTAACAGAGGTTACAAAGTCAGAATCAACAATAAAGAGTCCCCCCGCTTCAGTTCCACACTAGGAGTTCCCCAGGGATTTTCCTTGTCCCCCACTCTCTTCATCATATACCTCCTTCCCCTGTGCCAACTGCTAACTAACCTTAATCTAAAACACTTCCTATATGCCGACGACGTTCAAATCTTGATCCCCATTACAGAATCCATTACAAAAGCACTCAAGCACTGGGAAACTTGCCTCTGAAAGATCACCCTCCTCCTCTCTAACCTAAACCTAATACTCAATTCAGCTAAGACTGAGCTCCTCCTCATTTCCCCAGACGACAACAATACTCCTCAAAAGTCACTCACCAATAACTTTGTCACCCAAGCAAGAGACCTGGGAGTATTAATTGACAACCGTCTGAATTTAAAAACATTAATCAACCACACAACCAAAGACTGCTTCTATAAACTGCAGGTACTAAAACAAATTAAACCACTTCTTCACCTTCAAGACTTCAGAACCGTCCTCCAAGCCATAATATTCTCCAAGATAGACTACTGCAACTCCATTTTGCTAGGTCTCCCCACCTCTTCAATCAAACCTCTTCAGATGCTTCAGATCGCGGCGGCCAGAATCCTGAAAAAACACCGGCAGAAGAGACCACATCTCTCCCATTATAAAAAATATACATTGGCTACCAATATGTTATAGAATTCTACACAAATCCTTCACCATCATCCACACACCATCTAGTAGGGATGTGAATCGTGTGCCCGATCATTTTAACGATCGGGTTTGGCTGGGGGGGGGGGGGGGGAATCTGATCATTAGAGATGTGAATTGGGATCGGTTTGGAAGTCCTATCCCTTAACTGGGTGAACTGGGAATGAACTGCTAAAACGGGCAATGGCATTCGTGCTCGTCCCTTTTAAAATCTACCCACATGTGTTAGAAGTAGCATTGTGTTAGAAGTAGCATTTGTGCACACCCACTTAAAACTGAGCATATATATGCGCGTGGCCAGGCTATTTTATAACACATGTACATGCATATGTTATAAAATAGCCATGTTCCTGGGTGCGGGCCAATGAATGCGACCACTTTTAAAGTTACCATCTAAGGTACTGCTGTTGCTCTCCAGCTTGCAGTTACGCTTTTACCTCCTGGATTTCGACCATCTTCTCCCCTAGCTCAGGCTCCTATTCAACCCACTGGGTACATTGGTGCAAGGAAACTATATCAACATCAGTATATTCCTTGTCTCTCTCATGTAGTGCATGCATCTCTGCCACAATCTCTTTTATATCGTTCACCAGCTGTAGTCATTTGCTTTTCTGAATGGTCTGGCCTTCTTGGAGTGGGTTCCCCAACTCCTCTACCTTGGCTGGATTTTTTGTCTGCATTATCTCTTCAGCCTTTCCCAATTCCTCTCTTGCTTTGGGCAGTCTCTGGTTCTCCCTCAAATCCTGGTCCTAGAAATGAGGAATTGCTATCACACAAAAATACATCACAGTCACAACTTCTCTCTCTTCTTTCAAAGAAACTGGTAGCAAAACATTTTTACAAGGACACACCTTTAGGCAGATCCAACTTTTCTCTCTTTTTCTAGAAAACATTTTGGCATAAGAAACCTTTCTTTCAAGGGCCATTCCCTTTGCAAACACACACACAAACTTTTCCTTTTTCTTTTCCCCTTACTTGTCCAGTTCTGACTCTCTTTAATATGGGTGGAAGTAGCTTCCTTGGCCCATCACAAGTTTAAACATTCAGCTACCCTTGCAGCCAGGCCCTTGGGAAATATTTTCTTCTGTGTGTGTGTGTGTTTTTTTTTTTTTTTCAATGATTCTTTGGCCTGTACTTTGCTTAGGCCCAGCTGCTTTAGCACAGAAAAAAAAATTCTCTTTTCTTCTTTTTACTGGCTTGAGCACTGTTCTACTCTCTTTAGAAAATAAGTACCCAAACAGTGGAGAAAAAAAATTCCTCTTCTTTCTTTCTTTTTTTTCACCTGGAGGCTTGAACATTGCTCTGCTGCTACATAGCTACAACTCTTCTGCATCCTAGTCTCTGCTCTGTACAATGCTTAAAGAAACCAGGTTTCCAAACTTCCTTTCCTGTTCTCTGTTTCTGGATCTCTGGCTGTACCTTGTTTAGCACAGAAAATCCATAAGCCGACACCATATGTGGCATAGAAATGAGTGGTTAAGGCTTTTCTAAGTGCTTTATTTACAGTGCAGCAAATAAATTCAGTAAGCATTTACAGTCATAACTTCAGGTTACAACATTCCAACATTCACAATCTTCTCACTAGAAGCAGGCCAGCTATATTAAAGAGACTGCCTTTTCTTTCTTACTCACAGCTAGGAAAGAAATGTTACAGGATCTTCCTTCTCCTGGAGTCCCTGGGGCCCTCTTACTCTTTTCTGAGCCTAGGTTATATTCCTGCTCAAGGGAGCCATCTTATACCCAGAATGCCTTGTCATAAGATGGACTGGGATCAGACAGTTGTACCAGTCTCTCCCACTGTTCTGAGGGCTTCCTGTATGCTCCTTCACATAGCCTTTTTCTAAATGAGACCAATATCACCCGAATGACTATGTATGTTCAAAAATGGAAAAGTGGCTCATGCATGGAGTGATAAGACAGATAGTACATTTCATGGCATGGACTAAGGCATGTCTGAAAAGCTTCATTATATACCCATTTTCTCCTTACTTGCCTTTTCAGCCTCCCACACTGCTTCTGTTCCAGATTTGAATAGCAATTTGTTTTCATTTGCTGGCTTGCTCATAAAGCTATTTATTTCACTCTTATTTCCATTCTTAAAAGTACCCTTTCTGCATACTGAAATTAACAGTTAACACATGTTCATTGGCATTCCACCACCCCTATTCCAGATGTGCATGATGTCACCTGGGGAACACATATCAGAAAAGGGATAATGAGGAAGCAAGTGTGAAATGAGGCTGATAATGTATTTCACAGCTGAAAGCAGAAACTGGGTTTATAACCACCAAAACCCTAATTACATATTTCTGATGAGAAATACAGCCCTAGATTTGAACTCAAAGTGCAAATTATATTATTTGCTTTCCTTCCTGAATATTTGTTTGTTTATTTTTACTCCACTGAATTTGATATAATTTATCCTTTATGAAACCTAACGATTGACCAATAAGCTAAATTCTAAAAAATACCATCTAAATAGTTATTTTCAAGACTTCAGTATCAATTGAAATATTATTCATTGTCATCAATTTCAGTGAACTTTCAACATTCAGTTTAAGACTTTGAAAGTGTTTTCAGAAAACTTGCATTCTTCATTGAATCTGATTATTTTCTGAAAGAATAGCAGAGAATATATTTTTAAAATACTTTATTTTTTGTATTTATTTGCATTGATATATTGATTTGTTTCAAAAAGAAAATAAATACTAGAAAAATAATCAATTCTTCCAGGAAGTAATTTTATGTTTGTCAATTTGGATGCCTGATAAACTGATATATTATCAGCAAAAGGTTTCTCATGCATTGTCTTTGCTGTCTTCTCATTGAAGGTTTCCACACATGTATAGTGTTGGAAGTTTTTCCTTTTCAGAAATAAAGGGCCAGATATACTAAAAGGTTTAATTCATTTTGAAGACAATTAGGGCCAGATTTTTAAACCCTGGGTGCGGGCGTAGATTTGTGTGCTCAACCCGGCGCGCACAAATCTACTCCCAATTTTATAACATACGCACGTAGCTGCGCGAATGTTATAAAATCTGGGGTCGGCGCATGCAAGAGAGTGCACACTTGGGCACCTTGCCCGCGCCGAGCCCTAGGGGAGCCCCAGTGGCTTTCCATGTTCCTTCCACCCCCCCCCCACCTTCCCCTCCCTTCCCCTACCTAACCCTCCCCCCAGCCCTATCTAAACCCCCCCCCCGACCTTTGTTGACGAAGTTGCGCCTGCCTCCGGGCAGGCGTAGGTTGCACGAGCCCTTGGCACGACTGCTGTGCCGGATGCCTCGGTCCCTCCCCTGCCCCCGGCTCGCCCACTCCCCACCTATTTTTTCAAGCCCCGGGACATACTCGTGTCCCGGGGCTTGCGCGTCACCTGGCCTATGCAAAATAGGCTTGGCACGCGCAGGAGCAGGTTTTTGGGATTATGCACGTAATATACATGTGTAACCCTTTGAAAATCCGCCCCTTAATGTTTTGGAGCAATATCACTAAAGTATGGTAACCTGAGTTATCATTAACGAGGATTATTGTGTGAATCAATTATCATGGACCCCATGCATTTACCACACATTAGAGAATCAACCACTCTTTTTCCGAAGCACTACATTTTTTAGTATGCATATTATAATTGCATTTAATGTCCCAATCTTTAAGATAATGATAAACAGAAGAAGGAATTTTCAAAGTGATTTCATATGAACATAGGAACATTAGAAATTGCCATACTGGGTCATCAAGCCCATCCTGTTCCCAACAGTGTCCAATCCAGGTTACAAGTACCTGGAAAGTACCCAAACACTAAGTAGATCTCATGCTACTGATGCCAGTAATAGCAGTTGCTATGTCAACTTGTTTAATAGCAGTTAATGGACTTATCCTCCAAGAATGTATCCAAACATTTTTTAAACCCAGCTATACTAACTGCACTAACCACATTCTCTAGGAACAAATTCCAGAGCTTAATTGTGTGTTCAGTGAACAATAAGTTTCTCGAATTAATTTTAAATGTGCTACTTGTTAACTTCATTTTCCTTGTAAAAATAACATATACACACTTATGTAGCATGAACATTCATGTATGCTGTTTTATAAACCTTGAAAGTACCTGTGTACTTGCAGTTTGGCAAGTACATTTTCTGATCTGCTGTTAATATGTGAACCGGTGTGATGTCCCCACTAACGCCGATATATAAAAGTTTTAAAATAAATAAATAAATACATTTTACCAGTGAAATAAAGAAGCAGGCTAGTGGTGTTCTGGAGTAGGATTCAGAACTACATGCATAAGTTCTATTTGTATGCATGCATACATTACTGATCTTAGCCAAACATTTTTACACCTTCTAATGGACTTGCACAATTGTAATCAAACTAGTTTTTGTGGTGCTGTTTTTCAGGGTGGGAGCTCTGGGTGAATTGGAGCGAATTCAGAATGAAGTACCAGACAGACTAGGTGAACTAGAAAAGGACTGGGTGAACTAGTAAAGGTATCAGCAAACTGGTCAGTCCAAGAATGCATACAAATCAATATTTTCAAGATAGTAAACATGCATGCTTTATGAAATACCAACCTCAACATGTAAATCAGGGTTTTTAGACACATATGTGAGATATTTTTATACGCCTAAAATATAAGTGCAAACATTTATAAAATAGTTAGAGAAAGTAAGCATTTTCTGGCATTGAGAATATATGCTAATGCTACAAAATACACATACTGCTTTGGACAAAGATATGCTTTATTTCTTAAATTATGTGGCACTCACCACACAGTTTTTAAAATATTTGCATAAATCTCAACATGTCCACTTACACACACAAATTGTGTACCTCAGATAGTTTTGAAATTTGGGCTTAGAGTGTGCATTCAGAAAAAAAATCCAGAATTTTTTAGCATACATGCTCAAAGGTTTATGTGCCTGGAAATTAATGACTGAGTGTTAATACTGCCTGTTCTTAATAGTATTTACTGTTCATCTAGCCCTTACATCACTACAAGGGCCTGACCCCAAATGCTGTGCCTGTCTGTCCACTGTCCAGCCCTTATGTCACTACAAGGGCCTGATCCCAAATGCTGTGCCTCTCTGTCTAGCCCTTAAGTTACTACAAGGGCCTGACCTCAACTGCTGTGCCTGTCTGTCCAGCCCTTAAATCACTACAAGGGCCTGACCCCAAATGCTGTGCCTGTCTGAGTTTAGTTCTAGTATCTCTAATTTCAGTTTCATGTATTTGTGAATCATTTCTTTCCAGAATATTCTTTTTCCTGTTTTGCAACATTTGGAATGTAAGAACATAAAAAGCTGACTTAAGATGTTTGGAGCTCAATAGTTGTCATGACCTTCATAATATTGGCTATTTTCCCTAAATCTTTCTTAGGTGCCAACATTAATGTTTCTAGTAGTATAGAAAGCTGGTGGTAGTTGTACTCTAGTTCATCCTCTGTGCTCCCATAGTTTACAGAGGCACTGTAGGGTACAAAGTCAACATAGGTTGATATTGTAGATTTGGCTTGTGTAGCAGTTTTCTTATTTCTGAGAGCTCTTTGAGTTCCTTTGTCATCAGCTGAAGTGCATAAGTACAGTTAATAGCTTCTGGGCATTCACAAATAATCTCCAGCTCTGTTCTTGCTTCACAAATGGCAGTCTCTATTGCTCTAAAAGAATACTCTGTTGAATTATCTTTCACAAATGAAAAAGATGCCATTTTCTTCTGGCAGTCCAGGAAGAAGTGACAGATCAAACCATAATATACCTGCACAAAGGAAAGGGAACTCTCCCCGGGTGTAGCCTATCTCGTAGTACCTGCTGACCCGCTGCTCACATGGAAACCTCCTCCATTTCGCAACACTTCCGAGGCTTGTGCCCCACTCTGGGGTGAACCCAATTCAGGGAGCCCTTTCCTGCACAAAGGAAAAGGAACTCTCCCTGGGTGTCGCCTATCTCTTAACACCCGCTGACCCATGTTGAACCGCTGTTCACATGGATACTTCCTCCACTTTGCCACACTTTGAAGGCTCGTGCCCCACTCTCAGGGTGAACCCATTTCAGGGAGCCCTTTCCTGCACAAAGGAAAGGGAACTCTCCCCGGATGACGCCTATCTCGTAGTACCTGCTGACCCATGTTGAACCTCTGTTCACAAGGAAACCTCCTCCACCTTTAAAATTCTCATTTGCATACCTGCTACGTCCATCAGATTTTAAAAGACCAACGAGACCTCACTAGATGCCAATGGAACCACCACACGACCTGACTACCTCAGCCTGTCTTGCCCCTATCAACACCACAGTCTCCTGACTACCTCAGCTCTGCCAGCCTGTCATGCCCCTATCAAAACAAGAGGGACTAGTGTACCTTTGCTCTTCCAGCCTGTTTGCCCCTATCAACTTTGTGCCACTCTGCCTTGCTGCCATACACCAGATGGCTCTACTCCTTGTAGTGTTCTTGCCACTATCATGGTTCCTCAGTGTGTTGATGCTAGTCTTTCTGCTGCTTTGTCCCTTTATTGGCACCTTGTGGTTTTTTTCTGACACACTTTCTGCTTGCTATGTTCCCCCTTCATTGTGCTGTAGGATGTTGATGCCACTTGTCTTGCCGCTTTGCCTGTCATGCTGCCTTCGAGGGTTCATGCAACTGTTATTGGTGCTCTCTTTTGAAGCTGTGGTGTGTTTTTGACACTCTCACTGCTGCTTTGCACCTCTGTTAAAGCATCCTTGCCACTCCTGGTACCCCCTTGCCCCTTTACAGTGCCTTAGGCTATTCATGCCACTTTGGTGCCACTTTGCCACAGTCTAAGTACCTTGGAGCTCTTTTCTTGTTCTGATGATTGCTCCACAGAAGTTTCATCCGAATTGATAAGAAAATCCCAATTCTGCAGCCAAAAATAGGCTGCAAATACTTCCCCCATTGACTTTAATGGCAAACGGAAATGAATGAAACTAATAAACAAATTGGGTTTTTTTCCTATAATGAAATGAATTTGGGTCCCCATGAAACGAAAATACAAAACTAAATTATTTTTTTCCTTGTGCACATCCCTAGAGAACAGGGTCTCTTCTGTAGATGACTCAATTGAATATTTCAAGTCTGAAATTGAAAAACTTAACCAAACAATGTTCTACCCTAGAAGTCCATGCAGAGGAAATAGAAAATAGAAGTAGAAGGAATAATTTAAGATTATTAGACCTCTAGGAAAGCATAAAAGAAAGAGAGATGTGAAATGTATGTGCAACCTGGCTTTATATATAGCTGAGTCTTACTGAAACATTAACTGAGATAATAATAGAAAGGGAACATCAGTTGGGACCAACCAGCTCAAAATAATTCAGAGAGATCAAGACCTGTGGTAATGAAATTGCTGACCTATGCAGAGAAAACTTTAATTCTCGCAGCTTATAGAATGAAGAAAAGCATCTTTTTTGAGGGCAAAAAAAATATTAGTGTTTCAGAACTACTCAGCTAAAGTAGTGGCCAAAAGGCAATTTATGACACAATATTGTGTGCCTTAATATATCCTGCAAAAAAGGCAAGAAATTACAGACTCAAAGGATAAAAAGCTGGAAATAGCTAAAGTAGTGTTCTTTCAGGAATGTGTTTAGAATATGAGGTAACTTTAGGGGTTGGCATGAAAAACACTTTAATTTTGGTTCATTATTTTGTTATGTCCCCATTTTGTATCATATTGCTGATGTCTTTTCCTAAGTTATGTCATATTATTTTCCATTCTAATATTTGCTTCCATTAAAGTCTATGGAGGAAGCAATGCATCCTATTTTGTTCTCTAACAGTGGAGTTTTCAATCCAAGTTTTATCAAACATACAGGCAGGTGTTATGACCAGGAGAGATGTGAACCCTTGGACCGATGGGGAGTTGGTACGATCTTAGGAGATGGCTCCTCAGGTTCCCCCGTCGGGTGGCGAGGTGTAACCGAAGTTTGAACTGGCTGGATCTTCGCCACTGGAGACCTGAGGTCCCCCCAGGAGGAGCCCATGGGGACACGGGCCTCTGGGACTTAGGTGGACCTTTGAGAGGTCAAAGAGGTGTGAAGTTGGTGCAAAGGCCAACTGGATCTTCGCCACTGGAAGCCCGTGGCCCCCCTGGGAGGAGCCCATAGGGACCCAGGCCGCTGGGACTTAGGTGGACCCTTGAAGATGGACGGTCCGTCGAAGAAGTCCGAGGTCGAGTACCAGAGGGTCGCCGCTTGCCAGTCCGAAGTCAAACACTGAGGAATCACCGCTTGCCAGTCCGAAGTCACACACCAAAGAATCACCACTTGCCAGTCCGAAGTCACACACCGAAGGATCACCGCTTGCCAATCCAAAGTCACACACTGAGGAATCATCCAAGAAGAAGCAGAAAACCAGGAACCCGAGGCACCAGGAGACTCACCGGAGCGAGCAGACTCGTTGCCAAGTCGGTGAGTGAGTGAGGGAAGTCTCCTTAAATACTTCTCTACGTCCGGCCCCTGTGAAACAGCTGCAGACAATTTGGAGGACGAGGCCCCTTTAAGTCCTGTGAGGGGGCGTGGCCTCATGCCTAGGAGCCGGGCAGCTTGGCTGCTGCTAGGAGGTGCCTGGAAGCACAGCAGTGCAGCCTGTGCCACGAAGAGGAGGCCGGGGGCACCCCCCCCCCACTGGAGAAAGCGCTGGGGCGTGGCCCGAGACCGGCGGCCGGTGCTGTGGAGGAAGCCAAGAGCCTGCACTGGGGAACCCTCCGCACCTGTGTGCCGACGCCGACAGCAGCCCGAGAGCAGGTAGGAGGGGCTAGCCTTTGCCCGTATGACATAGTGAGGGCAAAGGTAGCGCCGGCACCATTTTGAAGATTGGCAATACGGCCCGCGAGCAGGAGGTCACTCCCGGACCCCCGCTGGACTTTTGGCAAGTCTTGTGGGGGTCAGGAGGCCCCCCAAGCTGGCCAAAAGTCCCTGGGGGTCCAGCGGGGGTCCGGGGGCGATCTCCTGCACGCGTGACGTCGGGAGCCAGGAAGCAAAATGGCGCCGGCGCTACCTTTGCCCTGTCACATGATAAGGGCAAAGGGCCACCGGCGCCATTTCTCTCAATGCAGTCATGGCCAGAGAGAGGGAGATCGCACCGGGACCCCCCCACTGGACCCCAGGTAATTTAAAACATTTTGGGGGGGTTCGGGAGGGTGGGGGATTTGTTTTAAAGGTTCGGGGTGGGTTTTAGGGTTTTTTTGGTGTGCAGGTTTTCCCGCCCTCCCCCGATTTACGATTTTTAACGATTAAAAAAAAAAAAAAAAACACGACGATAAGATTTCCCTCCCCCCCCAGCCAAAATCGATCGTTAAGACGATCGATCACACGATTCACACCCCTATAACCCACTCCCTAAGCTCAACACTTCCCTAAAATAAGGAAACCCCCCCGCCAGACACTTAACTCCCTCCCCGGTATCAAACATGACCCTTAATTAAATCTCCCCCTACCCTCACCCACTCCCGCACATCCACTCACACTGTCCCACTCCCCCCCTGGATAACCCCCCACTGCCTCTTTTTTTCCTCCCTCCCCACCCCTGCCTCCCCCAGCTAACCTCCCAAACCCTCTACCAAATCCCCCAGCCAATCCCACTCTCCCAAGCAATGTCATCATATCAATTTGAAATGTTTCTCTCTAGCCCTAATATGTTACCTCATTACAATGTAAAATGTTACGTTATATAAGTAACCTCGTAACAATGTTTATAAGTGTTATTTGTTATTTAAGTGACCTCGTTACAATGTAAAATGTTACAAGATACAAATTACCCCTTTACAAAGTAATATTAATGTTATTTAAATGCCATCCCATTAATATATCATATGTTACTATTTCCACCCAGTTCTTTAGATTATAGATAAGTTACCTTGTTACAATGTAAAATAGGACAGACCTTGCCCTATTCACTCAGTTTGATGTAAACCGATGTGATATCTCGATCGAATGTCGGTATATAAAAGTAAATAAATAAATAAATAAATATGGGGTGACGTGGGAGAGAGAGGCAGCCTTGTGTATGGGGGGTAACTAGGGTAACTATATAGGGTGACAGGTCACCCGTCACACACACCAGACTGCCTCTCTCTTACCAGTCACATATTTTGGAAAAATCTGATATTTGAACAATAGTTCAAGCTTCTATTATCCCCTTAGTAGATTATTGTAACTCTGTTCTACTAGGTCTTCCTGCAGTAACTCTCAAACCAACTACTGCTCAATGCATCCGTGTGTCTTATTCCTGGAAGCAAAAGATGGGATCTCATCACTTCCATCCTGATGGATTTACATTGGTTACCCAACACTGAATGTATAAAGTACAAAATCACCGTCTTTACCTATAAATTGATTTCTGATTCGGCTTCTTCATGGGGCAATGCTTTATTACATCTATATTGCCCCACCTGGCAACTTGGCTCTTCTCAAAGAGGCCTTCTTGATGTTCCTTCTCCATCCCATGCCAGGCTGTGTACAACCAGATTCAGTGCTTTTCTGTTGTGACACCTATTTTGTGGAACACTTTTCCAGTTGAACTGCGATTAGCAGACAGTTTAAAAACTTTCAAATCCTTATTAAAATATTCAGAAGCAATATCCTAAAACACCCCACATATACTCATTCACATTCATACCTCATTCAGTCCCCCACCCCTTATAAAAAACCTAAAGTGCCAGCTTTTAACAATCACAGCAGAGCCACTCTACACCATTATACTTTTACCCCTATATCTCCAATTTTGTTACTTTATCTGTTTTCACTGATCCCACACTGGGTCCTTCCCATGTGCCCTGTTATCAATGATCCCGCACAGGATTGTATGAGGTATGAATGTGAATGAGTGTATGTGGGGTGTTTTAGGATATTGCTTCTGAATAGAGAGGTGAATCAGAACCAGAATCTGATCGGTTCCGGTTCCGATTCAAATCTTAAAATTTTTATTGTCCGGCCTGATTGGGTTTTTGTTTATCGGCTGCGCTCGATCCGATAAACAAAAAACCCACCCGACCCTTAAAAACTGACCCCTTAGCTTCCCCCACCCTCCTGACCCCCCCAAAAATGTTTTTAAATTACCTGGTGCTCCAGTGGGGGTCCAGTGGTATCCGTGCCATTGGCCGGCCCCTGTCACATGGTAGGAGCACTGGATGGCCGGCGCCATCTTTAAAAATGGCACGGGTCATGGCTGGCCATCCAGTGCTCCTACCATGTGACAGGGGCTGGCCAATGGCACGGATACCCTGTCACATGGTAAGGGCAAAGGGCCATCGGCGCCATTTTTATTAGTGGCAGTCGATGGCCTGAGAGCGGGAGATCGCTCGCCGCGCCCCCACTGGACCACCAGGTAATTTTAAAATGTTTTTTTGGGGGTCGGGAGGGTGGGGGAACCTAAGGGGTTGATTTTTAGAGGGTCGGTGTTTTTTTTTTTATCGGGTCATCGGCGCCATTTTTATTAGTGGCATCAAAATGGCGCCGATGGCCCGAGAGCGGGAGATTGGTCCCGGGGCTTCCACTGGAGCACCAGGTACTCGTAAAAGGTTTTGTGGGGGGTTGGGAGGATGGGGGGAGGCAAGGGTTTAGTTTTAAAGGGTCAGGGTGGGTTTAGAGGTTGTTTTGGTGTGCCTCCCCCCAAATCCCCAATTTATGATTTTTCACGATAAATCAGGGGAATTTCTATTGTATTGCGTACTCTAACGATTTTTGATGATTTAAAAAAATATCGGACGATTTTTTAAATCGTCAAAAAACGATTCACATCCCTACTTCTGAATATTTTTTGGTATGTCCATATTTTTGGTATGTCCATGATATAAAGATGTTGGAAATTGATTGAAAATTTATTATATGGACTTTTGTAATTTGCACATGTGTTTTTGATATTGTAAAAATTAATAAAAATGATAAGCTATGAAACACTGTGATGTAATGTGTTAAATTGAATTATAACAGTGATATGCATTAATATCGTATAGTATACTTGGGAAATAGGATCTTGATGATTCCCTATATACATGTAAGGTTTGTCAAGGATTAGGGAATGTGAATTTTCTCTGTATTTTAGTACCATAGCAGTTAAACTCTAGCTAGATAATGAGTTATGCAGCTAGAATTTAGCCACACAAGTCGGGAGAAATCTGGGGGCAAGAGGGATGCTTTTCGAGGAAAAGCAGAGTTAGCCACATAAATTAACTGGCTAACTCTGATATTGGGAGTTAGCCAGTTAACTTATGTGCCTATGTCTGGGCATGCCACTAATCTATCCTAAAGTTAGCCGGATAAATATATCCGGCTAACTTTAAGACAGAAGTGTATATTCAACAGTGCAACCACGCCGCTGAATATACCCTGCTAGTTAGCTGGATAAGACTATTTTATGTTGTAATTGTTTATCGCATTGAGTGATTTTTTAAATCTGGAAGGCGATTAATAAATGATATTTAAAAATAAACTAACAAATATGTTTATCCCACTAACTTTCCAAGTCACTCAGTGGCTGAATATTGCCCTTATTATGTATTAAATATCTCTCAAAAATGATAAAGCAATCAGAAACAAGTTAAGAAATATTCAAGTATAATTAAAAATAAATATGCTAAGGAGACTATATCCTAACATTAGCATGCACGCTAAAGCCATTTAGCATGCTTGTTAAGTTGCATTCTATGCAATAAAATCTTACTGGTTGGTTTTCAAAGGCTTGAGCATGAAAAAACCGAGATATGAACATGACTTGGAACTATGCGTGCCTCAAGGATTTTAAAAGGCCCGTGACCACATAGTATCTCCCAGTACCGGCATAAAAAATGTTTTCTGAAAAAGGGGTGGGGCATGGGCATGGTCTGGATGGGTGTGTCATTGCTAGGCCAGGTCTGCAAGATTAAGTCATCATCTAAGTAGTTATGTGCAAAAATGCGCACCAGGGTCCCATACCATGCAACTTTACTTCTGCTATGGATGCCGGGTAAGTCGTGTAACAAAATAAATGAGGCTAGTCAGCGGGGTTTTAAGGCTCAGGGGTAATAGGGTAAAAGGGTGGCAAGTTAGCTAGGTAGTTTAGGAAAGTCCTCTCCTTTACTGAGATGAATTGGGAGAGAACTGGTAAAAAGGCCTATTGTATCCCCACATGTACCTACTATAATTCCCCCCACTCTAGATGGCATTCATGTGTGTCAATATAAAATTGTTCGCACATGTAGATGCGAATAGATGAATTTATAACACGTGCACATATACGCACATATGCACGCGTCTGCTATAAAATTGGTGCGTCCATGTGCATGCGCCGACAAACACGTGCACATGTGAGTGGGTCTTATATTTTATTTCTTAGTGTGCATGGTAAATCATTTGTAGAAGACGACATTAACATGCATATGCTAAAATCAGCATACATAAGCATGTAAATAAAGATATCAGATGCAATTAGAATTTAGCTGACATACACTGAATAGCATGGTGTGCTCGCCTATATGTGCAAATTAGCAGGTGCTCGTTAAGGCCTAAAATTTAACCCCTGCCATGAAGCAGGTGTTAACTTTTTAACTCACACTTTATTGGCTTTGAATTTACTGTATGAATGTGTTTTTCGATTGTGCCATTATTCTAAGTTGTACAGGGTGGGCCATGGAAAAGTAGCCTGCCTCCAATGCACTGGTATTAGAGGGGGGCTACTTTTCCATGGGCCACCCTGTATAATTTATCATATAGTAGTATGTATTTTGGTGAACACAAAATAATTTGTAAGCAGCGATAGACCGAGATAATAGTTTTCCTATGTCTTTTTTTCATTTGCAAATCACAGTGAGTTAGACTAAAACTCAAGCACATCATGGGATTTTTTTCATTCGCATAGAAATGAATTATCTGTCTGCTAAGATTGTTAGTTAAATGCCTGTCTTCACCACTATGGTTCCTTGCATCTACAAGGAGGTGACCTTCTTTTAGAGTTTTGTTAAGATTGTAATTACAGGCAAAATAGATCCCGCCTTCCCCTAATAATTACATTCTAGTTTTAAAAGCAACATTTCATGAGACTGACTAACCCATGGAAATAAAATCAATATCAGCTAAGAGTGGGAAGAACGGGATGAGCTTTGTATTGATAGAGAAAGCTATTTCATTAACAATCCTCACCAACAGATAATTCATTTTTATTATGCCTCTCTCTTCAGCAGGACAGTTCTTCATATCTGTAAAAATGTTCAAAGCAGTCTAGTCAAAGAAAGAAGTCTTTTGAGTATTTCATGAGTTGACTCATCTATGCTTAATAAGCAGCTTTGAAGATCCAGTTCACAGATACAAATGCAGAAGAGGAGAAGCCAGCTAAGTAATTTGTGAGAAATTATTTTATGGAAAGTCCAAACTATAGTTTTATCGATTTCCTGGCCTTTCTGTTGTTTGTTTATAGAAACCTGAATAGGGGGCCTGAGTCTACTGGCCAGAGCCCACCCTTAACCAAAGCACCGTCCTCCCATGAAGGAAGGCGGCACAGAAAAAGGGGGAGGAGGAGAAGAGGCACGTGGCGATGCAGGCCAGAGGGTCGGTGCGCGATCAGGCACAACCCTCCCTTGCAAGTGCAAGGACGTGGCATTAAGCCACACCCTGGGCTTCGGCACCGAGGTGGAACAGCGCCGACTGATGATGTCATCGGCCCTTTAAAGGGCCGCGAAGGAGGCCAGAGAGCCCCTCTTGAATGCGTGCCGGAAAAAAGACAACGCCGGCAAGAGAGGGCTAGTGCACGGCGGAGGTGAGGGGACATTTTTCGGTGCAGGTGGGTAGCCAGGACAGGCTGTAACGGGTGCCCTGTGTGCCAGAGCCATTGGTTCCCGGGCGGGTGGTTAATTTGGGTCCTGATTTGGGCCCTCCTTTCCCCGGGTTGACCCGTGTACGGCCTGGCGCCCCGCGGACCCGCCTGCTGTTTATGGCAGGAATGGGCTGTTGCCGAGGGTGACACCAAACGCGCCGGTAAGAAGGGCTTCGTCTGCAGCGCTGCGGAGATCCCCGGACCTTTGATTGGGAGGGCAGTGGCGGCGCATGGGCGGCGAACAGCCAGGTGGTTGGGCGGAGGGGAGGAGTCAGAGAGGCATCGCGCAGATTTGGAACAGCGGTGGCCTAGTCCAGCGGTCCTGATCAGACGGGCAGGCCACAAACGCAGCAAATAAAGGGCAAGAAAGAGGAAATCCAAGCAGGCGTCTCTTTGGGTTTCTTACATGGCCTGGGGGCTGGTTTAGGAACTTGTTTTTCAGGAGACCTACCCCGGACGTGGGGGTGGTTTTCCCCGGCACATGGCCAGTGGGTCTGGGCCAAAAGTAGGGGGCGCACATCGGAGGGTGGGTCCGCTTGACCAGGAATACCAAGTGAGTACATTAAAAAAAAAATGTGTGTGTGGGGGGGGGGGGGGGTCCAGCAGGAGGCAATCGCTAGATTGAGTCAGCAGACAGACGGGGGAACTCGTTTCAGAGGGAAGGGGGCAGAGACAGGAGGAGAGGGCCTAGATCAACATAATAATAATAAGAACATAACAAATTGCCATGCTGGGTCAGACCTAGGGCCCACCAAGCCCAGCATCTTGTTTTCAACAGAGGCCAAAACCAGGCCATAAGAACCTGGCAATTACCCAAACACTAAGAAGAACCCATGCTACTGATGCAATTAATAGCAGTGGCTATTTCCTAAGTAAACTTGATTACTGGCAGTTAATGGACTTATCCTCCAAGAACGTATCCAATCCTTTTTAAACACAGCTACACTAACCACGCTAACTACATCCTCTGGCAACAAATTCCAGAGTTTAATTGTGCGTTGAGTGAAAAAGAACTTTGATTAGTTTAAATGTGCCACATGCTAACTTCATGGAGTGCCCTCTAGTCTTTCCATTATCCAAAAGATGAAATAACTGATTCACATTAACCTGTTCTAGACCTCTTACGGAATGAAAGTAATTATGGACTCAGATCTGGGGGGTGCCTGTGGGAATTTTCATCACGGGAGGCGGTGCTTTGCCTTTGCATTGCAGGTTCAGTTTGAATATGGGACTGGCAGAGGTATGAGATAGAGGTGGCGAGTCTGTAGATATTGTAACAAAGCTAAAAGGTCCCAGTAATTAAAGGAGCCTCACTGTGCACTGATGTGTGGCGCCGGATTTTTTCCCGTTGATAGCTACGGGAAATGATGTATGTGTACTGTAAATAAAGCTATATTTTCATTATTGTATATCTCTTATCTTGTATCATGGTGTGTGCGTTTAGTACTGTGTGCAGTCTGCCTGAGAAAGAACAAAAGACGGGCAGAAAAGAATTTGACGGGGCAGAGGAGAAAGCCCTAGCAGTAATTCCCATCTGGGAAGATGTAACTTACTGCTGGTTAATGTGATAGGAAACTGGGCGCATAGAGCCCCACAAGAGGATGGATATAATTGTCTTAATTGTTTTTCCCTTCCCCCACCGAGTTCCTATAGTTGCAGGGAAAGAGCTAGCATGCATCGTCCAGCGGGGATAGATATTTCTTACGAGGATTGATAGACATAGGAAGGCTGACTTAAGGGTTAAGGAGTTGCAGTAGCAACTAGCCGCAGCCCGAAGAGAACTAGAGATATTAAAGTGGCAGTGGTGGCAGAAAGTGCAGCGAGCAGTAGAAAATGAAAGCAAATTAGTATAGTGACTTCCTGGTTTCCTGGTATGTGAGAATAAATCATATAAAATGCTATAGGAATACTTAAAAGCAATTGGAATTTGCAAGGAAAAGCTTGTGGGGTTGCTTTACTGGCTAGACCCCCCTTCAAGCCTGCTCAGCTTCCTGTTGTATGTGGTTGGCCTCTCTGACTTCTGGGGGACACCCAGCTCATCAGGATAGATATATAGGCCACCTTTCATTGATTATCCAGCATCAGGCCTACTGCGCTCAGTATAGCCTGCGTCCATATGTGCAATTATTTGGGTGCCTCTCCACCCCTCGATGAAGTATGGTCTTAGGTCCTTGCTCAACAGCATCTCCCACTGGCAGGATATTTTGGTGGCAATGGCAAGCACTGAACACCTTATGATCCGGCCAGCAACCTCCAGGTGGGTGCACCAGGAGGGAGGAATGGTCGGTGGGGTAGAGCAGTGAGCTGTGAATTGGGGAAGCAAGGATGGAGGGGCCCATGAAGTACAGTTTCCATAGCAGTTTCTTGTGGGTGGGGGCATCGTGGCGGAGTGGCTGGGGCACGGGATTGTGGCTCCAGTCTATTCAAAGGGATGTGGGTTTGTGTCCCACGGCTGCTGGTATCTAAGTGGAGTAGTAGCATAGTGGTCAGAATAAGGGGCCAAGAATAAGGGAAGCCAGTGTTCTATTCCCACTCAAGGATAATGAAAGGCAATTTTTTTCTCCCTCTGGCAGAAAATAAATTTGATATTTAACCTTTCTGCACTAGCACAGCTGCCGGGAGGTGGGCAGCATTTGGCGCGGGTAATAACTTCAAGGGGGAAAAGTGAGGAGGGGCCAAGCACGGAGACCATGCCGACAACAGGCAGGTGACTTTTCAGTATAGGAGGGAGCAGTCGAGGACATGGTCGCGGTTGCTAAGGTTTGAAGCTGGGTGGGACGAGGCAGCGGGCGAGAACAGTGGCGTAGCCGCGGTCAAGTGGCGCAAGCACCACAGGTCAGCAGGAGTAAGTATCAGAGGCCTGCGGGCATGGTGAGCCATCTCCTTCTTCTGCAAGTGTGATGAGGGGGACAGTCTGGGCAAGGCAGTCTACCAAATCCTGCCCATTACTTGGCATGGCAGGGCTTCAGCGGAATTTCGGGGCATGACGAGTTCTGGACATCGCAACCCATCCCAGTGCAGTTGTGTATTGAGCCGTGCAGCGAATGTTCTAGAGACACGAAGGCGGGGCATGCCTCGACGGTGAAGGGAGATTTCTGGACAAGAGGGAAGAGAGTTGATTCAGGACAGAGGGAACTCGGGAACTCGGCCTCGGGACCATTAAGACTTAAGTATATCAATTTCACAGTGCATCAGAACTTCCCTGATCCAGTCTAAAGGAAACACAAAGTTAGATTTCCTGAAGGGTGCCATCCAACACTAACGCACAGCTATGGCGATAGCCACAGAGCATATAATTCCATTAAAGGTTAAAAAATCTAGGAGAAACTGCAACCTGTAACATCACCTTACTATATGGGACTGATATTATACAGTTCACTGGAAATCTGAAAATATCACCGAAAATCTACATATGGAGGAATTTTTCAAAGACTTAGGATTGAAATATTTAGTGTATAGGTATATAAATAGCTTGTACCTGCATACACGCTATTTTATAAACATCAAACATACATGTGCATTTTTGTAATCTACAGGTGTAGAAATGGGGAGGTGTTGGGGTGGTTATGTGGGGCCAAAAGTTATGCACATTCAGGTGAATTTTCAATAGATTTAGGCACAATTGTAACAATTTTCAAAAGCCATTTACCCTCTTAAGAAGTGAATTTTAAGACTTATGCGAGCGTTTGACGGGTAGCGCACATGGATGCAGCAATTTTATAACATACGCACATATATGCAGGTATACATGCATGTGTAATACAACTGGCTATATGCACATACATCTGCATGCAGATGCCGCCTCAATCGTTTATGTGGCGCGTATTTTAATAGATACGCGTACCAACACAATTATCTGGTCGCCATTTCATTCCCAGTTTTCCCCAGGGAAGGAGAGGACTTCCTAATCCCCCCTAGATAACTTGCCTACCTTTTACCATATTAGCCCCAACACATAAAAACCCTGCTGACTAGCCTAGTTTTGTTATTTTATTATACTTACATGCCATCCATAGGGATGAAGTAGGGGAGATCCGCCGCGAAGAGACAGGCATTCTGATTAAGGTGCATACGGTTTCAACCTTGTACAGGATCAAGAGGTCGTGGGGGAAACCGTGGACAAGAAAAACCGGGAGGGCGGAGTGAGCGCAAGGTGATGGAAGGTCAGGGCGCAATAGGGTGCATTCAGCGGTGACTCATCTGGCCGAGCCACACCACTTTAAAAAAAAAAAATTCATATTCGGGGGTGCAGCAAGAAATTTAAAAGGGTGTCATCAGGTGTTACTGTCTTCACACTAAGTGCCCAGGTGTAACAGGAGAGAGGTTCTGGTACAAGCTTATGTAAGCAGCAGCTGAGTAATAACATTGAGGCAGGGTAGTAAATGCCCTTAACGGGTCCAGCCTCAGACAACTGCCCAGCCGAGTCGGAGAAGGCTACTAAGGACGATAACTATTAGAAGGAGTAATTCGGCCTATACATAATGACCAAACCGGACTAGAAGCCTTCATAATCTATCATGATTTGACAGGAGCTGTTATGTTAAGAAGGGCAAGCAGAAATAGAAAGACTATTAGTTCCAGGCGTTGAAAAAGCGAGGAGCATCAGACATGGCTATTCTATGCTACGGATATATGGGGAGCGCTATAAAGACCACAAGGGCGAAGCCTATGGACTGGATCCCATGGGAGTGGACCCCCACATCGTGAGCTATCAGTCTAGACTAAGTAATTATGTACTCCAAGGTTCGGACTGCATGGTCATAGTAGGGGCGGTAGACCAGTGCTTGATGGTCAACTTCTCTCGGCCAAAAGGATGTGCCGGCACACTCAGCGAAAGGCGCAGCAAAAGGCACGAGCTTCACAGTCTCGCTAATCTATAGATAAGGGGGGGGGGGTCCACACCCATTAATGCAGCCTTGCTTGATCGGTATGGTGGGCTGCAGGAAGTATGCGGCAATCGAGATAACATCTTGGCTAGCAACACCAGGGCTGGATGGTGGACGGTAATTACAGCTAAGGGAGTTGAGTTCACAGTGGATCAAAATTTTGGAAACAAACAGGACTGCAGACTCGATAATGCGCTTAGCTTGGAGCTATATACGGAGGGTCGCCAGGAGAGCATACAGACGATCCTATGGACCACACACTTAGGACTGGCACTGTAAGGGTGGGTTGTCACATAGCGGAAAAAGTCTTACTATGGCGCCTGAGGACTTGAGGGCTGCTCCGGACGTAATGATAATACTTCTGGGGGGCCAAGGAACTTTGCTCACTGACTGTTAAGACACGTTTAATAACGCTCTACAGGATGCCAAAGGGGGCATAATATGACAAAAAATAAGACACAGGCCGCAGCTTATTATTAATTGGGGGGACACGAGGCAAAGGTCCTCCCTACCTCGTGTCTTGGCAGTTACCCGGGCCGGTTGGGCATATTGCAAGTGGTGCTGGTGACATCACAGGACGGCGTGGTAGCCGATCAGCGCCTGGGGCGGCGCTAAAAGGTGGGGGCCCCCTTGCTAGTGGACAAAGCGGGAGGCCCATGGAGTAAGGCTGCCTTGCTTGGTCACCACGGCGGGTAGCGGTGGAGACATCATACCGGCTCGGGTATCCAGGGAAGGATTTTCTTGATATGTTAAATAAAAGCTGCAGTCTTATTATACCAACAACAGTTTCCGTGTCTTCCATGTAGTCAAAACAAATGCATAATTTGCCTAAGGTACGGTATGGGGCCAGGAAGTAGGGACGACGGCCACGTGGGAAAGAGTGACGGCTGCCAGCGTTAATACTTTAATCTGTTCTTGGGTGGGATAATTTGGGAAGCAGCATGTACTGGATGTTAAATACGTGGTGCCAAATATCAGTTTCAGGAAAAAGTAGGGTGATAAAAATGCAAGTCAATTTTTTGTACAATGATAAAATATCACATCTTTTATTATTATTTAGAAAGAGATCATTTTTTATAACTATTTTTATTTACATATTTGTAGTATTCCTGCTCCCAACTATAGCTCTCCTTATTTCATTCTGGCTCTAAATGTACTGTTCCCTCTTGTAGCTCATGATGACATCTGTTACTTTCATTAACCTTCACAAAAGTGCCAGTAATGTCTGTAATCTCCTTCTCAGTATTGGGAGTGATGTTCAAGAAGAAATCTTACAATGCAATGATGAATAGTGGCTTAGCTTGGAGACCACCAGTTTATACATGGGTGCTAATATTTAAAGTAAATATCTTGAATAAAGGATGCTACAGAATAATAAAACAAGCATTAAAAAAAATCATAATTTAAAGAAATTAATAAAGGGTGCAATATACTGTTTACCACTAGATGCCCATAACAAAAGCAACAGAGGGTGCAATATAGTATCTTCCTTCTAGAGCATACCAGCACCCACCGTTTTAGGATGTGAGCTCAGAGGAAAATATTTATCAAAAAAGAACACACATTTCAGTTCCTGCCAAGTATTTTTCAGGTCCAAATTCTAGAGTCTAGCAATTGCTCATTCATGTTTTTAATCCTGTCAGATTCCAGTCAATCCTAAGAATGGTCCTTACAGATTCAGTGTCTCATTCCTACACTCTTCATAGTTCTCTTGAGCTTTATAACTCAGTCCTCAGGAGGAAAAAGCAATTCTCTGGGCTTCTAGATAGTATTCCTTAGGGAAATAAAGGTCCACAGGACTTATCTAACTAACTGGGTCATTCATCAAAGTGCGTTAGGACCCGAACGTGGATTAAATGAGATCTAATGTGCAATAAATAGCACAATGCCAAATAGCATGACATTTTTAAATTTAGTATGCATGTAGGAGGAGTTAATGCAAATTAAGGTGAGCTGCCGCATTCCATGATCGCTTAACCCACAATAACACGGGATTTAACATCAGAAATAACTGCTCTTTTTTTTTTTTTTTTGCGGTACCAAGGGGAAAATGTTTTATTGCGCTCCTGCTGACATTATCACAGATCACGGCTATTATTGTGGCTATTATCATGCACGATAAAAGAGGTATTCTATAAGACACATCTACCAGGTGCTCTTGGGTAAATAAAATCAGCTGTTCCGACCTGGCCTGTCTTCCTAAACCCATAATGTTTGTGGCAAGTTTGTTGGGGGTACTGGATGTTTCAGGAGGCTCACCACAGACAATAAGAGGAACGACAACTACATGAACAGGCAAGGGTAGTTCCAATTACTCCTACGTAAGTCCCTGCAACAGAGCCTGAGCCACTGGCCCTGCAAGGAGGGGCTCACAGCAGTGCCTGGCACACAGGTGGGCATGGCAGAAGAGATACAGGAAGTGTATCATTCCTCCACAGAGGATTATGTGGTTGGCAGATATCACTTCTGCTCTCTGGCTATCCTGGAATTGTATGAAAGAACCAGAGGGAATCTGGATACGGTCACAGAAAGGCCCCCCATGCTGTGCTGGGCCTTACCAAACCCTGCATTTCATGGCAAGCGGCTCCCTCCAAAGGACAGTAGGGGTCGTGGAGGGAATGTCCTAAACCACTTTTTCCTGCGGCTGGACCAAATCATCATAGCTACATAGCATTTCCTTGGGACAGGCGGGACTTGAAGAGAGACTTTTATGCCATCGCAAACTTTCCTAATGTTCTGGGAGCTATCGACTGCACTCACGTAGCCATCATCCCACCCCTATGACAGGGAGGAGATCTTCCGCAACAGAAAACTCTCCCACTCCTTCAACATGCAAGTGGTCTGTGATACTCGCATGCGCATCCTCGATATGATGGCCAGGTACTCGGATGCCATGCGTGATACCTTTATACTTAGACAATTAGGTTTCTTTGAAAATTTTGAGGATGACCTCTATGGTGATGGTTGGCTTATAGGTAAGAGAGACGCTTCTTTCTCTATTCCATCTCTGGCTATGTGTTTGCAGAAAATGGCATGGGCATGGTATGTGGGGGTGGGGGGCTGTGAGGAAAGTAGCTGCATTGCTGACATGACAAGTGGTTTGTGAAGTTAGATCCACACGGCATTGCACTGGGACCTGGCTTTCTCTCCAGAGGCCTGCTAATTTTGTGAGGCCAAACAATGCACTTGCCATAAAGCTTGATGTGTGAGCAGGCACTACATGCTATCTATGGGTTTCACTGTAAAAAGTGGTCTTTTCCATTTGGAGCAGTTGAAATCTCACAGGTTAATCACAACCTTTAAGAATCCACACTGCTGATACTTGCAGATCAGGTGTGGGTGATGGGTCAGCCAGGATGTCAGGCACAATTTGTCTTGCCCATCACACAGTTAAACCAGAAGCAGTGATCTGTGCATTTTGGGGCCAAGCATATTCTCTGTATCAGGGCTGACATACTGCCGAGCAGACAGGGAATGGCACATTCAGACCATGAGGCAGAGGTTTTTCTGCTAGGACAGGTGCGACAGCTCTGGAATTTGTTGCCAGAGGATGTGGCTAGTGCAGGTAGAGCTGGATTTTCAAAAGGTTCCGCGCTCGCTCGTAACCTGCCTTACATGCACTGGGCCTATTTTAAAAAGGCCCAGCGATGCACTTAAAGCCCCGGAACGCGTGTACGTCCCGGGGCTTTACAAAAGGGGTGGGGAGGGGCGGGGGCGGGGCCAGAGGCCTCCACATGGGATCTCGGTGCCGGTAGTCGGTCAACACGCGCAACTTACTTCAGCCCCAGGTCTGAAGTAAGTTTTAAAACAAAAAAATAAGACAAAAAAGGTAGGGGGGAAAGGTAGGGGGGAAAGGGTGGGGGGGTAGGGGAAGGGAAGGGAAGGTGGGGTGGGGGAGTATGAAAGTTCCCTCCGAGGCCGCTCTGATTTTGAAGTGGCCTGAGAGGGAAGGGGGGAAGGCAGCGTGGCTTGGAGCGGGCTCGGCACATGCAAGGTGCACAATTGTGCACCCCCTTGCAAGCGCTGACCCTGGATTTTATAACATGCGAGTACCTGCGCACGCGTGTTATAAAATTGGGTGTACATGTGTGCATGCCGGATAGCGCGTGCACATGTACATCTGCGGGCTCCTTTTTAAAAGTCCATTAACTGCTATTAATCAAGTTGTTTTAGAGAATAGCCACTGCTATTACTGGCATCAGTAGCTTGGGATCTACTTAGTGTTTGGGTATTTACCAGATACTTGTAGCCTGCATTGGTCACTGTTGGAAACAGGATGCTGGGCTTGATGGACCCTTGGTCTGACCCAGTATGGCAATTTCTTATGTTCTTTTGTTCTTTTGTTCTTTTGTTCTTATGTACATGCGAGTATCTCAGTTACTTGTAAACCGACGTGATGTGTCCTACGAATGCCGGTATAGAAAAATGTTAAATAAATATAATAAATAAATAAATAATGTACAGCTTCAAGGTTTGAAGACTGCTAAGAATGAGTAACCTTAGCTTGGTTGTGAGGGGCTGCCACACATCTGTTGTGAGGGGCTGCCACACATCTGTTGGAATCAGCAGACACAATTTATTAGTCAGGAAGATATGACCTAGATTCAGCTCATGCTATACTGGTAATATATTAGGGATGTGCTATTGTCAAGGACGAATTAGGCAGTTTTGTTGAAATTGCCAAATTCGTCCTGGTTCAAGGACCCCGAAACCCGAATGGATTTTTTCCAAAGTTTCGGAAAAAATTTGGTTTTGGGTTAGTGCACACTAACGGGGGTTAGTGCACGCTTACATTAAAATGTTAGCACACACTAACCGAAATTCAGGGCCCCCCGAATCACAAAGGTTCTAGACAAAGATGGCATGCACTTAGCATAGAGAAATAGGCTTTTAAGACTCAGGCTAAATGAGAGGCTAGCTTCTACTGTCTTATAGCATGCTGTGGTTTGGCAGCCAGATCTCAAAGTGTCTGCAGTGTGATTGATGCCCCCATTCTGTCTTTGCCACAGGAGATCTGAGATACGGTTGCAGGAACTGGCTTCTCACGCCTGTTGCTATTCCCAACTCACCAGCGGAGAAGAGATACAATGAGGCCTTATCTTCTACCTGCTGTGTCATAGAACACACTTTCAGAGTTCTCAAAAGTAGATTTCACTGTTTGGACAAAACAGGTAAAGCTTTAATGTATGCCCCTTCCAAATAGTGAGATATAGTGCTGCTCTGCTGTGTATTCCATAATCTTTTTCTATGCCATGGAATACCAAGAGATACTTCCGGATCTACCCCCAGATCCCCCATGTGCACCCGCACAAGCCGAGGACACCATGCTGAGTTGCTGCCAGATTCAGCAAAGCCTCACAGACTGCTACTTTGCCTGTTAGGCCTCAACTATCCCTTATTCTATGGAAGAGAGGCCAGTAGAGTGTTTGCAGCTGCTCTTCTTTCTATCATCTTTCTTTCACTCACTTCTCCTCTGTCTGGGTCAGTGTGTAGCAGAAAACATATATACCTACTTGGGCTTCATCTTGACAATGGAGGAATAGACTGTACTTGAAAAATTGTATTCAGAGTAAAGATAACACCAAATACATATGGTTGGTCTAATGTTTTCTGACTGATAGTGAGTCTAAAAGAGGCATGTGTCACCAGAGAGTTCATGTAGGACTGCCAACACAGTGTACATAGCTTGTCCTACCTTACAGCATTTTGTTTGTGGGCCTCCTCCTAGGACCCTGTCTTAGCCCTCACATGTAGGTGAGATAGTGTGTTAGGAGTGATGGGACTCTAGCTGGGCTTTGAACTTGGAGAGCAACAGCTCTAGAAATCCTATAAATTACAAGTTGCTCTGAAGCTTAAAGTCACAGCCTAAAGCTAGTTTAAGGTATCAATCACAGAGTTCCCATTTTACAGTCTAATGCCATAGCTGACAAGCATGTGCATGTAAAGTTATATCACCTGTACTTGGGATGTTTTGTGTCACATAATCCTGCAAAGACACTGCTGACAGCACTGCCTCAGCTATTTCAGAGCCACTGCTGACATTAGAGTGCTCATCTAGTGGCCATCGCTTACAGCCTTTAGTAATGCACCTATGAAACATTGTGGCATTCCCACAATGCTCACGGGTCATTCTAAGCTACCATATCTTTTTGTGATTGCATGCACCCATTCACAGATGGCCCCTGCTGCACCTACCTAGGCTAAATTTAATCTGTCATGTCCAGTTAGTGAGAGCCTTGTCCATTGCAATGTCATGTTAGTTAGGTTAGCTTCTCGGGGAGGCAACACAAAGATGCTGGTCAAACTGTGTGAAGGCAGGATTGGGAATCAGATGGTGTCATGCCCTCACTTGTATTTGCAAGTCAATTCAGAAATGTCAACATCACAGTATATAAGAACATAAGAGCATAAGAAAATGCCATACTGGGACAGACCAAGGGTCCATCAAGCCCAGCATCCTGTTTCCAACAGTGGCCAATCCCAGCCATAAGAACCTGGCAAGTACCCAAAAACTAAGTATATTCCGTGTTACCATTGCTAATGGCAGTGGCTATTCTCTAAGTCAGGGGTCGGGAACCCATGGCTCGCGAGCCAGATATGGCTCTTTTGAGGGCTGCATCTGGCTCGCTGACAGTCGCCACACTTTCCCGCTGACCCAGCTGCTCCCCGGTCCTCCTCCGCCCGGGCTTAAAATGCTGTCAGCCCGGCGGAATGCGGCAGGACAGCTGGAGTCAGCAGCACCGGCGTGCTCTCTTCTTCCCACCCCCCCCCCCCCCCGCGGCCCGGAAGAGGAAGTGGAGAGTATCGGGTGCGTGCGCGGCAAGAAGAGGCCACGCTAGTGCGCTCGGCATCGGCCCGAAGAAAAGAAGACTGCAGCGCGGCTCGGAGGAAAATGAAGATGTTCAACTGCGGCCAATGGGACTCCGCCTCCGCGAGGGCTGAAAATGAAGAAGTTAGCGTTGGGAGGAGGCTGCTGCTGCCGCGAGTTCCCGGGGTGGGGGCGAGTTCCCGGGGTGGTTATGGGGTACAGTGTAATGTTTGGAGGGGGTTTGGAATGTCATTGTTAGAAAAAAATTGTGAGTCAGTTGCATTTAAACCTCTCATCATGGGTTGGCTTTTAAACAATTGTGTGGATATGATTTATTTTAAATTAAACAAAGGTCAGAAACAAACAGAAGGCACTAATATGCATGAACTCCATGCTGCAGTATTTGTTAATTACAGCATTTGTGTTATATTCTAATGATGATAGATATTGCTCAGTTTTGCTTATACCTCACTAGATGCTAACTTTTAGAAGAGGGATGTGGTGCTAGATGAAGGGAATGATTGTTTTTTTTATTTTTTGATGGGAGCTTAGGTATACACATCCGAAGGGAGAAATAGATTGAAACAACAACACAATAAAACAGGGAAATCCCTCACATATAATTGTAGGTCTTGGCTAATGCATATGAATGAGTGCCCAAGGTTGTGCACAGTAGGGCCATAATTGCTCTCTGGTATAACAAAGTTCATCCTTTTATTTTGCAGACTTCCAGACTCCTAGCTGATATGTCTGTGCTTATGGAAATGATCCGTACTTTTATTTAGGGTATTTACAGGATCTGGTATTACAAACTCAATGGAGTATAGGAAAGATTTAACATAAATTCAAATTAAGTATAAAGTTGTATGTTTCAGGTTTCTTTTTTTTTTTTAGAAAGTGAGTTAGGAGTGTATAGTACAGGAAAAAAAAACCAAAAAGGTTTTGATTTGTAAATGGAAGTAGCTCTTATCATAGGGGACAGCGCCTCCTAGAGGTGGACCATTATAGACAGGAAAGTAGCTTTATGACTGCTTTCTGCTGAATTAAGGTATAACAGAATGTTGAATTTTAAGGAAACTGTAATGTCATTTTTAAATGTTATTCTAATCATTATATTAATTGTTATATGCTAGATTTCTTTCCAGGGCACTACAGCACAAAGCACATTTGTCTCTGTCCCATGGAAGATGAAGATTGTAGTTTTTTTCAGTTTGATTCCTTTTCACTGTTTAATAGCTCTATTTTTAATTTTAATCCTGATTTTGTTTTCCTTTGTGGATCGATCCAATTCTTTTAAATTTTTTAAAGTATTTTTTATTTTTATTTTTAATTTTGAGCTCAGACGTTTGTCATGTTGTCTGTTATGTGTTAAATGTGTAATACTGAGAAGGCGGAATGAATGAATGCATGCATTATGTAGTTAGTTCTGTGAAATATGTTTTAATGTAAGGTCTGAGTATTTATGTTTGTGGTTTGGACCATTGCATGATGTTTTGAAATAATGTGGGATTATTATGCAAATTAGATATAGGGAGTATATGACCTGATGGCATTTTTTTATGGCTTAATTTGATTTGTTGTACTTTTATTTAGGTTTGAATTCATAAACATGCATCTAATCTAATAAGGAGCTAAGAGATTCTGCTCTGCCATCAGCACTGAATCCTACTAAAAGAACTATATACGCACTGATTGCAGAAATTATCCTTCGCCATAGATGTCATCATATACTATATGGACTGAAATACTTACAATTTATACTTGATCTTTGCTTTTCTCTTTGTTCTGTGGGAGTGACTTTATGCAGAATCTAGGTTCTTTCATTCTCTGCCAGTACTTAGGTGTTCAAATCTAGTCTTAGAATTTCTAATACTTATATGTATTACTATTCTGAATCAGCTGAATGAATATGTACTATGTTTTTTCTTTATCTTTATCTATGAAAGCTGCGTTGATCACATAGAAGGTGAAATACCTTAGTGTGATTCAAATATGATAATTTACGGTTCAAAAGGGATATCTATTTATATATATTTCTCTTCCACACCAGCATATGTTAAAATACATATTGATCTATTTGCTATAAGCTATTCCTATTCTTTTATTCTACAGCTTGCACTTATGGTAATGGCTTTGCTGATCTTTATTCCCTTTTTTACTCTGATTTCTTTCCTGAAACTCTTTTTGAATATTTTTCCTGCAATACTATTAGATTTTAGTGGGGCCTTTGATGCTTATTATGAGATTGTTCTCCTTGAAACAAACACACTCCTTATACATGATGAGCACTGTCATAGGGATCTGCAATTATTCTATTACTATTAGAGATGTGCAGTCGTTTATCACGAATTAGGCAATTACAACGGAATTGCCTAATTCGTAGTGGTTCGGGGGCCCCGAAACCCGAAAAGGATTTTCCCCGAACTTCGGGGAAATTTCATTTTTCGGGTTTGCATGGGGAGAGGGGCACATTTTTTTTAAAAATTAAAAACCACCCCAAACCACCCCAAACATTTAGATTAACTATAATACAACCCCCCCCCCCCCATCCCGATCCCTCCCCAAGACTTACGAACATCCCTGGTGGTCCAGCGAGGTCCCGGGTGCCATTTGTTCCTCCGTGCCCATGTGCGCCATTGCCAGCCTTGCTCAAAATGGTGCCGAATAGCCTCTGAACTACTATGTCACAGGGGCTACCGGTGCCATTGGTCAGCCCCTGTCACATGGTCCTCGGGCCGCCGCGTCACGCCCCCCATGATGATGGGCCGGTCGCAGCATGCCCCCCGACATGCCCCCCCCCCCAGGAAAGCCCCGGGACTTACGCGTGTCCCGGGGCTTTGCGTAACGTACACGCGTAACCCTCTGAAAATCTACCCCTTAGCTTTCCCAGTCTCAACTGACCTGATTAGCAGAAGCCAGATTCAGGCAGGTCACACACAGAAAGAAATAACACTAGATCATTGAACTGGTATCAAGAGGCCTTAAATTGTTCTGTCTTTGACATCTCTTCTCATCTTCAGCACTTTCTTTACTTTTTCAGTTATGAAGTTCTTGGAAATTGCTTTGAATTTCATGGGGTTCATTTTTTTAAAGGTTTCCATGCTGAAACTGACATGTAAGTAGCATGTGCACACACATATATGCTACTTTAGAAACATCACTAATCACCCCAGAAGGCAGCTCCTTTCAACACCAGCTGCAAACCAACATACAAATATCTCACGCTAGAGATCTTGGAGTCATTATTGATAGCCACCTGAACCTAAAGCAATTTATAAAACACACTACAAAGGAGTGCTTCTACAAGTTACAAGTACTCAAAAAACTCAAACCACTTCTATTCCATTATGACTTTAGATCTGTCCTACAAGCCATTCTATTTTCCAAAATCGACTACTGCAATTCCATTTTGCAAGGACTCCCGGCCTCTACTGTAAAACCCCTCCAGTTACTCCAAAATGCAACTGCGAGAATTTTGACGAACACCAATCGGAGAGCGCATATCTCTCCCATTCTAAAAGATCTCCATTGGCTCCCAGTACAATTCAGGATACTTCATAAATCTCTTACAATCATCCATAAATATATTCACCATCAGACCCCCCTTGATCTGCTACACCCCCTCAAACTGCACTCTACGGCTAGACCTTTAAGGGATGCCTACAAGGGATCCTTACATGTACCTCCTATTAAAGTTGTACAACACTCAAATATCAGAGACCGAACATTCTCCATCACAGGTCCCACCATCTGGAACGCCATGCCCCCGAACCTCAGGCAGGAATCTTGCCTACCAACTTTTAAAAGGAAATTAAAGACATGGCTGTTCTGCCGAGCCTTCCCAGACACCAACCCAACAGTCTGATTTCAATCTGTTCTAGCAATTATACATATAAACAAGCTCTAAATCATGTACACAAATTACTACTATAAGAACGTTTAAAAGTTTTTATGAATACTGTTCCTTCCCTCCCTCATATACTCTTTTGTATATTATACCCTCTCTTCGTGCCCTCTTTTATTTCCTACTCCAAGTTAACATATCCTTGTTATAATGTAACTTTATACTCCTTTCAAATTGTCTCTGGTTAATGGTTGTTTATAGTTTCTGCTTGTTCGATGTAAACCGAGTTGATTTGATTTGTATCAAGAAAGTCGGTATATAAAAGCCTTAAATAAATAAATAAATAAATCACTAGTACCCCATACTTGGTTTGTCATGAGTAAATGTTAATGGGAAAAAAAGGGGATGTTAAGAGGCATTCCAGGGTGGGGTTCAGAAATGCATGCACAAGTTGTTATTTGTAAGCGGCATATACTCAAACATTACCAAAATTGCCCGTACACTTTTTCTCTGATAAGTTAGTCATGAAAGAGCAATTGCAATTGTCTGAAATTGTAGTTTTGGAGTGGAAGGTCTTGATCAAGTGGTAGGGGGCATGGTGAAGTGCTGGAGGGTCTGGATAAACTAATGGAGGCTGGGCAACCTCATCATTACAAATACGTGCCCAAGTAATTATTTTCATAAATAGAGAATGCACATTCTTTATAAAATACATGACTCTGCATATAACTGTTTTATTATGTACACATGTGCTTTTTACATGCATAAAATATAGGCACATACTTTTATAAAATGGATAGAAAAAGTACAGATTTTCCTGCATTACAAATATGTGTGAATACTGAAACGTATGTGCATCCATTCAGGGCAGAAATGCACAGTATTTTATAAACTGTTCAGCTCTCGCCACACAGTTTACAGCATAAAACTCTGCGGGCCAACTTGCACGTGCATTTCATGACTTACACGAATTGGGTTCTTTAAATATAAAAACTGCAAGGGAAAACAAATCTCCATGGCTGGCACAATTTTTCTAATTACCGTTACCCTACATAGGATAACCTGAAATGAAAGAAAGGAAAGAAAAATGTCAATCAGTTTAACAACCATGTAAGAATGTCCATTCAACATGAACCATGTAAGATGTCCATTCAACATGAACTCCATTCATGGTGACAATCAGATGCTGCATTGAATTTAGTACACTGACAATTAAAATAATGCAATACACTGCAACTATTTTGCTACTTCTTAGGGTAGCAGGAGATGAGCCCCAGAAGGGAGAGAGAGTGAGGTAGTCATAATGCATCAACAACAGATGGACAGATAAAGGGTATACCAACGCTGTGCTCCACAGGGGACCATGATCTATACCCTAGAGGAATAGAGGCATGATGAACAAGCTACTGAGAGTGGAGAACATAACGGGAAGAAACTCCTGGTTGCTCTGAATGAAGGATTAAAGTGCCTCAGCTTCGGACACCTCTGTCGTGAATGGCAGCAATTAAGGTTGAAGCAGATTTCAAGGAGGCAGGAAACGTATGAATCAGAAGTTAGCCAAGCCAAACAGTGTATTATAAATGACTGATTTTACAAAATGTTACAGTAATGTTTGACCTTCTAATATCATCACTGTAGGAGGTTTTAGTGCTTGCACTGTGTAGCATTCCCTAAAGGCTACGGCAAGTAGAAACTTACCTTTCAAAAAACAACTTGCTTTACTGAGCTAGGAATCTTTTCCTTGTGCACTTCTTTGAAGTTTTCCTTGACTTTCTGATCTTTACTTCCTTTTTCAGTTTTCTTTAATCTTGCTATTCCTTAAGAAAAATGAGGTCCTCAAATAGTCATTTATGTGTCAAGGAAAAACAAAGAAGCTAACATCCAGTGATGCATTGCCAATTGTTTACCAAGGAACTGTCACTTAAATAAATCAAACCCATTTTCTGTCAACCAAGCGAAGTTCTAGAGAGAGCTTTCCAAAGCTTCGAGGAGCATCAGTAAGTTGAACAAAATTGGCAAGAGTCCCTTTGTATGAGATTGGTAGCAGCAAATGCCCTTTAATAAGAAACTGGTAGTACATCAAATAGCCTGGTGGTTAGAGCAGTGGACTATGAACCAGGAGACCAGGGTTTGAGTCCTGCTGTCGCTCTTTGTGACCTTGGGCAAGTCACTTTACCCTCCATTGCCTCAGATACAAAAACTTACATTGTAAGCCCTCTGGAGACAGAGAAATACCTACAGAACCTGAATGTAAACCAGTGCGATATCTCAATTGAGATCAAATGTTGGTATCTAAAAATAATAAATAAATAATCTGTCCTCCAAGCCATTCTGTTTTCCAAAATCAACTACTGCAACTCCATTTTGCAAGGTCTCCCGGCATCCACTATAAAACCCCTCCAGCTGCTCCAAAATGCATTGCGAGAATTTTGACTAATACCAATCGGAGAGCGCATATCTCTCCTATTCTAAAAGATCTTCACTGGCTCCCAGTACACTTCAGGATTCTCCATAAATCACTTACAATTATCCACAAATATATTCACCATCAGACCCCTCTTGATCTGCTACACCCCCTCAAACTGCACTCGACAGCCAGACCTTTAAGGGATGCCTATAAGGGATCCTTACATGTTCCTTCTATCAAAGTTGTGCACCACTCAAACATCAGAGACCGGACATTCTCTATCACAGGTCCCTCCATCTTGAACACCATGCCTCTGGACCTCAGGCAAGAAACTTGTCTACTAACTTTTAAAAAGAAACTAAAGACATGGCTATTCTGCCGAGCCTTCCCCGCCTCTTGTCCAACAGCCTGACTTAGAATTGTGCCAGCAATTATGTAAATAAATAACGTTCCAGCAATTATGTAAATAAATAAACGCTAAATCATGTTACAAGTTATCATGAGGACGGCTCCTTGCCCCTCTCACATACTCTCTTGCATATTGTACTTTATCTTCGTTCCCCCTTTCTTGTTTCCTACTCCCAGTTAAGGCATCCTTGTTATAATGTAACTTTATACTCCTTCAAATTGTCTCTTGTTGTTTGGTTGGTTATAGTTACTGCCTAGTTCGATGTAAACCGAGTTGATTTGATTTGTATCAAGAAAGTCGGTATATAAAAGCCTTTAATAAATAAATAAATATACCTATGTATATATATTACGCAAAATGGTGTTATTGCATGCTATTCTATGTAACCTGCAGTGCACATAGCCCCTTGGATCTGCAATCATGGAATCCAGCATTTGAGCTGGAAATGGAGGCAGCACGGTCAGAATGAGGGGGAGAGGTGGTCTCCCAGAAGAAAAAGGAGACGGGCTGTCTATTATTACCATTCCAATTCAATCTCTTCTCTTCACAGTAACGTCTTTTAGTAACACATTCTTTTCTGTCTTGTACTTCTTGTGACTTCTGCCTCACTCCAGAAGGAGTGGAGAGAATGAGACGGGATTTAAGGAAGCTGGGAGACTGGTCGAAGATATGGCAGCTGAGATTCAATGCCAAAAGTGCAGAGTCATGCATATGGGGTGTGGAAATCCGAAAGAAATGTATTAGATGGGGGGTGAAGGACTGATATGCACGGAGCAGGAGACAGACCTTGGGGTGATAGTGTCTAACAATCTGAAGTCAGCGAAACAATGTGACAAGGCAATAGCTAAAGCCAGAAGAATGCAGGGCTGCATAGAGAGAGGAATATGGAGTAAGAAAAGGGAAGTGATTATCCCCTTGTACAGGTCCTTGGTGGGGCCTAACCTGAAGTACTGTGCTCAGTTCTGGAGATCATATCTCCGAAAGGACAGAGATAGGATGGAGGCGATCCAGAGAAGGGCGACCAAAAAGGTGGAGGGTCTTCATTGAATGCCTTATGAGAGATTGAAGAATCTAAATATGTACACCCTGGAGGAAAGGAGGAGCAGGGGTGATAGGATACAGACCTTCAAATACTTGAAAGGTTTTAATGTTCCAAAGTCAATGACAAACCTTTTCTATTGCAAAAAAATCAGCAGAACCAGGGGTCATGATTTAAAACTCCAGGGAGGAAGACTCAGAACCAATGTCAGGAAGTATTTCTTCACGGAGAGGGTGGTGGATGCCTGGAATGCCCTTCTGGAGGAAGTGGTGAAGGCTAAAAATGTGAAGGATTTCAAAGGGGTGTGGGATAAACACTGTGGATCCATAAAGTCTTGAGTATGTGAATGAAGAGAAGAGGCATGGGGATGGCTTGCGGGAATGATGGCTACTACCTGGTGATTAATACCCTTATTCAATAAACATATACACGGTTAATGAGACTCCAACATTGCTCTATGCTTCAATGGCAAGAGGAAATGTGGGACAAAGGATTTGCATTCACAAATAAGTGTGGGAGTAGCTTGCTTGTTGCAGCGGTTACTACCCCATACCAATTAAGCCTGATACTTCACTTTGAATACATATATAGAGCAGCTTACTGTTTCAACAGCAGGGGGGAATAAAGATAAGAGGATGTACATTCAGACAACTACCAACAAGGACTGAATTGCATAGTCTTGGTAAACAAATAAGCGTGGGAGTAGCTTGCTTGTTGCGGCGGTTACTACCCCAAACCAATTAAGCCTCATACTTCACTTTGAATATATATATAGCGCAGCTCACTGCTTCAACGGCAGGGGGGAATGAAGATAAGAGGATTTATATTCAGACAACTGCCAACAAGGACTAAATTGCATAGGCTGGGTAAACAAGCATGGGAGTAGCTTGCTTATTGTGGCAGTTACTACCCCTAACCAATTAGGCTTGATACTTCACTTTTATACAGCTCCAGCACTGCACGCTACATCAATGGCAGGGGTGGAAGGAAATTAGAACCAAAAAAGTTACCAATATGGGCCCTGACCTCAGCGGTCAAAGTAACAGATAAGTATGAGAAAAATAACTGTGAAAGCTTGCTGGGGAGACTGGATGGGCCGTTTGGTCTTCTTCTGCCGTCTTTTCTATGTTTCTATGTTTCTTTTGTTCCCTTGTATTTATTCTCTCCCATTCTTTACCCCACAAAAGGAATCAAACTGCTAACACATAACCAAGTCTTATCTGTCTTCAGCTCTGCTAGTGGATAATCTGAAGTTAGTCCAGCCTGGTATGAAGCACAACATTCAGATGGTAGCACAGTAAATTTTAGAGATGTGAATCGTGTACCCGATCGTCTTAACGATCGGGTTCGGCTAGAGGGAGAAAAAAATCCGATTCACGATTCACGCTGGAGACGTGAATCGGAATCGGTTCCGATTCACATCGTTAATTTTTTTTTTGTGAGGCCCGACCCTTTAAAATTGACCCCTTACCTTCCCCCCCCCGAACCCCCCCAAAACTTTTTACAAATACCTGGTGGTCCAGTGGGGGCGCGGGGACCGATCTCCCGCTCTCAGGCCATCGGCGCCATTTTGACTGCCACTCAAAAATGGCGCCGATTTAAAAAAACCCCACCTGACCCTTTAAAGATGACCCCTTAGCTTCTCCCACCCTCCCGATCCCCCCAAAACATTTTTAAATTACCTGGTGCTCTAGTGGTGATCCCAGGAGCGATCTCCCTTTCTCGGGCCATAGGCTGCCACTCATAAAGATGGTGCCAATGGCCCTTTGCCCTTACCATGTGACAGGGTATCTGTGCCATTGGCCGGCCCCTGTCACATAGTAGGAGCACTGGATGGCCGGCACCATCTTTATGATGGCGGTGGCCATCTTTAAAGATGGTGCTGGCCCGAGAGCGGGAGATCAGTCCCCGTGCCCCCACTGGACCACCAGGTACTCGTAAAACTTTTTTGGGGGGTTCAGGGGGGTGGGGGAAGGTAAGGGATTAGTTTTATAGGGTCGGGGTGGGTTTAGGGGTTGTTTTGGTGTGCTGGTTTCCCTGCCCTCCCCCCAAATAACTCCCATTAGTGGACACTAACGGGATTAACGATTTTTCACAATAAATCATGAAAATTTCTATTGTATCGCGTACTGTACCGATTTTTGATGATTTAAAAAATATCGGACAATTTTTTTAAATCGTCAAAAAATGATTCACATCCCTAGTAAATTTCATTAGAAATAAATCATTCTGTCCTGCACATTGGTCAGGTCTAACTCCCTCTAGCCCCTAGCACTTCCTTTGCAGCTTGCACCCAGGGTAAGAAAACGGACAATGAATTTTTCAGCGTCCATTTTCCTAACCTGTGCATAGCCACGGGTTAGGGAAATGGGCATTGGTTAAGTGAGCATGTGATTCCCTAACCTGACCACCAGCACTCTTTATTTTTTATTATTTATATTTTTTTAATCTTTTAAACTTTTTCTTCCTCCAACTTAATATCATACTTTTCTGTACAACATTTTGGGGTGCTCTGGGAAGACGTTAATTTCTGAGTGCAGACATGTGCGATTGGACACACATATTTTTTTTGCATTTGGGGAGAATAACTAATAGCCTCATTGACATGCATTTGCTGTGATGAGAGCTATTATTTTCGCTGTACGTTGGATGTGTGTTGTGGAGGTGCTAATCCCCTTATAGCATAAGGGGCTGTGGATGCGCCTACACAACGTGTGTCCAACCGTGTCTTAAACAGTGTGCTCAGCTGAGCGCACTGTTTTGCATTGGCCATTATGTCTCTGAACTATGAGAAGTTCAATATACCCAAGTATATTTTAGCTCCAGAAGATGAATACTGGAAATAACTGAAATAGGAACTGTCAGAAATGCAGATATTCAGGAGATATTGGGCAAAGGTAATTAAACAGTCATCACAAAAAAAAAATGTTAAGAGCATAATTGAGAAGAATCACCATACGTGCTCCATTAATTCTTTCAAAGTCAAAGTCCCTCCCTCTTGACAGCACACAGGAAAAAGAGCTTGGGTCACTGCCCTTTGTATATAGTGCTGAATAGTAGACTGACTAAGCTCAGAGACCACAACTGGCTCATCCAAACCGAAGGTTGATATTGCCTGGCCACTGCATAAAAAAAGAACATGTTTATCAGGTTTAACAAGGTGCTCTTGAGAAGATTCTGCAAACTCTTATATCTAATATTTAAGAATTCACCAATTGTGTACTTGAAATATCATTCTTGTTTCCTTAGATAGGTTTTTTTTTTGTTGCGGGAATTCTGAAGAGCAAGTTAACCTAGATATATTGACTGTCAGCTGTGTAAATATATTTTAAAAGTGCATCCACAGTAAAATATAAACATTTAGTTTATACTGTCATAGTCAACATATTAATACAATTTAACTATACAGTATATGAACTTGAAAAACTAATTTAGCATTTTTGTATCTTCTTTACCTTGAAAAGAAAACAAAACTGTCATAAATGTTGCGCAGGAGGTAGACCCTTGGGCCAAGGTGGGGTTGGCGCTACCAGCAGGGCAAGCCCTACGGGTCCCCACAGTCGTCAGGCAGAGCTGGCTGATTGACGGAGGCCAGCTGGAGCTTCGCCAGTACCAGCCCTTGTTCCCCGCAGGTTGAGCCCTTGGGTACCAGGGCTGGCTGGACTTAGGTGGGCCCCCGTCCGAGGTCTTCTCAGGGACGATGAGGAAGTCAGCCAGGGGCCAGCAGTGGCAGTAGAAGTAGGTGGTTTGATCTGGATGAGGGGGAGTCCTGGAGACTCGGGCGCCAACAAGAACAGGAGGCAGACAGAGGGCGCCCGAGTAAGAACAGGCTGAAGCCTGAGAGGACAAGTCCAGAGTAAGATCAACAGGAGCATCGTAGAGCAGGCTGCGGTCAGGGCAGGTGGCAGGCAAGGAAGAGTGGCAAGATAAGCGTAGATCAAAACCAGAAGTTGGCTGGAAAATGGTTAGGCAAGGCAAAGGTCAAACCAGGAGACAGGCAGGAACTTAATCAGACGTAGCAGAGGTCAAAGCCAGGTATCAATCAGTAGCGTGTTCAGACAAAGCAGAGATCAAATCCAAGAAGCAATCAGTAGCGTGGTCAGTTGAAACACAGGTCAAATCCAAGAAGCAATCAGTAGCGTGGTCAGTTGAAGCAGAGGTCAAAGCCAGGGATCAATCAGTAGAAGACAAGCAGGGTAGACACGGAACACAGGAGCAGGAATGGATACCAGGATCTGGAACAGGAATACAGAAGAAGCAGGAACTAACCAGGCACCAGGAACATGGAGGAAATGCAGGAACAGCAACTAAGCACACGACTAGCGTGGAGACCTGCTGCCAAGGCAAAGAAGCACTGGCTGGGCCCAGCCTTAAGTACTGGAACCCAGTGACGTCATCATCCAGTGCCGCGGGTTGGTTTCCCGCCACGGCCCCTTTAAAAGTAGAGGTGATGCGCGCACATGCACCAAGGGAGGGGTGCGGCATGAGACGGCGGTACGGACCACACGGGGAGGCCTGCCGCAGAGCTATCCGCTGTGGAGCTGGGAGCATGGGGAGCAGCCCAGACATGGAGGCAGCTTCTCACGGCTGCAAGAGAGGCAGAACCAGGCACTGGAACAGGCAAACGGGGGTAAGAGGGCCCAGCCGCGGGCCTGCCATGGCCGGCACACGCAACAATAAAAAGCAATGTCTGGTAAAAACTGCTTTATTCCATAGACATATTTCTGCTTTATGGGGCCGGGGGAAAAAAAATGCACTGAAAGTGGGCGCTGAGTGTTCAGCGCCCGCTTTCCTAATGGGCCCCCAGGAACGTCTTCTGGGGGCACCATGGCATATTTAAATTAAGGGTTGTGCTGCCAAGGAGGCACTAGGGTAAATTGTGAGCTCCTAGCACTTCCTTTGCAGCATGCACCCAGGGTAAGAAAACGGACACTGAATTTATCAGCGTCCATTTTCCTAACCTGTGCATAGCCACGGGTTAGGGAAATGGGCATTGGTTAAGTGAGCATGTGATTCCCTAACCTGACCACCAGCACTCTTTATTTTTTATTATTTATATTTTTTTAATCTTTTAAACTTTTTCTTCCTCCAACTTAATATCATACTTTTCTGTACAACATTTTGGGGTGCTCTGGGAAGACGTTAATTTCTGAGTGCAGACATGTGCGATTGGACACACATATTTTTTTTGCATTTGGGGAGAATAACTAATAGCCTCATTGACATGCATTTGCTGTGATGAGAGCTATTATTTTCGCTGTACGTTGGATGTGTGTTGTGGAGGTGCTAATCCCCTTATAGCATAAGGGGCTGTGGATGCGCCTACACAACGTGTGTCCAACCGTGTCTTAAACAGTGTGCTCAGCTGAGCGCACTGTTTTGCATTGGCCATTATGTCTCTGAACTATGAGAAGTTCAATATACCCAAGTATATTTTAGCTCCAGAAGATGAATACTGGAAATAACTGAAATAGGAACTGTCAGAAATGCAGATATTCAGGAGATATTGGGCAAAGGTAATTAAACAGTCATCACAAAAAAAAAATGTTAAGAGCATAATTGAGAAGAATCACCATACGTGCTCCATTAATTCTTTCAAAGTCAAAGTCCCTCCCTCTTGACAGCACACAGGAAAAAGAGCTTGGGTCACTGCCCTTTGTATATAGTGCTGAATAGTAGACTGACTAAGCTCAGAGACCACAACTGGCTCATCCAAACCGAAGGTTGATATTGCCTGGCCACTGCATAAAAAAAGAACATGTTTATCAGGTTTAACAAGGTGCTCTTGAGAAGATTCTGCAAACTCTTATATCTAATATTTAAGAATTCACCAATTGTGTACTTGAAATATCATTCTTGTTTCCTTAGATAGGTTTTTTTTTTGTTGCGGGAATTCTGAAGAGCAAGTTAACCTAGATATATTGACTGTCAGCTGTGTAAATATATTTTAAAAGTGCATCCACAGTAAAATATAAACATTTAGTTTATACTGTCATAGTCAACATATTAATACAATTTAACTATACAGTATATGAACTTGAAAAACTAATTTAGCATTTTTGTATCTTCTTTACCTTGAAAAGAAAACAAAACTGTCATAAATGTTGCGCAGGAGGTAGACCCTTGGGCCAAGGTGGGGTTGGCGCTACCAGCAGGGCAAGCCCTACGGGTCCCCACAGTCGTCAGGCAGAGCTGGCTGATTGACGGAGGCCAGCTGGAGCTTCGCCAGTACCAGCCCTTGTTCCCCGCAGGTTGAGCCCTTGGGTACCAGGGCTGGCTGGACTTAGGTGGGCCCCCGTCCGAGGTCTTCTCAGGGACGATGAGGAAGTCAGCCAGGGGCCAGCAGTGGCAGTAGAAGTAGGTGGTTTGATCTGGATGAGGGGGAGTCCTGGAGACTCGGGCGCCAACAAGAACAGGAGGCAGACAGAGGGCGCCCGAGTAAGAACAGGCTGAAGCCTGAGAGGACAAGTCCAGAGTAAGATCAACAGGAGCATCGTAGAGCAGGCTGCGGTCAGGGCAGGTGGCAGGCAAGGAAGAGTGGCAAGATAAGCGTAGATCAAAACCAGAAGTTGGCTGGAAAATGGTTAGGCAAGGCAAAGGTCAAACCAGGAGACAGGCAGGAACTTAATCAGACGTAGCAGAGGTCAAAGCCAGGTATCAATCAGTAGCGTGTTCAGACAAAGCAGAGATCAAATCCAAGAAGCAATCAGTAGCGTGGTCAGTTGAAACACAGGTCAAATCCAAGAAGCAATCAGTAGCGTGGTCAGTTGAAGCAGAGGTCAAAGCCAGGGATCAATCAGTAGAAGACAAGCAGGGTAGACACGGAACACAGGAGCAGGAATGGATACCAGGATCTGGAACAGGAATACAGAAGAAGCAGGAACTAACCAGGCACCAGGAACATGGAGGAAATGCAGGAACAGCAACTAAGCACACGACTAGCGTGGAGACCTGCTGCCAAGGCAAAGAAGCACTGGCTGGGCCCAGCCTTAAGTACTGGAACCCAGTGACGTCATCATCCAGTGCCGCGGGTTGGTTTCCCGCCACGGCCCCTTTAAAAGTAGAGGTGATGCGCGCACATGCACCAAGGGAGGGGTGCGGCATGAGACGGCGGTACGGACCACACGGGGAGGCCTGCCGCAGAGCTATCCGCTGTGGAGCTGGGAGCATGGGGAGCAGCCCAGACATGGAGGCAGCTTCTCACGGCTGCAAGAGAGGCAGAACCAGGCACTGGAACAGGCAAACGGGGGTAAGAGGGCCCAGCCGCGGGCCTGCCATGGCCGGCACACGCAACAATAAAAAGCAATGTCTGGTAAAAACTGCTTTATTCCATAGACATATTTCTGCTTTATGGGGCCGGGGGAAAAAAAATGCACTGAAAGTGGGCGCTGAGTGTTCAGCGCCCGCTTTCCTAATGGGCCCCCAGGAACTTCTTCTGGGGGCACCATGGCATATTTAAATTAAGGGTTGTGCTGCCAAGGAGGCACTAGGGTAAATTGTGAGCTCCTAGCACTTCCTTTGCAGCATGCACCCAGGGTAAGAAAACGGACACTGAATTTATCAGCGTCCATTTTCCTAACCTGTGCATAGCCACGGGTTAGGGAAATGGACATTGGTTAACTGAGCATCTGTTTCCCTAACCTGACCACTGGCATTCTTTCTTTATTTTTTCTTTATATTTTTTTAAATCTTTTAAACTTTTCCTTCCTCCAACTTAATAACATACTTTTCTGTTTATCTTTTTGGAGTGCTCTGGGAAGTCGATAATTTCTGAGTGCAGAAATGTGTGGATTGGACACACATTTTTTTTTTTTTGGATGTGGGGAGAATAACTAATAGCCTTATTGACATGCATTTGCACGTGACGAGCGCCATTATTTTCGCTGTACGTTGGACGCATGTTGTGGAGGTGCTAATCCCCTTATAGCATAAGGGGCTGTGGATGCGCTTACACAACGTGTGTCCAGCAGCTGAGCGCACTGTTTTGCATCAGCCCCTATGTCTCTGAACTATGAGAAGCTCAATATACCCAGGTATATTTTAGCTCCAGAAGATGAATACTGGAAATAACTGAAATAGCAACTGTCAGAAATGCAGATATTCCAGAGATATTGGGCAAAGGAAATTAAACAGTCATCACAAAAAAATATGTTAAGAGCATAATTGAAGAAGAATCACCATACGTGCTCCATTAATTCTTTCAAAGTCATCTCCCATGTCACAGACAATTCTACATCCACCCAAATGCATAAAGGCCGTTCATTTATCTCCATCACTCTTAGAAATAAATATATACAATCTTGTTTGAGGCTGCCTGTATCTGTCAGGATTGTGGCAGCATCTATATAGATCTATCTGTAAACAAAGCAGAAGTATTATGATTTATGTGCATGCTAGGGGTTTATTTTAATGTTTTTATTCTGTCCTACAAGGCAAATTTGAAACCTTATGCAGGGCTTGCAGCTCCGTACCCATGGGACTACAAGCTCATTTTGAAAGGGAAACAACTCAAGGGGTTTCCATTTAAAAATTCAATTGGCTGTGGAAATGTGGTTTAAAGTTCTGCACATATATTTGCACCTGCCTCTGACGCTGTCTCTTTTATCAGCTATGCAAAAATATGTATACTTTGAACAGTGCACATATTTTTACCTGCTGAGAGGGGGAACAGTTTTCAAATGATTTCCCCAAGTAATCCTTATTTAACCATAAAAATCCCTTTGAAAATTGTCCTCAGCCTGCATATAATGGGTAAGACATATGGCATGCTAAAGAAATATTAGTGTGCATGCTACATTTTTTTTAGCATACATATTAAGAATATAAGATCATAAGGTAATATGACATACTTGGTAAGACCAAGGGTCCATCAAGCCCAGTATCCTGTCTCCAACAATGGCCAATCTTGGCAAGTACCCAAACTTTAAATAGATCCAATGCTATTAATGCCAGCAATAAACAGAGGCTATATCCTATTGATTAATAGCAGTTTATGGACTTCTCCAGATTCTCATGCAAACCTTTTTTAAACCCAGCTACACTAGCTGCCTGAATCACATCTTCTGGCAACAAATTATAGACCTTAGTTGTGCATAGGGTTAAAATTAATTTTCTCTGATTTGTTTTTAATATGCTACTTGCTAACTTCAAAGTGTTCATTTTAGATGGTTTATGAATTCAAGTGGTAATTACATACATGTATTATTTTTTATTGCTCTCCATTAGTTCTTATTTATTCTAATTATTTATGTTTTTGTTTCTAATTCACCTAGATCAGTTGGTCTGACATGAGCACAATAGAAATGTTATCAATAATTAAATAAATAAATAAATAGATGATTGCACATGTCTGCCCAGACCAAGGCTTTGCATGCCCTGTATACAAATGGATCTGTGCTTATGTCTTCTATGGGGTCTACTACATCAGGGCTTCCCAAACCTGTCCTGGGGACCCTACAGCCAGTCGGGTTTTCATGATATCCACAATAAATATGCATAAGATAATTTTTCATATATTGTGTCATCATTATGTGCACATATCCTTGAAACCTGACTGACTGTGGGATCCACAGAACAGTTTTGTGAAGTCCTGTACTAGAGATAGTGTATCACTAAAATTTGATTACGGTTCTCCTATGCTGGGTGGCCTGTGTCAAGAAAACCTGTTCTGCAAAGGCCAGGAAAGGAGTGGTATATAAAAATGGGGAAGGATGTGGTTGCTGAGCAGGGGCTGCTCGTGTTGACAATACTATGTAGGGTGCCCACTCTTTTGACCACTTCATCCCACTGCCCCTCTGCCTCTAGTGCTTCCCTATCAACATGTTAACCAGCAGCATCTCCTGTAAGTATTAGGGATGTGAATCGTTTTAGGACGATTAAAATTATCGTCCGATAATTTTAATATCGTCTTAAACCGTTATGGAACACAATACAATACAGATTCTAACGATTTATCGTTATAAATCGTTAGAATCGTGAGCCGGCACACTAAAACCCCCTAAAACCCACCCCCGACCCTTTAAATTAAATCCCCCACCCTCCCGAACCCCCCCCAAATAACTTAAATAACCTGCGGGTCCAGCGGCGGTCCGGAACGGCAGCGGTCCGGAACGGGCTCCTGCTCCTGCATCTTGTCGTCTTCGGCCGGCGCCATTTTCCAAAATGGCGCCGAAAAATGGCGGCGGCCATAGACGAAAAAGATTGGACGGCAGGAGGTCCTTCCGGACCCCCGCTGGACTTTTGGCAAGTCTCGTGGGGGTCAGGAGGCCCCCCACAAGCTGGCCAAAAGTTCCTGGAGGTCCAGCGGGGGTCAGGGAGCGATTTCCCGCCGCGAATCGTTTTCGTACGGAAAATGGCGCCGGCCATACGCGTATGGCCGGCGCCATTTTCCGTACGGAAAATGGCGCCGGCAGGAGATCGACTGCAGGAGGTCGTTCAGCGAGGGTTCCGGCGCCTCGCTGAACGACCTCCTGCAGTCGATCTCCTGCCGGCGCCATTTTCCGTACGGAAAATGGCGCCGGCCATACGCGTATGGCCGGCGCCATTTTCCGTACGAAAACGATTCGCGGCGGGAAATCGCTCCCTGACCCCCGCTGGACCTCCAGGAACTTTTGGCCAGCTTGTGGGGGGCCTCCTGACCCCCACGAGACTTGCCAAAAGTCCAGCGGGGGTCCGGAAGGACCTCCTGCCGTCCAATCTTTTTCGTCTATGGCCGCCGCCATTTTTCGGCGCCATTTTGGAAAATGGCGCCGGCCGAAGACGACAAGATGCAGGAGCAGGAGCCCGTTCCGGACCGCTGCCGTTCCGGACCGCCGCTGGACCCGCAGGTTATTTAAGTTATTTGGGGGTGGGGGATTTAATTTAAAGGGTTGGGGGTGGGTTTTAGGGGGTTTTAATGTGCCGGTTTTTCGATTTTTCGATTTTTTAACGATTTTTCACGATTTTTCACGATATTTTACCCCCCCAAACGGCAACAATACGATTCCCTCCCCCTCCCAGCCGAAATCGATCGTTAAGACGATCGAGGACACGATTCACATCCCTAGTAAGTATTAAACTATTGAACAGGAGGGCAACACTCCCTTTCACTCATAGGTCACAAAGCAAGACTAACATTTAAGATCCTTGTAGATTTGGGGTTTCAACCTGTATTCCTTTTGCTGTCGCAGATAGTCCACAATCAAGAACATCTCTGGTTTCACATCCTGTTCCTACCAGAAACCCTCTATCTTCTTCTCTGGATATGACATTGTCCAGGATGGATCTTGTGGAACTCAGATCCTCTGTGGCATCCTTGAAGGGCTTCAGAACTTATATTTTATCTATGTCATGTGCAATCAGTCATGCTGCACCTGTAAGCAAGTTTAGGGGTGCAGGGACCTATCTACTACAAGATACTTCCAGTTCACTTCCCACTTCACTTCACGATCCTAAGCTCAGGAAAAAAAACAATGTGGTAGATTTTATAAAAGTACGCCCGCTCGTACTTTTGTTCCCGCACCAGACGCAAACAAAAGTATGCCGGATTTTAATAGATACGCGCGTAACCACGTGTATCTTTTAAAATCCGGGGTCGGCGTGCGCAAGGCTGCGCAAAATCGGCAGCCTGTGTGCGCCAAGCCGTGCAGCCTGCCTCCGTTCCCTCCGAGGCCGCTCCGAAATCGGAACGGCCTCGGAGGGAACTTTCCTTCCACCCCCCCGCATCTTCCCCTCCCTTCCCCTAACTAACCCGCCCCCCCCCGGTCCTAACTAATCCTCCCCCCTACCTTTATCGTGAAAGTTACGCCTGCCCGAGGCAGGCATAACTTGCGCATGCCGGGCTGGCTGCCGGTGCACCATGGTCCAGTCCGGGGGATGGTCTAGAGGCCGCGGTCATGCCCCCGGAATGCCCCCAATGATGCGCCGGCCGCGACATGCCCCCCGACTGGCCCCTGAAACAACCCAATGACACGTTGGCTGCGACACGCCCTCTGACATGCCCCTGACACGCCCCCAACGATGCGCCAGCCGCAACACGCCCCCCCCCAACACGACTTTGACGTGCCCCCCAGGAAAGCCCCAGGACTTACGCGCGTCCCGGAGCTTTGCACATGCCGGCAGCCTATGCAATATAGGCTCGGCATGCACAGGGGGAGCTTGGGGCAGATTTTCGGGGGGTACGCGCGTATCTTACGTGCATACCCCTTTGAAAATCTGCCCCAATGTGTTCTCCTCAGAAATAGACTTTTATTTATCAGATTTGGAAGAATTTAGCATTTAGAAAAATAGCAACAATTCCTGTCTCTTCCATCCTGGTCACTAAGCACCAGTTTTCCCTACAGAAAGTTTTTTTACCATGGGTGGTTACCAACATGCCATAAAGCTTAACCTGCTTAATATATTAACACTTATGGATAACTTACTTACCCCTGGTCCCAACTTCAGGTGATATCCCTCTGTTCACCTCTGAAACAGATGCTGGCTGGAGGTCTAGAGAATGTGGACAGGGAAGGACTTGCTTCTTGGGTTTGGTACTGGCAGAGTTGGTAGCATCCAGGAAAGAGACTTGCTTCTGGCTTGAGTACTTGCCGGGCTGTCTGGGGCTTGCTCTTGCCCCTCACCATCTCAGACTCTGTGTCACTCTCTGCGTGTGAGCAGGGCATCTCCTCTCTCCAGTCTCCTCTCTCTGGTCTCCTAGCCACACCTAGTCTTCTCCCTCCTCGACAGCACAGGGTGCTGGTCTACTTCGGACTGCCCTTGTGCTCTTCTGGTTCCTTTTCTTTCAGGGATCCCTCCTCTGGTTTCAGGACTGCTCTCAGGGTTTGCTTTTTTCTGGGTTTCACTCCCCTCTATTTGCCCCCCATTTTATATTTTCCAGCAATTAAATATGCATAAGCTCATGCATATTCACTTGGTGGGTAGATGGCCTTTGCCACATTGCAGGTCTTTCCCCCTCCCTATTACTTTGGGAGGGGGGGTCCTGCAATATTGCAGGTTTTTTCCCCTTCCCATTTCTTCAGGGGAGTACAGCCATGTCTGTATGCCAAGCTGTATGCCAGAGTGTTTTTCTCTGTCTCAGTCTGCCCCTCCTTCTTCCAAGGGTGTGGGACTTTCTGACCTATTGACTTGCTTGGCATACTCAATTCCATTCTAAGATGGTCATCTAAAGTGCTTGGCTGTGACAGCTCCATTGTGGGTTTGACAGGAGAAACACTAGACCCACTAAATGTCAACTTAAGACTCCTGAAATCCTCCCCCCAAGGTATCTAGAATTCCCTGACAGCATGATGCAGGAGCTGTCATAGAAGAATGACTCAACTACTTTTCCAACAGGAGAGGCCACTGGAAGAGTCATCACAGCTTGATTTCATCAGCTCCAGAGGAAAAGAAGAAATGCTGCTGGTTTGCAGAGTTCCACCAAGCAGTGGGCGTGGAGGTTTTACTTCAGCTTTCTTGAGTAAACCACTGGATCCTTAGTTCAAGCCTTCAGAAGTCTCTCTGGATAATTTATGGTTAGTATTGGCATGGGTAGATAATGTAATTTCAAATTGTATAGCAGATATCTGATTCCTTCTAAAATAGTCTTTGACTTTACATGATATTCAATCTCAGAAAATTCAAGAATTGGAGAATAAGGTAGATTTAATGGACACAAAATTGGAAGATACCCAAAATATAAATATTAACAATTCAAAATAAAAATGTAATATAATAAAAAGATTGAACAGCCTGAGAACTTTGCTATACATTTGAACTTGTACTTTTTGAGCTTTCTAAAATTATCTGGGATTCCAATCAGAGATACACTAAAGAGATATTTCACTAAATTGCTGGGTATGCAAGCTGAAGCTTGTCCTCCTATTGGTAAAGTGCATTTTTTTCCAACTCAGAGAAGAAATAGGAACTTCAGTGTATCCTTATTGGGATCATCAATTACTGATGCTCCTTTTGATGTCTCTGCTCTGTTAGAAAGTTCTATTACACAAGCAGAGGAAAGAGAAAACTTTCCTAGATACATTTGTATTTAAACATGACTTGAATATGGTTTTGAAATTTTATTTTTTTCCTAAATTTCAGTCCCTGTTCTGTGGCAAACAAAATGTAGATATATCTAGATGTTGTGAAAACTACTCAAGAGAGAAGGAGGTTCTTTCTTGCTATGGGTCAGAAGAACATAAGAACATCTATACTAATAAACAAAGCTTGACCGACGTGCCGCAAATGCGCAGTAGAGACCAGCTCTACCGCGCATGTGCGGGCGAGCACGTCGGTCTGAGCCAGCATCAGAAAAAAAGAAAAAACAATGGCGGCGTCCAGTGGCAGCGGCAGCGGCGGCGGCGTTGGGTGGCGGCGTCCGGTGGTAGCGGCGGCGGGTGGCAGCGGCATGGCGGCATCCAGCGGCGGCGGCGTTGGGTGGTGGCGGCGTCCGGTGGTAGCGGCGGCGGCGGGAGGCAGCGGCGGCGGCGGCATTGGGTGGCGGCGGCGGCGTCCGGTGGTAGCGGCGGCGGTGGCGGGTGGCAGCGGCATGGCGGCGTCCAGCGGTGGTGGCGTTGGGTGGCGGTGGCGTCCGGTGGCGGCGGGTGGCAGCGGCGGCGGCGGCAGCGAGGGAGGAGAGAAAGAAGGAGGGACTGACAGAGAGAGGGAGGGACTGAGTGAGAGGGGAGGAGAGAGAGGGAGTGGGACTGAGTGAGAGGGAGAGAGGGAGTGGGACTGAGTGAGT